>NC_089849.1:75200782-75517345 GCF_035609145.1 Eleutherodactylus coqui
TACTACAATACCCAATTTATGTAATTTTTTCTCCCCAAAGATATTTAATTTTTTTCTCAATTATTTTCGGCTGTCATCTTCAGTCAGCCATGACTTTTTTATGTCTACCAACACAGTTGTGCAAGGGCACATTGTTTCCAGGACATCCTATAGTTTCTAGTAGTACCATTTTAGAGTACATACAACTTTTTGATCGCCTTTTAATCACATTTTTTTTAGACTGGGTGGCCAAAAAAAGTGCAATTCTGACGTTCATATATATATTTTTTTTTACGACGTCCATAGTGCAGGGTTAATAATACATTACTTTGATAAATCAGACTTTTATGGATGCAGCTATACCAAATATTGGTTTGGGGTTTTTAATTTTAGATTTTTTTTATTATAAGTATAGCATAAGGGTTTTTTTTTTAAAAAACTTGCATTATATTTTATTTTTTTTAAACTAATTTTTACTTTTTTTTCCCCCCATAAGGAACAAGAACTTGTGATGGTTTGATCGCTCTACCAGTATGATGTAATACCATAGCATTACATTAAACCACAATCTGACAGGCAATCTGCCATAGTAGCCCTGGCAGCTTTTAGAAGCCCCTCAGCTGCCATTGCAACTGCATGGTACCTCGCAATGGGTGCCGGCTGTAAGTAACAGCCAATACCTGCATTATGTAGAGAAAGATCCCCCTCCATACAAACCCCAAACCTCCAGGATGTGAATGTATGCCCAGTAGTGTTAAGGATTTAAAAGGCTGGGCCTTATAGACCAATATTATACACTGCTATACTAAAGTGACATTTGAGTCCTATGGTGGGACAAATATAAAAACTTTTTTAAAGGGTTAAAAAATAGTAAAAAATACAAAGGAAAAAAAAGTCAAAACCCCAATTTTCCCTTTTACTATGTAAAAAATGTAAACAAAAAATCATCACACATTTGGCATTGCCGCATTTGTAATGACCCATGGCAAAAATTTGGTATTGCCTGAACGTTGTGGACTCACAGAATAATGTTATTACATTATTTATTCTGCTTGTTGAACGCTGTAGAAATGAATTTAAGAAAGCAATGGCACAATTTATTTTTTTCCCATCCCAAAACTAATGAAAGCTATGCAATACATTAGGTGTACCCAAAAATGATGCCATTGAAAAAAAACTTGTCCCACAAAAACAAGCTCTCATCATCCTAGGCTATCACTCGTAGCCGAGCATGATTGTCTTCCAAGTATGGGGGCTTTAAAGTGGGTCTGTAAATGACTATAGAGACCTGTTCTTGATCCACTAGTTTTTTCGCAGTGGGGACATCAGTTTCCAAGTGGAAGACAGTCCCGACAAGGGTTGGCTTAATATACTTTCCTCTTGATATGTTTCTCCCTTTCGCTCTCCATTCATGCCTCTTCGAAATTCACAGTGCTATTGGGGGTAATAGCTGACCCCCAAATTGAGCACTCGAGGGTCAGGGCTTCCCAGTTCTCGATGTCTATGCCACAGTATTTAAGGTTAGCTTCAACCTCATCTTTAAATCACTATTGCTGCCCACTAACATTCTGTTTTCCGTTCTTGAGTTGAGAGTATAGGAAATGCTTTGAGAGACGGTAATCGGGTATTCACACAATGTGGTCATTTCAGCGAGGTTGATGGTGAGGGATCATCGCTTCAATGCTGGTGGTCTTTGCTTCTTCCAGAGTGCTGACATTTGTCCGCTTGTATTCCCAGGAGATTTGTAGGATTTTTTTGAAGGCAACACTGATGGAATCGTTCCAGAAGTTGAGAGTGACGTTTGTAGACGGTTCACGTTTCGCAAGCACATAACAGGATTGGGAGAACAATAGCTTTATAAACAAGCATCTGGGTAACCCTACAAATGTCCCGGGTCCTCAAACACTCTCTGTTTCATTCAAAAAAATGTTGCACTCACAGAGCTCAGATGATGTTGTATTTCGCTGTCGATGTTAGTTTTTGCGGAGAGGTGGCTGCCAACGTAGCAGAAACAGTCAACATTTTCCAACATTACACCATTAAGCTGTATTTCTGGCCTTGCAGAATGATTAGTTGGTGCCTGCAGATAAAGCACTTCTGCTTTCTCAATGTTCAGTAACAGGCCAAGGATTTCGTATGCTTCTGCAAAGATATTTAAAATGGCTTGTAGATCTTCTTCTGAATGAGCATAGACTATGTTACCATCAGCATATTGGAATTCTGTAACAGACGTTGTTGTGACCTTGGTTTTGGCTCGGTTTTAGCATGCCTGTGGGAAGCTTCCCATCAACAAAGTGCAGTATCATAGCTATAAAGATGGAAAATAAAGTTGGGGCAATAACACAACCCTGTTTAACCCCTGACTCCATCTTAAATGGCTAACTTTGGGAGCCATTGCTGTGCAAGACCATTGCCATCATGTCATTATGGAGCAGCTGCAGGATGTTCACAAATTTATTAGGGCATCTGATTTTTTGGAGGATAGTCCAAAGGTCATTGCGATTGAGTGTGACAAATACCTTTGCAGCGTCAGTGAAAGCTATGGTTGATTTTGTACCCTGCATTTTTCTTGGAGCTGTTGTGCCATGAATATCATATCCACTGTTCCTCTGGAAGCAACTGTGTTGCTAAGAAAAAGATCTACACTAGTGCAAAGGCTGAGGTCCAAAGAAAGACCAGAGATTTCAAGAACATCTGGTGGACAAAAAAGGCTCAAGAAATCAAACATTTTGCAGATATCCAGGAGGCACAGGTTTTTTTTTAAACTACAAAGGTCATCTATGGCCTAATAAATCATAGCATGTATCCCCTACGTTCATCAGATGGAACCAAGCTTCTAAAGGACAAAGAATCAATTGCACATAACCTCTTTAATGTGGCTGAAGAGGCTCTCTTGTAAATCCCGCAACAACAAATCAGGGACGAGCTTACAGCACTGCCTAGCTTGCAGGAAGTCAGCAAAGCAATCAGCCAATTAAAAAAATTAAAAAGCCAGCGGATCTGATAGGATGGTCCACTGGATTTAAAGAGGGTGGACCTGAGCTGACACAACAACTCTACCAGCTGATTGAAAAAGTGTGGATAACCGACAAAATCATGGCGGACTTTAAGGACACCACTATTATCACCCTTGCCAAAAAGGAGAGAGAACAGACTGTGGAAACTATCGAGGTATCTCCCTCCTAACTTCTGCTGGGAAAATCCTTGCAAGAATCCTTGCAAACCGTATTCTACCCATTTCAGAAGACATCCTCCCAGACAAGCTCTCATATGGCTATGTTGATGGAAAATTTAAAACATTATGGCTCTAGGAATACCCTAACAGAAAAAGCTGAAAATTTGTTTGTTCCTCAGGGCAGAAAATAGGCTCGTCACTAAGGGGTTAAGGTAGGTGTTTCCTATGCATGAGCAATATTGGGAAAAACTGCACATAATTTATTAATAGGTGCACACCTCTTAAAATGATCGCAGCTACAAATACCTCTAGGTACTAAAGGGAACTAAAAAAGGTAAGAAAAAATGAAATTTTTTACTCTAGAAAGTTAAGAATTTTAAAAGTTTAAGAGAAAAAACTTCCCATATTTAGGATAAAAAATAGAGATGAGCGAACCTACTCGTTTCGAGTAATTACTCGATCGAGCACCGCGATTTTCGAGTACTTCCGTACTCGGGTGAAAAGATTCGGGGGGCGCCGGGGGGCGGGGGGAGGCGTGAAGGAGCGGGGAGTAGCAGAGGGGAACAGGGGGGAGCCCCCTCCCTCTCCCCCGCACTCCCCACTGCAACCCCCCACCCACCCACGGCGCCCCCCGAATCTTTTCGCCCGAGTACGGAAGTACTCGAAAATCGCGGTGCTTGGGCGAAAAAGGGGCGTGGCCGAGTAGGTTCGCTCATCTCTATTAAAAAAACATATTTAATATTGCCACAACTGTAAAAGTTTGATTTACTACAATTGTACAGTATTTATCCTGCAAGGTGAACGTCATTAAAAAAAATAAAAATAAAGGACAGGTTGCTCTTTTTAGTCATCCCATCTCCAAGAAACAACTTAATAAAAAGCAATCAAAACTTCATACGTACTCCAAAATATCAGCAACAGAAACCAATGGTCATCCTACAAAAAACAAGCCCTTACACATCAAAATCGTACTGACCCACAGACTAAAGTTACCATGTTATTTTAAATTCAAGACATCCAGCAAAGCCCTCAGACAGCTAAGTCAATGGAAAACTTAAAAAGTTATGATTTTTTTGAAAGTGAGGAAGAGAAAACATAATTGAAAAAAAAACACAAAAAACAAATGGCCGTGTTCTTGAGGGATTAAAACTATTCAGCTGATCACTTTGCTGATGCCAAAAATATCACTCATCGCCTCATTATTTTATTCAATATATTGACTTCTACTCATATCCATGGAGCGATTAAATAAATGAACCCTAATTTATCTAGCAATAATATAAAATCAGATTATTGGTGCTTAGAGGGATTGTATTAATGAAATGGAAAATTAAGAATGAATGATTAGGGGTCAACAACATTGCATCTTCTGCGAAGGGGTAAGAAGCCCTCGGTACTCCCTTCCAAGAGTGCAAACAACTTACAATCAGTCCTTACCAATGTATGAAGATCCCACAAACAGCAATCAATAATGGTTTGTAGGTTTAGTATTGGTTAGTGAAAAATCCCTAACAGAAAGGCAGTGCAACGCGTTTCGGGGCTAGAAGCAATTCCCTTTTCTCAGGCACATATTAAACTTACAAGGCATTGGTGTGTGTGTAGGATCTTCTTAAATCATTATTGAGTTGTCAAATACTGTTTGTACTGTCGGAAGGGGGTGCCAAGGGTTTGCTACACCCTCACAGAAGTCAACTTTTTGAAATCTTTTATTTCTTTCAGGCATAAAAATTAACATTGGTTCATTTGCTTATCATTTATGGTTTAAACATACCTCGTTCCATCCTTCTCATTAACTTATACAGCAAATGCGAAAGACTGAACAATTCTGAAGGAGTTGAATGAGACAATGATGTATCTAAACAGGCTGCATGAGTAATAGACCCAGTGATGACGTTATTTGCTTGTTTACTCATTTAAGCGATACATTGACTCGTCTAAAAGGACCCTTACATAGACAGATAGATAATTCCAGTCCTCAATCTTTCCCTGAGATATCCCTTATACTGACATCACCATCCTTATGTCACCCTTAGCTAGCCCTGACTACTATTCTGTCTCTAACATCTGAGAGCACAAGCCCCAGACAGAGACCAAACAAACAATACTGGAAATGAACTTAGGCAGACAATACAACCATATCACAGACTAGGCTAGATACTAATATCACATGGATAAACCATGGGGAGAGTCGGGTCTCTTTAAGAGAGCACCCAAAAAGTGTGTGGAGGCACCTTGGGGGTGAGTGGGTAGGGGGATGGTATAGTCTATCCTCAAGGAGATCACCCAAAAGGGGTGTGGAGACACCTAGATGGTGAGAAAGGAGACTTATAAAGCCATGAAAGCTCCTCTGGGTAATTTATGCAAATAAGGAAGATGGAATCACTACCTCTGCAGCACCACCTATTGGATGGCAGCATTCCTTCATATCAATGTCACACCCTTTACACAGGTCTTTATAACAATGATTGGGAATAGGAAACCAACCCTCCACACACTTTTGGGGTGCTCTCCTTAAAGGGGTTGTCCCACGCCGAAACAGGTTTTTTTTTTTTTTTCAACCCCCCCCCCCCCCCCCCGTTCGGCGCGAGATAACCCCGATGCAGGGGTTAAAAAAGATCACCGGACAGCGCTTACCTGAATCCCCGTGCTCCGTTGACTTCTTACTTACCTGGTGAAGATGGCCGCCGGCATCTTCTCCCTCCGTGGACCGCAGGGCTTCTGTGCGGTCCATTGCCGATTCCAGCCTCCTGATTGGCTGGAATCGGCACGTGACGGGTCGGAGCTACACGGAGCTACACTGAGCCCCATTGAGAAGATAAGAAGACCCGGACTGCGCAAGCGCGTCTAATTTGGCCATTAGACGGCGAAAATTAGACGGCAACCATGGAGACGAGGACGCCAGCAACGGAGCAGGTAAGTGAAAAACTTTTTATAACTTCTGTATGGCTCATAATTAATGCACAATGTACATTACAAAGTGCATTAATATGGCCATACAGAAGTGTATAGACCCACTTGCTGCCGCGGGACAACCCCTTTAAGGAGACACGACAGCCCTCCTGATCCACGTGAATGAATTATAAAAGGTTTGAAGTGATACAGTATACGGTATGTCTATAGCCCAGAATACTGACATGACCTCATTACCAGCATTTACCTAGTTGGAGCGATAATTGTCCAATGTAATTGGCCCTTTACAAGTGAGGTAATAATTATGCAACAAGAGTTTTCTTGCACAATGAGCTTTGACCAGGTCACAGAGCATGCCCAGAGTCCATATGGCATCTAAAAAGCATAAAAAAATGTGATTGTCTTTCACAGCAGCTCTGACAAGAAGGTTGCTTCCATAATCATGGGCAAAACATTAAGTTTAACATTAGAGTTTAATACTCGAACTCTGTATGGTTTATTGTTGACAATTTACATAATTGTGGCAGCATATCTATTCATTGGAAAGCCAAGTAACTATGTATTCAGCAATTTGAAGAAAAACGTGTAAATAATAGAAAATGAGATTCAATTTTAAACAAACAAAAAAAAATGATTAAATAAAACTTCTACAGATGTGAACTCAAATAAAAGCAATCCACTATGTAACAAACAAATGGTACAATATGCTTGCATGTCTCGTGTCACCAGCCTGCTGATATTTCTATTATATAGTCTACTCAATAAGTTCTTTATATTGTCCTAGTAACCAATCCTAGAAAAAACTAATAGCGTCATTTTGTATTAACATTTTAATGGATTTCTATTCTGATACTTACTATATAGACTAATAATTATTAGGAAATTATAGTACACAGCCATGATACATGGTACATCCATTATGATTCCCACACATTACACACACAGCTTTACTACATGCATCATGATTCACACACATCACACACAGCTGTGGTACATCCATGCTGATATCCAGACTTCACCAGCTTAGCAGACTCCTGGATACAGTAATCAGCCTCTGGTCATGTGATCCCTGACTCCACTCACATAAGTGGTCACATGACAGTGAGATCATCACAGGTCCTGGTGCCTGCTGTTGGCTTTTCCAGTATACAGTGCTTTCTATCAAACTGCAAAATGGCTCCTCCCACAGCAGTGATATCACTGCAGGTCCTCAGCCCGCTGGATCTTTTTTGCCAAACTGCACAATGGCTCCTCTTACAGCAGAGAGGTCACTGCAGGTCCTTTAGCCCAACAGATCTCTGTGGTGGTGGTTGGGGTAGGATGGTGTCATCTGTCAGGACCGCTGAGTTATGCCTGAGATAATAATGACTTAGTTTTACTCTCATTTTGTTATTTTTTCTCCTCTTCTACCAAGAGCCCTAACTTTTTTGTTCCTCTGTCGGTCAGGCTCTGTGTTTTATATATGTTGTAAGACCTGTGATGATGTTATCAGGGGACGGAGCATGAGAAGCACCCATACACAAACATACATACTCACGGTCAAGTGGTCGTTAGTAGTTTGATGATTCTCTGTGCCCTACTAGTTCTTTCTAGATGTCTGCTACTTATCCTTTGTGTGTGGAGATACATGATAGGTAAAAATGGTTGGATTTGTGGAATCACCTTAAAGAAATATAAAAGAATAGACAGCGCTGTTTCATAAGAAATAAAACATAGTAACATAGTATGTTAGGTTGAAAGAAGACAATGTCCATCGAGTTCAGCCTGTTTCCACCACCCCTTGTTAAATTTCTTATTTAAATGGCCACTACAATGATTTGAAAAAAAATCATTGCAGTGGCCCTTTAAATAAGAAATGTTACTCTGTTTTGTTTCTTATGAAACATAGCTTTTCTTTATTTCATTATGTTACCAGTCCTCCAGTATAGATAAGTTAGCTATTTCTTTTTATCTGAACATTTTTGAAGTCCTTCTCCTCTGTCGGGTCAGACATATGTATGGTGAACCTGTATGGACAATACTAGCTTAGCACTGGGGGAAAGGGGAGAAGAAACATATACAACAGTTACCCCTGATGATTAAAAGCTGCTAACAAATTATCCTTTGGTGATAATGCCTGATAATAGGTTGACTGATTGTCCGACAAGGCCAATTTAGTGGTAGAAAAGCAAAATACATTTATAAGAGGTAAAACTCATTTAATAGCTATTAATATCTATCCCCCAACTCTGTCTCTCCCTAATCTCTCCCTGATGCTATACATTAACATTAGACCCCACTGTCCTTAATTAGGTCTAAGTTTTTTCTATAGATGACCCTATCCAAAACACTATCCCCAAGAACAAAAGGCTACTAGGGCCCAGAAAAGACTAAAGGAGTAAATGTTGCATTAGCCTAAGGCAGACAAAAACAAAGCAAACACAAACTAGACTGAAAAACTAAGAAGCAAGACTCATTGACTTGACAGACTAGACTAGAACTAAGGAATTTTGAACCAGAACAAGGAATACTCGATAGAATATGTTGTCACAGCAATAAACTGTGCAGCACTGCAGAAGTAAAAGTATTTAAAGAAAGGCTAACCATTCAGATACTTCACCCTGTAATGAAGCTGAGCACTATGGTTAGTTGTGGAAGCAACTGCTCTACCAACAACTTAGAAAGCAGACTAAAACAGTGTAGCAGGTTTTATCATGCTGATGATAACAAATGTCTAAATGCTAGCATATATATGCCACAACACTGGTTGTTGTAAACCAAATCCATCCCTTCATTGCAGTGATATTCTCTAATGGCAGTGGCCTCTTTCAGCAGGATAATACACATTTCAAAATTGCTCAAGAATGGTTTAAAGAACAAGACAGAGAGATCAAGATGTTGGATCTTAACCCGTTAAGGACCAGGCAACGTAAATATACGGCGCCTGGTCCTGGGCTTAAAACCCTGCAGATAGTAAAATTACGGATGCACTTTAAGCCTCCTGTCTCTGCAATCAATTAAAGGCAGGACTGGTTATCAGCGGTTAGTGACAGCTGATAACCCAGAGGAGAAGGCAGGGGGGGGGGGGGTTAACCCTTTCTGCCTTTTCCTATGCCGAGTACACAATGGTCAATGAACATTGTGTACTGGAAAGTGAAAGTAGAAGGGTTTCTTCCACTACGGGAGACGGGGGGGTCATGTGACCACCGGGGTTCCCTGCTACAGCAGAACTGGAGGGTCATACTATACCCTGACCAGCTCTGCCAGTGACTAATAGAACTACAGGGGTTGATTTTCCCTGTAACTGGGGATCCTATGGATGCATACATATTATATATCAAAATGTCCGTAACAAATAGAGGAACCCATTCCCTTACTTTACTTTTGCATAAATAAACTAATAAAAAAAAAAAAACTATAAATATTGAAAAAAACATTTTTTTAGCTTTTTACCCCCAATAAAACTACAAAATCGGGAATAAAAAAGTCAGTGAATAAGATACCGTCCTATATGTCACGGGGGGAAAAACGCAGCAAAAATAATTTTGGTAGCTAAAGGAAACAAAATAGGGCAGTAAAACCGCCACATGGGTAAAATCCCTTAAAAGTGTCTGGTTCTTAAGGTGCAAAACAGCCTGGTCCTTAAGGGGTTAATCTAGTTAAGAATCTATGGGATGTGCTGGAAAACAAGCCCATTGCCATAAGGCCCAACAGACAGCTTACACGCCTTAAAGCCTCTGTTGCTAAAGTCTGTTGCCAGATACGACCTGACACCATCAGAAGTCTTGAGAAGTCTATGTCTCAACAGCATAGAGCTGTTTTATCAGCATTAGGAGAACCTACCCAATATTAGAGGGGTGGTTTTAATATTAGGCCTGATTGGTGTGTATTTACGGCTGCGTGAGGCAATGTATGAAGGCATCTTAGGTTGGTAAGAATTGTCCATGCCAGGTCATACAAGTAAAAAAGATACACAAAAATATACCCGTCAAGGAAACTTTTGGAATTGACCAAGTTTCAGATTTCCATCACTTGAGTCCTAATTATGAAGAAAATATGCCTCCTCTCTAGGAGTAGTGTCACTTTTTATTATTTATTTTGCTGCCATGCTATGGAGATACGTGGTGTATTTTTGTATATTTTGTAGCGGTGCATTCCCTATGTCCGAACACTGCTGCAATTTTATTATGTGTAACAAATGAACTTTAGAATGCATTTAATAGTCCTTCTAGGAAAAAGAGGAGAGTAGGCATAACTTGCTTTACTCTAGTTACAGCAAAACTAATGTTGCATGTTACACTGTGAAGCCTTATGAGGTGGGTTAAAACAGCCATACTGTATATAATGGGAAGAGGGTCAACACATGCATGATAAGGCAGTGCTGTAAAAATGTGTTTGCTCTATCAAGGTATCTAATATAACTATACTTTTATCACTTTTGATCCTTAAACAAAATATATTGTTATACTATATGAACTTATACAAGTTTTGTGCGTAGTTTTAATAATGTATTAGTGTAAGGCCATAAGAAGCGGGTTGGATCTCGGCATAAGGCCTTGTTCACACGGGCGGCAAAGTAAGGCGATTTTATAGCGTTGCTACAATGCTACATATCGCATGTATGTGAAGCTCATGCTTTCCTATGGGTTACTTCACACATGCAATATTTTGTAGCATGCGACAACCAGACACAAAAACCTTGCGGCTTCCGCCAGAGACTCGTGAGGTTTTGTTGCCCATGTTTCCCTAGGGAGCCTTCCTCCCTAGGAAACGCGGATTTCATGAGGTGTGATGCAATTTTGACAGCACGAAATCCTACTATCAAAGCCATAACCTAAGCCCTAACTGCTGGAAAAAATAAAAAAACATATACATCACCTTACAAATGCTCACCGCCACCGCAGCTTCTCCCTGGGTTCTGGCACTGTTTCTCTTGATCATCTTTTGGACGGGGATTGAAAAATCCCCGCCTTCTGGATGCTCTGGCTGTGATTGGCTGACGCTTGGCCAATCACGGCCAGCGCTCAATAAATGGCTGTGATTGAACCAATCACAGCCATTCATCGAGTGCTAGATGTGATTGGCTAAGCATCAGTCAATCACAGTCAGCGCTTCCAGGAGGCAAGGATTTTTCAATCCCTGTCCAGAAGAGAAGAAGATGATCAGTGTCGGGACCCGGGGAGAAGATACGGAGGAGCACCGGAAAGTGCGTGAGAGGTGATGTATACTTTTTAAAAATGTTTTTCTTCAGCTATGGCTGATTTTTGGGGTAGGGCTTAGATTTCAAGTGACTTTGAAGCGCCACATGTGACTTTGTAGTGCTACAAAATTGCGGTATTGCCGCGAGAAGACGCAGCGATATCACACAGACCAGCGATGCGATATTGCTATGATTTTCTCGTGGCGATGCCGTTTCACTCATGTGAACGTGGCCTAAAGGATAGAAATATGTAGCAGTATGCAATCTGTTGACAAATCAGCACAACTTTGGAATGCTTGTTTATGTCCTAGTGGCTTGATATACCTCTTTTACATCATCTACAACTGAAGGAAATACACCACTAAAAACTGTGCATTGCAAGATGCACAGAAGTTACTTGGGAATAGAACCCATTACTTTTAACCCTTTTTCAATCCACTGTCTGACATCTTCCTACATTCTGATTGAAGCTTGTACAGCTCCAATGTCAAAAGATGTCCGACAGGGTATTCTTACCATCTATTGCCAGCCACTCTGCTGTCAGAGCCTCTCTGGCGTACACACTGGCTTTAGCCAGCAGATGGCACTGTTGTATAACAGCAAAAAGAGAAAGCCTTTTAGGAAACCTTGAATCCAAAATTGGACTGGAAAGGGTTAATGGATGCATTTACATGTGCAATTTTTTTCTCGCAGCACTTCAAGAAGTGATGCAAAAGAAAAATTGCAACATGTTCTGTTAATGGGAGCAGAAAAAAAATTGCATCGCATTTATATGTACATGCAAGTTTCATGTGAGTGTGATGCAACATGTTTTTGCTCCCATAGGGAAAAATGTACGATTTTTATGCATGTAAAAAAATGCAAGTGCAGCGATGCAAGTGCGATGCAAATTTTTTTCTCTCAAAACGCTTCACACTCGTATAAAAATCACGGGATTGCAAGTGCAATATCAGTAACAGAAGGGGCTGAGAGGATTGCTATATAGTTTTTTGGGGAAATATTCAGTATAACTTGTAGTTTGTTCATTAAAACCTCTGCATATTCTTAGCTGAACAGTCCAATGGGCGGAGCTATCAGTGATTGACAGGTATCTGTGTATGACTGTAAAACAGGGAGAGCTGTCAATCACTGGTAGCTCTGCCCACTGGACTGTTCAGCTCAGAATGAGCAGGGATATAAATGGATAAAATACAAGTTATACTGAATCTTTCTCCATAAAACTATATATCAAGCTGCTCAGCTCTGCCTGCCCTACATCATGATGCCTGCAGTTTGGACAGCATGGTTGAGCTGAGAGACTCCCCTTAACCCTTGCCAATCCACCGTCTGACCTCTGAAGACATTATGATTTAAGGCTGTACAGCTCCGATGTTGGAAGACGTCCGTTGGGGTTCTCTTACTGTATATTGCCAGCCTCTCTGCTGTCGGAGCCTATCCAACGTGTCACCTCATGCAGTACTGGCTTTAGCCAGCAGATAGTGCAGTTGTATAACGGCAGAAAAAGAGTAAGCCCCCTAGGAAAACCAGGATACAAATTGGATTGGAAAGTGTTAAAAAAAGTTTTCAATTCATTCCACTGTAACAATTGGACTATTTTGACAGCTCAATTACATAAAATCTAAATTAAAATCCATTTAATTCCAATTTGTAATGCAACAAAACAGGAAAAACACCAAAGGAAGTGAATACCTTTGGAAGGCACTGTATATGGATTCTTCATCTACCTATGGCACCTGTAACTCATAGAATGGTAAAGTTGGAAGGCACCTCCAGGGTCATCTGGCCCAACCCCCAGATGACCTTGCAACTCTACCATTTTATGAAATACAGGTGCCATAGGTAGATGGAGTCTTTTTTATGACATGAAAGCCCTTTTTAGGCTGTGAAAGAAACCAATATTTCAAGAATCAAAAATATGTAAGATCATACAAACATTTAATTTATTTTACACCCTTAGACAGCACATACTTATTTTACAGGGCTGTACATCACTTGATGTCCCCATTTAATCTCATAGTCTACGTTCACCTATTTGTATCTGTAGTGACCCGGAAAGTCCTACAGGCTAGCCAAATGCGTTAATAAGTCTGCGGGACCTTGCTATGATCCCTTATATGGATACATGAGGTGCCCTTTAGGAGAGACACTGTTTTTCCTTGAATCTCAGGCTAAAGCTAATCTGCCCAGTAATAGCCCTTTTCTGATTGGCTGCATGCCACTATTTATGTGATTGGTGGAGGGAGAGGAGTCAAGCATAGCCCAGAAAAGTGAGCGTGGGAGTTAGCAGGAAGTAAAGGGGAGTAGAGTGTGAGAGGAAGTAAGGAGAGGAGCTGGAAAACGCAGGATGATCTGACAGTGCCCAGAGGAAAAGCAGAGGGTCAGTCAACCCTGCTGCAAGGGCCCATGGTCAAGTCAGAACCCACGGAAGTTGGAAGGACAGTTGCCAACGTAACCATGAGTTAATCTACCTCAGCTCAACAGGAGTCAATTTACCCTTCAGCAGACCCATGCTAGCACCACCATTCCTCTTTCCAGAGCCACCAACAGCTAACTTAAGTCTAGAAGTCATATCCTCCCTAAAGAGAGAGCTTAGAATCAAAACCTGCAGTTTGTCGAGTCTATGAAAAGTACTGTTGAAGTCTCCACTGCTTGCTAAAGTTGTTCAGTGAATGTTATCTTTGTCCATCTTCAAGAGTCAGTATAAACTGTGTGCCTCTGGTTTTGCAAAGACTATTTGATTTGGACTCTTTATTCTTTCAAGTATGTGGTAAGAAAAAATAGAGCTCACTCTCTGTAGCGGGGACCCCACAGCCAGACAATGATGATAGACGGAGCCCAGACCAGAGGGAAACCGTCAGCTTCAACAGAATAACAGTGTACAAACGTCAAAAAAAGGCAGTTCGGCTTCTACGTCTAAAATCTTCCTTATTTCAGGGAAAAGACATCATAAAAAAACAAAAGTCAAGGAACTGGACGCGTTTTGGGTAGTCCTGCAGCCTTTTTCAACAGCTATGCACACACCTTCACCACGCTATTCTCAGAGGCACTGGCGTCACATGACATAACTACTAGTTGCTACCACTCAAGGCCTAATTAAAATCCACAGGCTGCAGAGGTTCGAATAGCCACCACCGTGACCCATCAAGAGTTAGATCTCCTTTGGGCAACATTTCGACCTTTCCGGTCTTTATCAAGCGACTATCAATAGAAGCAGAGCAGTAGATCCATCTACTGCTCTGCTTCTATTGATAGTGGCTTGATAAAGACCGGAAAGGTCGAAACGTTGCCTATACATCTATCTATGGAACAATAAAGGCTTTTTTCTTAGACAGCAGTCTGCACCATTTATGCTGCCATGCTCTATACATTATACACTTGATTGAAATTGGGGCGGATGGTCCACAACCCTGGCATTTGGCTTTGCATTGAATAACGTGATTTATTGCTCCCCCACATTAAGTGGGTTAACAAATTGTGTGCTGCTGGATATTTCTTCTTAAACAAGAGTTAGATCTCCGACTCAAGCTACTCCTGGCTGCTGCATATGTTATTGAAATGCGAGGAAAAATCCATGCAAACACAGGAAGAACTTAGAAAATCCATGTAGATGTTGTCCTTGATGGGATCTAAACCCAGGACCCAAGTCTGCACGGCAACTGTGCTAACCACTGAGCCACATTCCTTTTATTCAGTCATCTTCTTGTTGACTCTATGAACAATATAATCCATCAGTATACAAACTAATAAGAATTCAAATAAAAAAAATCAGTAAATGGAATGTTTTGTTCACTAGATAAAAACTCTCTGGGTCACTGGGGTTGAATTTGTATGTTCAGCTTTGTGTTAATCAGAACTTAATCTGCATTTGATCCCTATTTAAATGTATTATAATTACACAAGCCAACACAAAAGCTAAATATTATAATAAACAAGATCAGTAAGATATGGAACTCCCAGGTCCAACACAGTCTATCTGAAGCAACGTGTATCTTTAGTATGTGTAACATAAATGTTAATGAGGTGTGAAAGGACCCTTCAAAGTTTATTATATGCTAGTCTATTGACCACAATGCTGCCTTGTTACACCTAATATACCATCGCTAATGTTCTTCATATACCTTCGTTTTTTTACATCCAATCTTTAACCACAAAAATGTTCCGAAATTTCTCAGTACATTTAATACGAGAAAAATAATCTACCGTTCAAGTGATTCAGAATGTCTTCAGGGAATCGGTGCGCTAATGATAGTCAGTTAATTACTATTTCAAATACACTATTATGCTCTTCATATTTAACCCTTCCAGTCGTGGCCAATTTTGGCAGCAAACTTTATAGCTTTTCATAACTTTTATATTTTTACGTCAACAGCCATATGAGCGCTTGAATGAGTTGTATTTGTTAATGGCAGCAATTACTGTACTACATAATGTATTAGGAACTTTTATTTTATGGAATGGAAAAAAAAGCAACTGTGAATTTTTTTTGGATTGCTTTTAGGTTTCACTTTCACGGCGTTCATTGTGCAGTAAAATCATCATGTTAGCTTTATTCTGCAAATCTGAACGATCATGGTGATACCAAATGTATGTAGTATGCGATATGTTTTAGTGCTTTTCACAAAGTAAAACCTTTTTTAACCCAAAACAGATTTGTTTTTAATATATTTAATAGGCGTGACTTTTTTTTATTGCATGATGCAGCTGTGTGAGGATTTATTTTTTGCTGGGGTGAGCTGTAGTGTTTATTGGTACCAATTTAGATACATATGAATTTTTGATCACTTTTTATTTTATTTTTTGGGGGGGAGACGAGCTGACTAGAGATGAGCGAACGTACTCGGTAAGGCCGATTTCATAATCGAGCACCGCGATTTTCGAGTACTTCACTACTCGGGTGAAAAGTACTCGGGGTCGCCGGGGGGTGGGGCGTGGCGTGGTGGAGCGGGGGGTAGCAGCGGGGAACAGGGGGGAGCCCACTCTCTCTCCCCCCCACTCCCCTCTGCAACCCCCCGCTCACCCACAGCACCCCGAGTACTTTTCACTCGAGTAGTGAAGTACTCGAAAATCGCGGTGCTCGATTGCGAAATCGGCCTTACCGAGTACGTTCGCTCATCTCTAGAGCTGACTAAAAATTAGCAATTCTGTCTGTTTCTTCTTTAATGGAATTCACTGTGCAGAAAATAGGTCATATTTTAATAGTTTAGACTTTGTGGATAAGGCAATAAGGCTGCTTTCACATTTTCGGCGGGGGTGCCTGCTATGTTCGGGGAGTAACATAGTATGCTAGGCTAAAAAAAGAAAAATGTCCATTCAGTTCAGCCTGTTTCCACTCCCCCTTGTTGACCCAGAGGAAGGCAAAAAAAAAGTGTTCAGAAGCCAATTTACCCTCATTGTGGGAAAAAAAAAACCTCCTTCCCGACTCCATAATGGCAGTCAGAGTAATCCCTGGATCAACATTTGAGATCAACAAGCCTTCTGCTCTAGAAAGTCATCTAGTCCCCTTTTAAACTCTTCTATGGATTTTGCCATCACCACATCCTCAGGCAGAGAGTTCCACAGTCTCACTGCTCTTACAGTAAAGAACCTCCTTCCCTTCTGTGTTGGTGATGAAACCTGCATCCTTCTAAACGTAGAGGATGCCCACTTGTTACCGTTGCAGTCCTGGGTATAAACAAATCATGGGAGAGATCTCTGTATTGTCCCCTAATGTTTTTATACATAGTTATTTGGTCGCCCCTTAAACGTCTTTTTACTAGGGTGAATATCCCAATTTTGATAGCCTCTCTGGGTATTCCATGACTCCCATTCCCTTTATTAATTTAGTTGCCCTTCTTTGAACCCTCTCAAGCACTGTAACATCTTTCCTGGGCACCGGTGTCCATAACTGTACGCAGTATTCCATGTGAGGCCTGACAAGTGCCTTATATAGTGGAAGGATAATGTTCTCGTCCCTCGCCCCTATACTTCTTTTAATGCACCACAAGACTTTATTTGCCTTCACAGCAGCTGACTGAGGTTGGTTGCACCAAGTGAGTCTACAGTCAACTAGTACCCTCAGGTCTTTTTCCATCTCACTTTTCCCTAGCAGTACCCATGTAGTGTATATTGGTGACATCTGTTTCTCCTGCCCATGTGCATAACCTTACATTTATCGATGTTGAACTTAATTTGCCATTTTTCTGCCCAAGCCCCGAGCTTATCTAGGTCCTTTTGTAGCCATACATTGTCCTCCATTGCATTAATTATCTTATATAGTTTTGTCTCATCTGTAAATATTGATATTTTACTGTGCAGTCCCTCTATCAGGTCATTGATAAATGTATAGAATAGAATGGAGACTAATACTAATCCTTGTGGCACCTCACTAGCAACAGTGGCCCAATCAGAGTATGAACCATTTATTACCACGGTCTATTTTCTATCTACTAGCCAGTACTTTACTCAGCTACACATGTTTTTGCCCAGACCGAGCTGTCTCATTTTATATATCAACCTATTATGTGGCACAGTGTCAACTGCTTTAAAAAATCCAGATATATGAGATCAATAGACTCTCCCAGGTCCAGCCTAGAGCTTACTTTATTGTAGAAGTTGATTACGTTGGTTTGATATGCTTGACCCCTCATGAACCCATGATGATAAGCAGCTATACCATTGTTTTCCTTGAGGTATTCCAGGATGGCATCTCTCAGAAACCCCTAGAATGTCTTTCCAATTATTGAAGTGAGACTTACCGGCCTGTAGTTACCAGGCTCACTTCTTGACCACTTTTTGTATATTGGAAGCACATTGGCAAATGCGTCAATCTAGCGGTCTATCTATCACACCACTTAGTTCCCTTAGAAACCTTGGATGTATTCCATCTGAGCCCCGCGGTTTGTCAATTTAAATTTTTTTTAGCTGGCTCTGCACTTCCTTGTGCGTTAGGCAGGTGATATTTAGGGGGGGGGGGGGTCATTTTATCCCCTTGCATCTCATGTGACATTTATTTTTCTCTCGTGTAGATACTTGAAAAAAAAAATTAATAGATTCGCCTTCCCCCCATCATCTTCTATGGTTTCTCCTGCATTATTTGCTAAAGGGACAGAGCTTTCAGTGCTTCATGATTAGAGATTAGCGAACGTACTCGTCTGAGCTTGATACTCGTTCGAGTATTAGCGTGTTCGAGATGCTCGTCACTAGAGGCGAGCACCAAGCTATGTTCGAGTTACTTTCACTTTCATCTCTGAGATGTTAGCGCGCTTTTCTGGCCAATAGAAAGACAGGGAAGGCTTTACAACTTCCCCCTGCGACGTTCAAGCCCTATACCACCCCCCTGCAGTGAGTGGCTGGCGAGATCAGGTGTCACCCGAGTATATAAATCGGCCCCTCCCGCGGCTCGCCACAGATGCATTCTGACAGAGATCAGGGAAAGTGCTGCTGATGCCGGAGCTGCTATAGGGAGAGTGTTAGGATTGATTTTAGGCTTCAAGAACCCCAACGGTCCTTCTTAGGGCCACATCTGACCGTGTGCAGTACTGTTGAGGCTGCTTTTTGCAGTGTTGCACATTTTTTTTTGTATATCGGCCGTGCAGAGCATTGCGTCCAGAGCATTGCGTCCTGCAGTAATTTTACATAGTCCACGACCAGTAGTGGTGGTGAGGCAGGGACAGTAAAAGACATATCCAGTCTATATAGGCAGTGGGCTTTTCCAAAAAAATTTGGGAAAAAAAATCTATTTAGGCTGCCTGTGACCGTCCTGACTGTACTGCGTCTCTGCTGGGGGTAGTTGTCCTAATTCATACGCAGCCAGCTAAGTGTTACAGCAGGCTTGCGCAAAATTCTTTTCTGGCTCTGCGTTGCCTCTTACATCACCGCTGTCATCCTGTCCAGAGTGAAACAGTCTGCAGTAATTTTTTGTAAATATTTTCTTTATTAATGATTGAAGGAAATCTGACATACATTAAACAGGCATTGAAAGACAATCAAGTAGGTTACATAGCATGTACATTTCCAAGAAATGAGAACTGACAAAATCTCTTGTTTTATCTATTTAACAATGAAAGTAACTTTGAATAGGAAAGTTTTATAATATTTTAGAAAGGAGGGGCAGGAGGGGGGGAGTAGGGAAAGAAGGGGAAAGGGGAGGTGGGTGCGGGATAAGGTTCCGGTCTCTATTCGGGAAGGAGCGACACAAGTATGTATGTTTCTGTCTCAGCAGGAGGGTTTCAATAAAGAAGAAAGGATTTTTAATTCTCTATGTCAAAGGCTTGAGGTATACGAACAGGTCTCTTTACTTTCTCAAGGGCTAGGAGAGGTTTTTGTCAACCACGGTTTCCACATTAATAGAAAT
Organism: Eleutherodactylus coqui; assembly: GCF_035609145.1. Lineage (NCBI taxonomy): Eukaryota > Metazoa > Chordata > Amphibia > Anura > Eleutherodactylidae > Eleutherodactylus > Eleutherodactylus coqui. The sequence goes on from NC_089849.1 coordinate 75,220,358, forward strand.
TTGTCGTGTGTTCTAGAGGATTTGCTTGTGAGTTCCTCAAATCTACATATTTCGTTTACTTTGGCTATCCACTGATTGGCTGTAGGAGGGTCGGGTTGTAGCCATTTTGTGGGGATCAGCGCCTTGGCTGCCATTATAAGGTGAGTAATTATGTTGGTCTTGGAGGGTTTATAATTAGGGGAAGGTTTTGCTAGAAAGATGTGTTCAGGAAGAAGCTTAAAGCTGTTTGCAGTGATTTCTTGAATCTTTGATTCTATTTGATCCCAGAAGGGCCTTATTGCTGTACAAGACCACCAAATGTGCATTAACGAGCTTACCTGGTCGCCACAGCGCCAGCAGAGGTTCAAGTCAGTTGATTTATAGGCAAACAGCCTTTCTGGTGATCTATGCCATCTTGTTAATAACTTGTAATGGTTTTCTTGAAGCCTGACACATTTGGAGTGGCCATGTGAGTTGCCCAACACGACTCTCAGATCCTCATCAGATAGTTTTATGTTAAGTTCTTTCTCCCATGAGAGAATAAAGGCTGGTCTGCCCTTTACTTGAGGCATAATGAATTTCTTTTTAATCAGAGAGCGTTTTCTACTGGAGCTGTTACATGTTGTCATTACGCGTTCTAGCTCTGAGTATGGTCGAGAGGATAGATAAGTTTGATTAAATTGTTTTAAGGTTTTATAAAGGTGTAAATATGATAGGGAGTTAAGGGGAGGCATTGCTGTCTGGGAGATTATGTTCTCTACATATTGTTCGTTTTGGGGTATGCGTGCAAGCCAAAGGTCTGAAATAGAGAGCTTCTCCAGTGCGAACCATATTTTTTCTGTGTGGGTATCTAGTTTCAGTTCTAGATATTCTGGTATTAGAGTCAGGGGGGCAGCGGGAGATGGGTGTGGAGCTAAATCCGCTCGGAGAGAATCCCAAATCGCACAAGCGCCTTTCAGGAGAGGGTCGAAGGTGGCTTTCCTATAAAATTTTTTCTTAGGTAGCCACATATCTCTGAGAAAATATTTACCATAGGTGGCCTGTGCCAAGCTCTTCACTATTTTTTTTTTTGATGGATTAGTTAATTCCAGCCATCTGGCTAGTTGGATTGATTTATAATAGTGGGACATATCTGGTAGATTGATTCCCCCAAGCTCTCTTCTCTGGACCAAAAGATTGTGTGCTAGGCGGGGTCTCCTATGTTTCCATATGAAACTTGAGAATTTTATTTTAATCTGTTTAAAAAAGGAGTCCGGAAGAGAAATTGGTAACATTTGCATTTTGTATAGAATCTTAGGTACCAGATAGGTTTGTATGAGATTTCTGCGGCCAAACCATGAGATCACTGGTAGATCATAAGTTTGCAGAGATGAGAAGATGTTTTCGAGAAGTGGGGCAAAATTGCTGTCAAAGAGGTGTTCGAGATTTTTTGTTATCTTGATACCTAGATACTCTATGGATGTCTCAGACCATGTAAAACCAGATTTTGATATCTAAATTTAGAAGAGAGATTGGCCTATAACTGCCACATAAAAGCGGGTCTTTACAGTCTGCAGTAATTTTACATAGTCCACGGCCAGTAGTGGTGGTGAGGCAGGGACAGTGAAAGACATATCCAGTCTATATAGGCAGTGGGCTTTTCCAAAAAAAATTGGGAAAAAAAATCTATTTGGGCTGCCTGTGACCGTCCTGACCGTACTGCGTCTCTGCTGGGGGTAGTTGTCCTAATTCATACGCAGCCAGCTAAGTGTTACAGCAGGCTTGCGCAAAATTCTTTCCTGCCTCTGCTGTGCGTTCCGTAAGCGAAGTCAGCCTCCAACCACAGGCCAATAAGCGGTACATTTAATTACAGCGTTCTGTTTCTGCACTACTGGTAATACAGCATGCTGAGGGGTAGGGGTAGGCCTAGAGGACGTGGACGCGGGCGAAGACGCGGAGGCCCAAGTCAGGGTGTGGGCACAGGCCGAGCTCCTGATCCAGGTGTATCGCAGCCGACTGCTGCGGGATTAGGAGAGAGGCACGTTTCTGGCATCCCCCCATTCATCTCCCAATTAATGGGTCCACGCGGTAGACCTTTATTAGAAAATGAGCAGTGTGAGCAGGTGTTGTCGTGGATGGCAGAAAGTGCATCCAGCAATCTATCGACCACCCAGAATTCTGCGCCGTCCACTGCTGCAACTCTGAATCCTCTGGCTGCTGCTCCTCCTTCCTCCCAGCCTCCTCACTCCATTACAATGACACATTCTGAGGAGCAGGCAGACTCCCAGGAACTGTTCTTGGGCCCCTGCCCAGAATGGGCAGCAATGGTTCCGAATCCTCTCCCATTGGAGGAGTTTTTCGTGACCGATGCCCAACCTTTGGAAAGTTCCTGGGGTCCGGGGGATGAGGCTGGGGACTTCCAGCAACTGTCTCAAGAGCTTTCAGTGGGTGAGGAGGACGATGACGATGAGACACAGTTGTCTATCACTCAGGTAGTAGTAATTGGAGTAAGTCCGAGGGAGGAGCGCACAGAGGATTCGGAGGAAGAGCAGCAGGACGATGAGGTGACTGACCCCACCTGGTTTGCTACGCCTACTGAGGACAGGTCTTCAGAGGGGGAGGCAAGTGCAGCAGCAGGGCAGGTTGGAAGAGGCAGTGCGATGGCCAGGGGTAGAGGCAGGGCCAGACCGAATAATCCACCAACTGTTTCCCAAAGCGCCCCCTCGCGCCATGCCACCCTGCAGAGGCCGATGTGCTCAAAGGTCTGGCAGTTTTTCACTGAGAGTGCAGACGACCGACGAACAGTGGTGTGCAACCTTTGTCGCGCCAAGATCAGCCGGGGAGCCACCACCACCAGCCTCACCATCACCACCATGCGCAGACATATGATGGCTAAGCACCCCACAAGGTGGGACGAAGGCCGTTCACCGCCTCCGGTTTGCACCGCTGCCTCTCCCCCTGTGCCCCAACCTGCCACTGAGATCCAACCCCCCTTTCAGGACACAGGCACTACCGTCTCCTGGCCTGCACCCACACCCTCAACTCCGCTGACCTCGGCCCCATCCACCAATGTCTCTCAGCGCACCGTCCAGCCGTCGCTAGCGCAAGTGTTGGGAGCGCAAGCGCAAGTACGCCACCACGCACCCGCACGCTCAAGCGTTAAACGTGCACATAGCCAAATTTATCAGCCTGGAGATGCTGCCGTATAGGGTTGTGGAAACGGAGGCTTTCAAAGGTATGATGGCGGCGGCGGCCCCGCGCTACTCAGTTCCCAGTCGCCACTACTTTTCCCGATGTGCCGTTCCAGCCCTGCACGACCACGTCTCCCGCAACATTGCACGCGCCCTCACCAACGCGGTTACTGCCAAGGTCCACTTAACAACAGACACGTGGACAAGCACAGGCGGGCAGGGCCACTATATCTCCCTGAAGGCACATTGGGTGAATTTAGTGGAGGCTGGGACAGAGTCAGAGCCTGGGACCGCTCACGTCCTACCCACCCCCAGAATTGCGGGCCCCAGCTCGGTGGTGGTATCTGCGGCGGTGTATGCTACTTCCACTAAACCACCCTCCTCCTCCTCCTCCTACGCAACCTCTGTCTCGCAATCAAGATGTGTCAGCAGCAGCACGTCGCCAGCAGTCGGTGTCGCGCGGCACGGCAGCACAGCGGTGGGCAAGCGTCAGCAGACCGTGCTGAAACTACTCAGCTTAGGAGAGAAGAGGCACACGGCCCACGAACTGCTGCAGGGTCTGACAGAGCAGACCGACCGCTGGCTTGCGCCGCTGAGCCTCCAACCGGGCATGGTCGTGTGTGACAACGGCCGTAACCTGGTGGCGGCTCTGCAGCTCGGCAGCCTCACGCACGTGCCATGCCTGGCCCACGTCTTTAATTTGGTGGTTCAGCGCTTTCTGAAAAGCTACCCACGCTTGTCAGACCTGCTCGGAAAGGTGCGCCGGCTCTGCGCACATTTCCGCAAGTCCCACACGGACGCTGCCACCCTGCAACATCGGTTTCATCTGCCAGTGCACCGACTGCTGTGCGACGTGCCCACATGGTGGAACTCTACGCTCCACATGTTGGCCAGGCTCTATGAGCAGCGTAGAGCTATAGTGGAATACCAACTCCAACATGGGCGGAGCAGTGGGAGTCAGCCTCCTCAATTCTTTACAGAAGAGTGGGCCTGGTTGGCAGACATCTGCCTGGTCCTTGGAAACTTTGAGGAGTCTACCCAGATGGTGAGCGGCGATGCTGCAATCATTAGCATCACCATTCTTCTGCTATGCCTCTTGAGAAGTTCCCTGCAAAGCATAAAGGCAGCTGCTTTGCGCTCGGAAACAGAGGCGGGGGAAGACAGTATGTCGCTGGATAGTCAGAGCACCCTCCTGTCTATATCTCAGCGCGTTGAGGAGGAGGAGGATGAGGAGGAGGGGCAAGAGACAGCTTGGCCCACTGCTGAGGGTACCCATGCTGCTTGCCTGTCATCCTTTCAGCGTGTATGGCCAGAGGAGGAGGAGGAGGATCCTGAAAGTGATCTTCCTAGTGAGGACAGCCATGTGTTGCGTACAGGTACCCTGGCACACATGGCTGACTTCATGTTAGGATGCCTTTCTCGTGACCCTCGCGTTAAACGCATTCTGGCCACTACAGATTACTGGGTGTACACACTGCTCGACCCACGGTATAAGGAGAACCTTTCCACTCTCATACCCGAAGAGGAAAGGGGTTCGAAAGTGATGCTATACCACAAGATCCTGGCGGACAAACTGATGGTAAAATTCCCATCCGACAGCGCTAGTGGCCGAAGGCGCAGTTCCGAGGGCCAGGTAGCAGGGGAGGCGCGGAGATCAGGCAGCATGTACAGCACAGGCAGGGGAACACTCTCTAAGGCCTTTGACAGCTTTCTGGCTCCCCAGCAAGACTGTGTCACCGCTCCCCAGTCAAGGCTGAGTCGGCGGGAGCACTGTAAAAGGATGGTGAGGGAGTACGTAGCCGATCGCACGACCGTCCTCCGTGACGCCTCTGCCCCCTACAACTACTGGGTGTCGAAGCTGGACACGTGGCCTGAACTCGCGCTGTATGCCCTGGAGGTGCTTGCTTGTCCTGCGGCTAGCGTCTTGTCAGAGAGGGTGTTTAGTGCGGCTGGGGGAATCATCACAGATAAGCGTACCCACCTGTCAACCGACAGTGCCGACAGGCTTACACTCATAAAGATGAACAAAGCCTGGATTTCCCCAGACTTCTCTTCTCCACCAGCGGACAGCAGCGATACCTAAACAATACGTAGGCTGCACTCGCGGATGGAAGCATTGTTCTCTATCACCATCAAAAACGTGGACCTTTTAGCTTCATCAATCTGTGTATAATATTCATCCTCCTCCTCCTGCTCCTCCTCCTGAAACCTGACGTAATCACGCCGAACTGGCAATTTTTATTAGGCCCACAAGGCTCAGTCATATAATTTTTGTAAACAATTTTTATACGTTTCAATGCTCATTAAAGCATTGAAACTTGCACCTGAACCAACTTTTACTTTAACTAGGCTGCCTCCAGGCCTAGTTACAAATTAAGCCACATTAACCAAAGCGATTAATGGGTTTCACCTGCCCTCTTGGTTGGGCATGGGCAATTTTTCTGACGTACATTAGTACTGTTGGTACACCAATTTTTGGGGCCCTCGCCTACAGTGTAATCCAATTAATTTTTTGCCCACCTGCATTAAAGCTGACGTTACATCAGCTGTGCTGGGCACTGCAATGGGATATATTTATGTACCGCCGGTGGCTTCCCGGCACCCACCCATGCTGTCCGTCCACACGGAGTTGTAACTGCATGTGTCCACTTCTAAAGAACCCCAGTCTGACTGGGGCATGCAGTGTGGGCCGAAGCCCACCTGCATTAAACATGACATTACCTCAGCTGTGCTGGGCACTGCAATGGGATATATTTATGTACCATCGGTGGGTTCCAGGGAGCCACCCATGCTTTGGTCCACACGGAGTTGTAACTGCATGTGTCCACTTCTAAAGAACCCCAGTCTGACTGGGGCATGCAGTGTGGGCCGAAGCCCACCTGCATTAAACATGACATTACCTCAGCTGTGATGGGCAATGCAATGGGATATATTTATGTACCGCCGGTGGGTTCCAGGCAGCCACCCATGCTGTCGGTCCACACGGAGTTGTAACTGCATGTGTCCACTTCTAAAGAACCCCAGTCTGACTGGGGCATGCAGTGTGGGCCGAAGCCCACCTGCATTAAACATGACATTACCTCAGCTGTGATGGGCAATGCAATGGGATATATTTATGTACTGCCGGTGGGTTCCAGGGAGCCACCCATGCTGTCGGTCCACACGGAGTTGTAACTGCATGTGTCCACTTCTAATGAACCCCAGTCTGACTGGGGCATGCAGTGTGGGCCGAAGCCCACCTGCATTAAACATGACATTACCTCAGCTGTGCTGGGCAATGCAATGGGATTTATTTATGTACCGCCTGTGGCTTCCTGGGACCCTCCCATGCTGTCGGTCCACACGGACCTCACAATAGGGAGTTGTACCTGCCTGTGTCTACTTATAAAGAACCCCAGTCTGACTGGGGCATGCAGTGTGGGCCGAAGCCCACCTGCATTAAACCTGACATTACCTCAGCTGTGATGGGCAATGCAATGGGATATATTTATGTACCGTCGGTGGCTTCCTGGCATCCACCCATGCTGTCGGTCCACAGGGACTTCACAATAGGGAGTTGTACCTGCCTGTGTTTATGAATTAAAAACCCCGGTCAGTTTAGGGCATGCAGTGTGGGCCGAAGCCCACCTGCATTTAATCTGACGTTAGCTCTGCTGTCCAGGGCACTGCAATGGGATACATTTATGTACAGCCGGTGGGTTCCAGGGAGCCACCCATGCTGTGGGTGCACACGGAATTCCCATTGCGGAGTTGTACCTGCCTGTGACTATTTATAAAAAAACGCGGTCTGACTGGGCCATGCAGACACCTTGACAGAATGAATAGTGTGTGGCACATAGGTTCCCCATTGCTATGCCCACGTGTGCAGCTCCTGATGGAGGTGGCACAGGATTATATTTCTCATTGCTTCTGTACAGCATTGTGGGCTATCGCCCCGCCCCTTTTAAAGAGGGTCGCTGCCTAGCCGTGCCAACCCTCTGCAGTGTGTGCCTGCGGTTCCTCCTCATGGCAGACGCACTTATAAATAGACATGAGGGTGGTGTGGCATGAGGGCAGCTGAAGGCTGCGCAGGGACACTTTGGTGTGCGCTGTGGACACTGGGTCGTGTGCGCGCGGGGGGGGGGGGGGTTGGGCAGCATGTAACCCAGGAGAAGTGGCAGCGGAGTGTCATGCAGGCAGTGATTGTGCTTTGTTGGAGGTAGTGTGGTGCTTAGCTAAGGTATGCATTGCTAATGAGGGCTTTTCAGAAGTAAAAATTGTTGGGAGGGGGGGGCACTCTTGCCGCTATTGTGGCTTAATAGTGGGACCTGGGAACTTGAGATGCAGCCCAACATGTAGCCCCTCGCCTGCCCTATCCGTTGCTGTGTCGTTCCCATCACTTTCTTGAATTGCCCAGATTTTCACAAATGGAAACCTTAGCGAGCATCGGCGATATACAAAAATGCTCGGGTCGCCCATTGACTTCAATGGGGTTCGTTACTCGAAACGAACCCTCGAGCATCGCGAAAATTTCGTCCCGTGTAACGAGCACCCGAGCATTTTGGTGCTCGCTCATCTCTATTCATGATACAATCAAACAGCACTGAACAGACCCCATAGACTATAACAGAGTATGTTCAGTTTCTGCTCAGTTGCCCGGCATTTCACCCAAAGAAAAAGTGCTGCTGTGCCAATTCTGCAACAGAACCTCTCAGAGGTTCCAGTCCAGATGTGAAGGCAGCCTAACAATTTTGTTTCCTGTTTTTATTCTCTTTTTTTGTACATTTGTACTATGCACACTGAGGCAAAAAACTATACATTTATCTCGAGCATACATAGATTATACCAAAGACTCATAGTATTTACTTGCTCATAGCCGATGCCTCCCCCAAATCACCAACTCTACCATGGGGAATATTACAATTTCTAATCATGCCCCTGTTCATATGTCTATTTTCTTGCATGACATGGCACCGCAAAAGTGCTCCTGGAAACTGAACGATACCTTAATTGATACCAAATCTTCTGCATCTTCATACACCATGAACATTGCAGAGGGTTTATCGTCGGTTCGCCTATGGAGCAGGCTGCATGTTACATTTGCACAACACTGCCAGGTCAGTGCGCAATTAGCGCACATATCAATTCTCAGTGTGTTCTTCAGAGATCTGCAGTATGGAGGGTCTATTTTGTTAGATTCTATCTGGGAGGCTCACATGGCCTATATTAGAGCTGCATTTTTAGCACCTGGATCCTTTGTAGATATTGGAGTATAGAAAAAAATCCATAAGAGCTCCTTTGCGATACGTGAACAAGAAACTCTATTAACCCTTTCCAATCCTCTGTCTGACGTCTTTCTACATTCTGATTGAAGCTTGTACAGCTCCAATGTCAGAAGACGTCTGAAAGGGTATTCTTACTGTCTATTGCCAGCCACTCCGCTGTCGGAGCCTCTCTGGCGCATACACACTGGCTTTAGCCAGCAGTTGGCACCGTTAGATAACAGCAAAAAGAGAAAGCCTTTTAGGAAACCCTGAATACAAAATTGGATTGGAAAGGGTTAGGGCTCAGTCACATGGGCGCATCGGCATCTGTACACCGGCATCGATGTGCCCGTGTGAGTGACAGTTAGAAGACGGCCGTACCTGAAGACGGCCGTCTCTCTCCAGCGCTGATGAAAGAACACATGACCGGCAATGAAGCCGGTCACATGTTCTTTCCTCCGGCGCTGCAGAGAGACGGCCGTCTTCAGGTACGTCCGTCTCCTTCCTGCAGTAACACGGGCGCCGATGCGCCCATGTGACTGAGGCCTTAAGCTTACACAATTATCCCAAATTCGATCACCACAGGCAAAGAGTTTTCAACATTCTACAATGCCCTTTGCAAAATAAGCTCCAATGAATCCCCCATGCAAAATTTTTAACTCATTTCACCTACCCTCACCAACACAGGAGGAGAAAGAGTCTTTACTATCTACTGTTACTGTACAAGAGATCAAACAAGTCTTACATATAATCCAAAATTGTGGGAGTCCAAAGCCTGATAGTTCTCGATAAATAAGTTATTCGATGTCTTAGCCACTTTTTTTGTTACATTCGGGATTTGCTTGCTGAAGGCTTGCTCTCCTGCCATTCAAGCATTTGAAGCTCATATGACTACCATCTAAAAAGAGGGTAAGGATCTTGCCATCTATGGGGGCTACAGGCCCAGTTTCCTGCTTAATGAAGGTTTAATATATGTGCAGATATATTAGATGAACAACATTTTTCCATTTCTCCGTACAGGAATAAAACACATGGGCTTTAATAAATGAGCTTCACAAAGGGCTTTCCCAGGGTTTCCCTGAGAGCGGGGATGAGGGGGCAGGGCTAGCGGGTGGAGCACAGCTTTTTTGTATCGCAGCGAGGCTTGAGTGAACACATTGCAAATGAGAATGAAACCATTGAAAATCAATTGATTCATAATCATGCATTTTCACTCACTCTCGCATCGCTAGAAAACCTATCGCTAGTGTGTAAGAGCCATCAGACTACTAAAGCATAGTGTGCATCAGTTGGTTAAAGAAGCAGTACAGCCATCTTTTTTGCCCAGACCTGGAGGGTTCTTTTTATTTTGGCTTTTTCAATGGCTTTTTTTGAGAGAAGTGAGAATTTTAAGTTTGAAACAAATGTGTATTTAATGCATTAAAGAGTGCCTATATTTTTTTCTGGAGGGTCAGGACAGCGCCGGATTATCAATGGTCCAAATGGAGCATTGGCTCCACGCCCTGTGTTCCTCCACTGCTTGTTCTTCAGCGGGCCTAAAGGACCCCAAACACCGGTGAGGAATAGTTAGGCCTCATTTTCTGCAGGTAAAAAAAAACGGTAGTATACTTACTAGAGATGAGCGAACGTACTCGGTAAGGCCGATTTCGCAATCGAGCACCGCGATTTTCGAGTACTTCACTACTCGGGTGAAAAGTACTCGGGTGCGCTGTGGGGCGGGGGGTTGCAGAGGGGAGTGGGGGGTAGCAGCGGGGAACAGGGGGGAGCCCTCTCTCTCTCCCTCTCCCCCCCACTCCCCGCTGCAACCCCCCGCTCACCCACAGCGCACCCGAGTACTTTTCACCCGAGTAGTGAAGTACTCGAAAATCGCGGTGCTCGATTGCGAAATCGCCCTTACCGAGTACGTTTGCTCATCTCTAATACTTACCTATTCCTTAGCATTCCATTCAGTTCACCTTCCTGTCCTCCATTTCTTCAGTCCTGGTTTAACCCATTCCTATCCACTACAACTTATCTCTACCTATTCACACATCTCCGTTCCTCCACCATCTCTATTAGCTGTCTGTAGCCATCGTTTAACTCCTTCCTATCCACTTCAGTACAACTTCATTCACCTCTCCCTTCAGACCTGGGTTAATTCCCTCCTTTCCATTTCAGCTTCCACTCCCTCTAGTCTCTTTTTTCCTTCATTCCTACATTATTCTCTACACCCCAGCTTTTCATTTGCAATTGTAAAGCCGTTCCTGATTAAGTGGTCATTCTTTTCCCTTTTCACACTAGCCATCACACCTTTTCTGCCATCCATGTTTCAACCCCCCCCCCCCCCCCAAAAAAAAAAAAGTTTAGGTACTTTTGAAGTGTCAAGTTAACATTTAATTTAACATTAAATCTGTAAATATTTGGTGGTAGTGGTGGTGGTGGTGGGGTCTGGGGTGGAGACATATGCCTTGGGGGCTTATGGTCCTAATCTTTTTTCAGACACACGAATATCACCGGCAGCACTACAGATCAACGCTGCAGTTCTCTGCATGCTGCCTTCTGGACTAACCAGATATGACTGCTGTTAGTATAATATTTCAGCATTTGAAACCCCTCTTTTAATTTTGCCAAGAGCTCTACTTTGCCTAAAACTAACCTTGTGTTGGCCCAAGGTATCCCAGACCAACACTGTACTACATTTAATCCTGTATAGAAAGTTTTTCTATTATTTTACTTTGATGCCAACTGTTTAACCTGCACGATTCTAAATCCCAACTTGATTTTATGAACAACCCATATGTTAATATCTATAGACCATTAGGTCATACGTCAGCCATTCTTTATTTTCCTTGTAATGAAAAATAATTCTGGTGTATGATTTAAGGTACGTAGTGATTATTGCTACAATTTTCAGTATAACCAATGACCTCTAGAGACTTGTAATTACTGTATATCTAGGGTACATTTCACTTTACGAGGATGCAATATTACATATATTTGTCCTATTTTACTTTCAAAAAGTTCCCCTATTGTGTCTGACGCACCGTATGTCTCACCCGGAACAATGAAGTAGTTCATATTACTCATCCATGTGATGGAAAAGCATCAATTTTATACTTGAAGTAGTCTATAATTCTCCCATCCCTATCTGATTAGCAATTTTACATTGTAACCTGAAAATCTAAATCCATCAGTGACTAACAAAGCAAAGTGCTACAAAGCAACTGTGCAACTCTGTAGGCTTGAAGTTCTGTATGAGTTATTTCTTACTAATACTAAATTACATCTAAATCATGTTGGCTTTTTATATTTAATGCAGTTTTAAGAATATAGACGTAATCACTGTGAACTAAAGATAAAACCTACCGTAATCATATTAAAGTGACTGCGATAAACTTCAGTTTCTGAGAATTATGGGCAAAACATGTTTCAAGTCCCAAAGCAACCCCATCCTGAGGTTGGATTGGTAATTCTTTGAAACAGATACATTTAGGTGGAATGTTATAATTGGAGAAGGTGTCAAACTGTGGCCCAACCGGTAGACCAGGGTGGTTTTGGGGAAGACCTATAACCTGATAAAGGTGTACAGGGCATGAAGCTACAGTGGGTAAAGAAGTAGCAATTGCGGGGGGCGTGGCCTGGCAGCGCAGGAAGATGGCCGCTTAATCCCTGAGCTCCGCTCCGGTCCTAGCCTGTAAGCTACCTCAAAGCACCTAACGGGTCCTCTCCTCGCTCCGGCGCTGTCGGAGATTTTGGTGACAGCTGCTATGCCTCGCCGCAGGGACTCCCGCGCTCAGCCCAAGCGCCTGGACGACTTCTTTTCAGCCTCGGCTTCCCGGAGCGCTCCGGCAGCTACCGCTCCGCTTCCAAACATGCCCGACACACAAAACGAAGAGGGAACGGCTCCGCTTCAAGCTGATGACAGCTCCCCGCCGAGACTACACCAGCAGGGACGGGTGAGTGCTGATACATCGCCCCCACTCCAGACACCACCAGGAGGAAAGAGACATTTCTCACACTCACAGCATGCATTTAAAATGGCGCCGACATCCTCCCCGCACATGTCACAGTCCTCCTCCTCATCCGATAGTCCCCAAAAACAAAAGCCTAGGACTGACATTGCAGCTCCCTCAATACCTCAAACACCATCCCTGAGAGAGTTCGTGTCATCCATGCCATCTACCTCACAACCAGCATCTGAATCCTTCATAAAGGACATGGTGGTAGCCTTAAGTGATTCTATTCAAGTCAGCTTCCTATCACTAAACACCTCTATTAAAAACACCATAGACGAGATCGGTGACCGTGTTTCCCATACGGAAAGTAAAATGGGTGAATTTTCTCAGTCACACAATGCCTTAATTGACGCTCACTACGAGTTAGTGGAGGAGGTTGAGCAGCTAAAAACAAAATTGGCGGATATTGAAGACCGGAATAGACGCAATAACATCAAATTCCGCGGAATTCCTGAATCCGTCTCCTCCTCGGATATCCCTATCTACCTGAAACAACTTATGGGTGCGCTGCTCCCAGAAGCTAGCAACCTAGACCTAACTATTGACAGAGCTCACAGGCTCCCCAAGCCGAGATTCATTGCCGACTCTGTCCCCAGAGACATTATAGCACGCATTCATTTCTATCACATAAAGGATGCGGTCATGTCTGCAGCGCGAAACCTACCCCATCTTCCATCACCGTACGAAAAAATACGTCTATTCACGGATCTCTCACAAACCACCATGTTGAATAGAAAAAAGTTTTCCTCTGTCACCGATGCCCTACGACAAGCTAGAATCCCATACAGATGGGGATTTCCTGTAAAACTCCTGATTCGTAGAGATGACACCACTCATACCTTTCAAAAACCAGAAGACGCAATCCACTTCCTCAAATCCTGGAAGATTGATATACCTTCTTCGTCCACTCACCATCCTTCTTCCAAAAGAGCGCAAATTCCAGCCCAAGTCCAAGTCCGCGACGTCGACTGAGGTTGGGACCCATCCAGCTTTGCACTCAGGCGGTTCCGGACAGTTCTCCGCCAGACGAACTTTATTCGCTCCCCAATACAGCTATTCAGGCCCTCCAGCCTGTAATAGTTTTATGCGTATTTCTCCACCTTACGCTGTAATTTTGAGTGTACTACTCTTTTCTGCCCATAATATTTTCCACAAACGGAAATATCATCTTACACAAGATGATAAGGGCATCCTATAATCTGCTCTGTTTTCTACACCTGTTTCATGTTACTTCCCTTATTACCTTCTATTTTTGGTCTACTGCTCAATTTGTATTAATATTCCGGCTCAAAAGAATTATGAGCTTTCATAATGTCAGTTAAAATTATTTCAATCAACGCAAATGGGTTAAATTCACCTTTTAAAAGATCTCTGCTTTGGAAGGAGGCTCTTTCCTCTAACGCTGATATTATTTGTGTGCAGGAGACCCACTTCGCGGCTTCCGCCTGTCCAAAATTCTCCCACAAAAAATTCCCAAAAATTTTTTCAGCCTGCTCTCCAAGGAAACAAGCAGGAGTTTTAATTGCCTTTAAAGATTCGCTACAATTGGAAGTCATCTCACAGGTTATAGACCCTAAAGGCAGATATATCATTATATCTGGTTCCTTAAACAACAAACCCTTTACTCTAGTAAATTTATATGCTCCAAACCAAGCCCAAATCCGCTTTTTAAATAAAACAATAAAAAAAGCTAGAAGGTGCGAGGTGGGTCACCTATTTATATGTGGAGATTTTAACGCCGTTCCGGATGGTTCCCTGGACTCCTCAAGGGGTTCTCTGAGATCGGCGACTTCCCTGCTCCCTTGGCTACAAACAGAATCCCTTTTCGACACGTTTAGGTGTCTAAACGCCTCATCTAAAGAGTACTCTTTCTACTCAGCCAGACACAAATCTTCTTCTAGAATTGATCTGATCTTGGTGAACAGATCCACTCTTCCTCTGGTTGAAAAAGCCCAGATTGGTCCAGCCACTTGGTCGGACCATTCCCCCGTCTCGATCAATGTCTCTCTTGAGGCAATAAAAGAAAGACCCAAACCTTGGCGGAACAATACTTTCCTACTAAAAATCCCAAAATACCATTCCAACATTAAACTAGCGCTGGAAGAATATTTCCTTCACAACACCACTCCGGATGTTTCCCCTTTGACCATCTGGAACGCCCACAAGGCCTTTATTAGGGGGGAGCTTATCAAGATCGGTGCCCAACATAAACGGGAAAAATCCCGACAACTGGACACAATTTTAGCCCAACTCTCCTCTATAGAAAGACAAATAAATAAAAATCCATCAGACTCATTACATAAACAACTATTCGCTACTAGACAAAAACTCAGATCTATCCTGATGGACAACTTTGAAAGAGAAATGACAGCCTCTCGTTCATCTTTATATGCCTCAAAAAACAAACCCACGCGTATGTTGGCTAATTTGGTTAAAAAAAAACCATTCAAATCTAAGATTCCTTATATCTTAGACCCCCACAATCCCTCAACAAAACTCTTCCAACCAACACAAATCACAGAAACTTTTCGCCAATATTATTCTAATCTCTACAACCTAAAAGATGACAAAGACACACCCCAACCATCTACCCAAGCTATCGAAAATTTTCTGAAAGAAACAAATCTCCCTACACTCTCGCCATCTCAACTCACTTCCCTTAACACCCAAATACTCCCTATAGAAATTATAAATACTATTAAAACCCTAAAACCCCACAAAGCCCCTGGTCCTGACGGCTTTTCTAACGATTATTACAAACTATTTTCCGCCTCCCTAGCTCCCCATATATCTCAGGCCTTCAATCAAGGCATAGAACAAAGCTCCTTTCCCAAAGAAATGTTGGAAGCTACTGTTATAACAATCCCAAAACCAGGCAAGGCCCCCACATCACCTGCCAACTTCAGACCTATCTCCCTTTTGAACTGCGACATTAAACTTTTTGCTAAGGTGCTGGCGGATAGACTTCTCAAAATCTTGCCTGATATCGTGCACTCCGACCAGGTGGGCTTTACAAAGGGGAGACAGGCCTTGGATGGGACCAGAAGGATTCTTAATCTTATACATAAATCTGAATCCACAAAAATTCCCTCAATCCTGGTTGCCCTTGACGCCGAAAAGGCATTTGATAGGTTACACTGGGGGTATGCCTTCTCCACTTTAAATAAATTTGGCTTTTCAGGCTATATCTTCAAGGCTATCAAAGCCCTCTATTCCGCTCCATCGGCAAAAATCATGGTAGATGGTCTCTTATCTAATCCCTTTACTATCTCTAATGGAACACGCCAAGGTTGCCCCTTATCACCCCTAATATTCACTTTGGTAATGGAGCCTTTAGCGGAACACATAAGGACTCACCCAGATATTCAGGGTATTACCGCAGGTCTCCGCCAACATAAAATCAGCTTATTCGCTGACGATATTTTACTCACTCTCACAAACTCAACCCTTTCCCTGAGAACAGTCCAAAATACTTTGTCCATATTTTCCTCCATATCCTACTACAAATTAAACATAACCAAATCCCAAATTCTAGGCATTAACGTTAGCAAGGATCTTAAACAAGACATAGAAAAAGAATTCCCATTCCAGTGGCAATCTAAAAGCATTCCTTATTTAGGCATTAACCTATGCTTCCCAACAACGGACTTAATTACAGTCAATTTTCCACCTCTTCTTGCAGCTCTCCAAAAGGAGTTGGACTCTTACCGTTCTCGGCCAATTTCTTGGCTTGGACGCATAAACATCTATAAAATGCTCATCTTGCCCAAAATTCTACACTACTTTAGAACTCTCCCTATATTAATTCCAAGACAAACCATGGCAAACTTCCAAAGTCAATTATCTAAATTCATTTGGCTCGATAAAAAGCCTAGAATTGCTCTCTCTATCCTGTCCCTCAACAGATACCAGGGAGGCCTTGGTTTACCCAATTTAAACTCCTACCGAACAGCCACAGTTCTAAGCCAATTAGGTTCGTGGACTCGCCAAACACAACAGGTTAGCTGGGTCTCTATAGAAACGGAAAACAACCACCAAAGACCATTGAAATACTTGCTGATAGCTCTTCTCGCCGCATGGTCGTCCCCAAAACTCTTGTCATGCTTTACAACTCCGAACATGTCACCCCCTATGCTAGCTTCTATAGAGGCCTGGAAAAACTTATTCCTTAACTCAGATAAAAACAATACTAGAAATCTAAAGCAAATTCCTATTAGAATCCTAGAATACTTTGTTCCCAATCTCCAGCTACACGCCTGGGTCAAAAAAGGAATACACTTCATATCAGACTTTCTCTCCCCGCGAGGCCCTCTATCTTTTCAAACATTACAATCCAAATTTAGGTTGACCAACTCAGAGTATTTTAGGTACTCGCAAGTATGCTCCATTCTTCATAATCACCAGCTATGAGAGCTTAAAGTACCTGAGATCATATACAAGACACTTTGTTCCAGCTCTCCTAAAACACATACGCGTCTCTTTTATGACAACTTAACTGGAGCATTAAGGCCAGCGGGTAAGAGCCATTTGTTGAACTGGGAGAAGGACCTCGGCCAAAAAGTCCCCACTATTGCATGGCTTAAGGCCTTTAAATGGTCAGGACAAGCCTCTCACTGCGCTAACCTAATTGAAACACACCAAAAGCTGATTACACGCTGGTACTTCACCCCATCCATCCTGGCTAGAAGAGGTCTATCCAACAATAACCTTTGTTGGAGGAAATGCGACCAACAGGGCTCCCTGATCCACATCTTTTGGGCCTGCCCCCATATTCTCCCTTTCTGGAAGTCCACCTACGACCTTATACTCAAAGTGACAGGCCTGAGAGTCCCATTCACTCCAAAAACGGCTCTCCTACTCCTAGATCCAGGGACAATCCCTCCTACTAGTAAAAAACTAATAGGACATATTCTCCTGTGTGCAAAGCTCTTAATAGCCAGGAAGTGGAGGTCGGATAGTCCACCAATTGTGAACGAGTTAACTCAATTAATCTCCGAACACAGTATCTATGAATACATCTTAGCCCTCCGCAATGATAGCTTACCCAATTTCGAGAAATCTTGGAACCCATGGCTCACTCTATTCCCAATCCAGAAGTAAAATCTAATCACTGTAGACCTGGTTAATGTTGTTACTGTTATACCATTTCCCCCTACCATCTTTCCTTAACTCCCCTCATCGTTTCACCCTCCCATCCCTCCCATCCCTCCTACCCTCCACTCCTTCCCCCCTTTCTCCAAAAATTCTCTAGGTTCTTTACCAAGAATCCAACAAGGAGAACCTAAAGCGGTTTATTCTCCAACGGAAGTTCTTCATCTTCAAGAGACTCCCAATTTTGTATGTTACAATATTTACAAATCTTGTTGCAAATGTCTTTATTCATAGATGTAACCTCTTCACTGTATGAGAACAATAAAAATTTATTGATGAAAAAAAAAAAGAAGTAGCAATTGCTCCCATAGACTGGTACCTAAGAGGGCTCAAAGCTCAGGAGCACCAAGCTATGGTTCTTGGAAGGGTTCATCTTTTAAAGACATTTATACGTAAAGAGAATCTGTCAAGACCTAATGGTGTCCGGGCTGCAATCACTACAGTATAGTGATAGAAACACAGATTTGAGCGGTCTGTCACTTACTAATTGGTTCAGCGGTTTTGGAAAACGAACTTTTTAAATTTTGCAGTGATGACATAATTGCAGTGTGGCTCATTAATATTCATGAGTTCACTCCGCCCTCTGCCACTGATTGACTGGTCTATCTCTATGCACAGTAAGTGGGAGCAAGGTAGGGAGGGGGCATTGAATAAATGAATATTAATGAGCCACACTCCAATTATGTAATCACTGCAAAATTAATCCTAGAGGACATAAAAACATGCATCCTTTTTGGATTAATGCCCTCTTAGCTGAGGACGTGACAGCTCCATGCTGTCGTTGCCCGCAATAAAGTCAGAAAAAGTTTTTTAAAAGTTAGATATTCAGCTGCCGTGATGGATGGGATCCATCAGGGCAGCGGAGATTACTAACCCGCCTTGTCGGAGGTGTCCCGCGGTGCACTGGTCCTCCGGGACCCGTCGACGCTCTTCTGCGCATGCACGCCAGATGTATGATGTCACGCGCATGCGCAGAAGGCCGGGAGCCCCGGCAAGTTTAAAATCTCCTGGCTCCCAGCTCCTGAAGTTAGCCAAGAACCAGGAGAAGTCACCGGGGACCACGGTGAGCAGTCCCCGGGCCCATGATCGCGAAAAAGTTCAAAAAAGTTTAAAAAGTGCCAGTTTCACCTCCCCTCATGGATCCGATCCATGAAGGGAGGTGAAAATGCTCATCTCGGGTCCTCCGCGATGTCCTGGTCTCCTGCGACCCAAAGTCCCCTTCTGCGCATGCGCGCCCGATGTCAATCATCGGGCGGGTGCACAAAGGGGCTCGAGCCCCGGGGAATTCAAAATCCCTCTACTCCTGGCTACCATGTATAGTCGGGAGCAGAGAGAGATCCACGGGGACATGATCACTGTCATCCAATTGATAACAGTGATCCTTTAAAGTAAAAAAAGTGTAAAAAAGTTTTTAAAAAAAGTTTTAAAAAGTAAAAATAAAGTTTAAAAAGCATACATTTCATCTCCCCCCACGGATCATATCCGTGAAGGAGGATGAAATTACGTACCTAAGGCCCCCAGATTTATCCATGGACCTTACCCCAGCTTCTGCGCACGCACCCGTCGCCAAAATGGCAGACTCATGCGCAAAAGCTGTGGATTGCCAGGGTAATTTAAAATCTCCCTGCTCCTGGCTACAAAACTTAGCTGATAGCCTGGAGATTTCACAGGGGGGCCGCGGTGAGCGGTTCCAGATTACATGTTCGCCGTTATCCAATGGATAATGGCGATAACGTAAGATTAAAAAAAAGGTGAAGCTTCATCTCTCCTCACCGATGCGATTGGTGAGAGGAGATGAAACTTTTTACTGGAAGCCTCCGTATTTGAACCCCAACGTGACCCTCCTCCATAAACTTTCCCGGATTCTACACATGCGACCTTAGGCCGGTATCACATGACCGAATAGAAATGACAGATTCCGCATGCGTCTGATCCGTGGTAATACGCGGATCAATCGCATTGGATTACAGAATTCTGCTCACATTAGTGGGTCGGAATTGCGTAATCCACTCGCAGAAAACAGAATGCAGCATGTTCTATTTTACCACAGATATCCGTGAGATAGAACCCATTGTGCTCCATGGTCGTAGATATACCCGTAGCCCATACGCAACTACATTGTGTACGGGCTGCGGGTACCCGTGCCATCGCTAAGTGACGGTGCGGTAAATACAACGGAAAAAAAAGATGTACTGCGTATGACCGCCTGTGTAAGTATGCAGTTATGCGCAGTACATTACATGGCCATACACAGGGCCACGGCCGGGCTCACAGCTGGGATCCGCTGCTGGCCTCCGCAAGTGGATTCCACATAAGGCCGTGTGAGCCCGGTATTATTCAGACCGCTACCTGTAATACGTAATTTACAAGAAGCCCCGGGAATGCTCGCCTTCCTGCAGTTCCACGAGCAGTTTGTTGAGCGCCTTCTGTTTGAGACCGCCGCACCTCATCAAGCTTCCGGAGACTCACAAAGCGCCACTTTTTACACCATATTCCTGTCGATCAAGAAATACCCCACAAAAAGCATGAGAGGAGGGGGGATACCCGGTTTTATTGCCCCATGTACCCGTCCCAACCAGCCTTCGTAATTACCCCTGTCTTCGGAAATACCACACAGTTCACATTATTACTTTTATCTAAGATTTAGGGAACGCCAAAAATGGTGGAGGGGGGAAGGGGAATTTTTTTTAAGGTTTCAATTTTTATTCCGCACAAGTCAGCAATGGGGCCTGGAATATATTCAGTTGTGCCTTGCAGTCCAACGGATGTTCCCTGCATTATAGGCCTAGCCATGTGTCCTATAAGTAGATTAGGGCCACAAAAGGAATGTTTCTGAACACAGGACAAACGGGGGTATCCATTTTGGGATGAACATCTTCATTCCTATGTACATTGTACAAAAAAACTGCTTTTAAATTGACAAAATTGCCAAAAAAATGAAAATCGTAATTTTTTTCTTCTGCTTTGCTTAGATTCATTCAAATACTGTGGGGTCAAAATATGCAGTACACCCCTAGATGAATTCATTAAGGGGTCTAGTTTTCAAAACGGGGTCATTTGTGGGGGTTCTTTATCGTTTTGGATGCTCAATGGCTCTACAAGTGGGCAATGGGGCCTGGAATTCATTCCGTTGTACCCCGAAATCCAACGGGTGGTCCTTCCATTATAGGCTTAGCCATGTGTTCTGTAAGCAGATTGGGGTCACAATGGGTATGTTTCTGAACACGGGACAAACAGGGGTATCCATTTTGGGGTGAAAGTCTTCATTCATTTGTGTGCTGTACAAAAAAAGCTGTTTTTAAATTGATACAACTGGCAAACAAAATGAAAATTGTAATTTTTTCCTACTGCTTTGCTTAGATTTATTCAAAAATTGTAGGGTCAAAATACACAGTACATGCCTAGATGACATACCCATTGTGGGTATATTCGTTAAGGGGTCTGGTTTTCAAAATGGGATCATTTCTTGGGGTTCTCTGTCGTTTTGGCCGCTCAAGGGCTCTACGGGTGGGCAATGGGGCCTAAATCACCTTCATGCTAAATTTCTGTTCTGAAAGCCACAAACTACTCCTTACATTTTGGGCCCCGTTGTGCATCCAGACATAAGATTAGGGCCACAATGGGTATGTGTCTGAACACGGGACAAACAGGGGTATCCATTTTGGGGTGCAAGTCTTCATTCATGTGTGTGCTGTACAAAAAAAGCTGTTTTTAAAATGACAGAATTACCAAAAAACGAAAATCACACTTTTTCCTTTTGCTTTGCTTGAATTCATTCAAAAACTGTGTCGTTAAAATAGGCAGTACTCCCCTAGATAAATTCATTTAAGGGTCTAGTTTTAAAAATGGGGTCACTTGTGGGGGTTCTCTATGGTTTTGGCCACTCAAGAGCTCTACAAATGTGCAATGGGGCCTAAAAAGCCTTCAAGGAAAATTTCTGTTCTGAAAGACACCGACTATTCCTTTCATTTTGTGCCCCGTTGTGCATCCAAACAGAAGATTAGGGCCATAATGGATATATTTCTGAAAACAGGACAAACAGGGGGATCCATTTTGGGATGCAAGTCTTCATTCATGTGTGTGCTGTTAAAAAAAACTGTGTTTAACTTGTCAGAATTGCCAAAAAAAGAAAATCCCAATTTTTTTCCTTCTGCTTTGCTTGAATTCATTCAAAAACTGTGCGGTCAAAATGGGCAACGAACCCCTAGATAAATTCATTAAGGGGTCTAGTTTTCAAAATGGGGTCATTTGTGGGGGTTCTCTATGGTTTTAGCCACTCAAGAGCTCTACAAATGTGCTATGGGGCATAAAAGGCTTTCAAGCAAAATTTCTGTTCTGAAAACCACCGACTACTCCTTACATTTTGGGCCCCATTGTGCATCCAGACATAAGATTAGGGCCACAATGGGTATGTCTCTGAACACGGTAAAAACAGGGGTAGCCATTTTGGGGTGCAAGTCTTCCTTCATATGTGTGCTGTACAAAAAAAGCTGTTTTAAAAATGACAGAATTGCCAAAAAAAAATGAAAATCACAATTTTTTCCTTTTGCTTTGCTTAAATTCATTCAAAAACTGTGGGGTTAAAATATGCAGTACACCCCTAGATAAATTCATTGAGGTTCTAGTTTTCAAAATGGGGTCATTTGTGGGGCTTTTTATGGTTTTGGCCGCTTAAGAGCCCTACAAGAGTGCTTTGTGGCCTAAAACACCTTCAAGCTAAATTTCTGTTCTGAAAGCCACCAGCTACTCCTTTCGTTTTGGTCCCCGTTGTGCATCCAGATATAAGATTATGGCCACAATGGGTATGTCTCTGAACAAGGGAGAAACAGGAGTATTCATTTTGGGGTGTCAATCCACATTTTCATGTGCACTATAGGAAGAAAATATGTCTTTAAAATGACATATTTGCAAAAATATGAAATTTTATTCTTTCTCCTCTAAATTGAATTAATTCCTGAAAAAAAAACTGTAGGGTCAAAATTCTAAGGACACCACTCAGTGAATACATTAAGGGGTGTTGTTTTTAAAATAGGGTCATTTGTGGGGGTATCTTTTATTCTGACACTCATGAGCCGTTGCAAACTTGGCTTGCTGTAAGAAAACAAAGTGTTCCTCAAAATGCTGAAAAGTAATGTTAAATGTGTACGTCTCCTAAATGGTTAAAAAAAAACGAAAGTTTTTCAAACGTGCATTCAGAATAAAGTGAACAGATGGAAATACATATCTTAGCAAAAATGTGTACAGTATGTTTGCACATATTTGAGATATTACAGTTGAAAATGTGAAAAAATGACAATTTTTTCAAAATTCTTCCAATTTTGGTACTTTAAATAATAAATATACACAAATTCTATCGGTCTATTTTTACAACCTAAATGAAGTACAATATGTGGCGAAAAAACAATGTCAGAATCACTTGGATATGTAAAGCCTTTACGGAGTTATGCTATGCTGAGTGACACATGTCAGATTTCCAAAATTTGGCTCTGTCACTAAGACGCAAACAGGCTTTGTCACTAAGGGGTTAAGAAAGGAGTTTATTTCAGACAGCAAAATCTTTCTAATCTTTCTGAACAGTTATTGTGGGTAATAACATTTGTTCCTTTATATTTACTCATTCCATGTTTTTATTAATTACTAGAGATGAGCGAGCACACTCGTCCGAGCTTGATGCTCGTTCGAGTATTAGCGTGCTCGAGATGCTCGTTACTCGAGACGAACGCCACGCGGTACTCGAGTCAGTTGCATTTCCTTTCCCGCATGTTTAGCGCCATTTTCTAGCCAATAAACATGCGGGGAAGGCATTACCACTTCCATCTGTGACGTGCCAGCCCTCTTCCCCTCCACAGTAGTGAGTGGCTGGGCGGATCAGGTGACTGCCGAGTACTTAAAGTGCTCCCACCCGTGGCTCGCCTTGGACGCATGCTGGCAGAGGTTAGGGAAAGTGCTGCTGCTGATATAGGGACAGTGTTAGAGTAGGATCCTGTCATCAAGAACCCCAACAGTCCTCCTTAGGGCTACTCTTCATAGTGTGCATTACTGTTGTGGCTGGCTGGGAGCAATAGTTCACCAAAAAAATTTTTAAGCATTTCAACTATAGCATTCTCAGTCTGCAGTGCATAACGCGGAGTTTAGGGACAGAGCTGCTTCTATAGGGAAAGTTATACAGTCCTGATCCTCCGTACAAGAACCCCAAGGTCCTTCTTAGGGCTACATCTCACCGTGTGCTTTACAATTGTGGCTGGCTGGGAGCAGTAGTGCACAAACTTTTGTATTACGCATCGAGGCCTGTTCCCAGCCTGTCAGTAATAGCGTTCTCAGCCTGCAGTGCTGTAAGCCAGCTTTCACCGTGAAACTGCACTCTAAAATGTCCTAGCCTACTGCAAAGTAGTTCAGTTATACCGTTCTGTGTCTGCAGTGAATTAGACAGAGGTCTCACCGCTAAACAGTACTGTAATATTTCCTGGGGCACTGCAAAGTATTTCAGCTCTGCCACTGTGCAGAGCATTTAAAAATACCCTTTTCTTGGTAGGGTTGAGATAGCCGCAGTTACGAGCACTATCCACTGGCTTTAGAGTTTTCTCCCACTCCATACAGCCTCTCTTATCTACAAGTCTCTGCGAGCGGTAAATTACCCCTAGGTATCAGCGCAAGACAGCGGGCCAACTAGCAGAGGAGGCACGGGGATCAGGCAGCATGTCCAGCACAGGCAGGGGAACACTCTCCAAGGCTTTTGCCAGCTTTATGGCTCCCCAGCAATGCTGTGTCACCACTCCCCAGTCAAGGCTAAGTCGGAGGGAGCACTGTAAAAAGATGGTGAGGGAGTACGTAGCCGATCGTACCACCGTCCTCCGTGATGCCTCTGCTCCATACAACTATTGGGTGTCAAAGCTGGACACGTGGCACGAACTTGCGCTGTATGCTGTGGAGGTGCTGGCCTGCCCTGCCGCTAGCATCTTGTCAGAGAGGGTGTTTAGTGCAGCTGGAGGAATGATCACGGATAAGCGTACCTGCCTGTCAACTGACAGCGCCGACATGCTTACACTCATAAAGATGAACAAAGGCTGAATTTCCCCAGACTTCTCTTCTCTACCGGTGGAAAGCAGCAGATCCTAATGAATCTTTTCGCTGCAACAGGAGAAAAATGCATCCTCTATCACTCCAAAAAAGGGAAGAATTAGCTTTGTGTATCCCTCTTGGATATTATTACTGCTCCTCCTCCTAAAAAAGCATGTCATCACGCTGAACTGCCAATTTCTAAAAGGCTCAAAATGCTCTGTTTAAAACTTTTAAAAGTTTTAGCAGTTTTTAAAGTTTTAAAAGTTAAACTTAAACCAATTTTTGTGGAGGGCTGCCTCTAGGCTCTGTTACAAATTAACCAATAACGAGCTGTATCTCCAAAAAATGTTTGTGGGTTTCACCTGCCCTCGCGGTTGAGCAATTTTTCAGGGGTACACTTGTACTCTTGGTACACCAATTTTTCAGGCCATTGCCAGTACTGTTAGCAAACTAATTTTTCCAGGCTTCGCCTATACTCTTGGTAAACAAATTTTTACAGGTGTTCACCTATACTCTTTGTACATCAAAGTTACTGGGGTTCAACTATACAATTTCTACAGAAATGTTACAGGTGTTTGCTATACTTTTGCTACAGAAATATTACTGGGGTTCGTCTATGCTTTTGCTACAGAATTGTTACTGGGGTCTGCCTATACAGTTTCTACTGAATGGTTTGAGGGGTTCGCCTATACTCTTACTACAGAAATGTTACAGGGGTTCGCCTATACTTTGGCTACAGAAATGTTACTGGGGTTTGCCTATACCTTTTCTACTAAATGGTTTGCGGGGTTCGCCTATACTCTTGCTACAGGAATGTTACAGGGGTTCGCCTATACTTTTGCTACAGAAAAGTTACTGGGGTCCGCCTATACTTTGGCTACAGAAATGTTACTGGGGTCTGCCTATACTTTGGCTATAGAAATGTTACTGGGGTTCGCCTATACTTTGGCTGCAGAAATGTTACAGGGGTCTGCCTATACTTTTGCTACAGAAATGTTACTGGGGTCTGCCTATACTCTTGCTACAGAAATGTTACAGGGGTTCGCCTATACTTTTGCTAGAGAAATGTTACTGGTAGAGATGAGCGAGCACCCAATTGCTCGGGTTCGCATTATTCGAGTCGAGCTTCTCGTAAAATTCGAGAGCTCTACTCGAGTAACGAACCCCATTGACTACAATGGGAGACTCGAGCATTTTTGTATGAGGGACGATGGGTGCCGAGCTTTTTTTTTTTTTTCTAGTCTCTCTCTCTCTCCCCTGCCTGCCAGTCCAAAAATTTGCCACTGACGCGCGCTGCGTCGATGGCAGGGAGGGGCCAAAAAAGGCACGTCACAGTGAGGAGTAGCCAAAAACTGGGGTGGGGTCGAACACGGCTTGATGCTCATTCAAGTAGCGAGCACCATCGAGTACGCTAATACTCGAACGAGCATCAAGCTCGGCAGAGTATGTTCGCTTAACTCTAGTTACTGGGGTTCGCCTATACTTTTGCTACAGAAATCTTACTGGGGTTTGCCTATACTTTTGCTACAGAAATGTTACTGGGGTCCGACTATACTTTGGCTACAGAAATGTTATGGGGTCTGGCTATACCTCTTCTACTGAATGGTTTGAGGGGTTCGCCTATACTCTTGCTACAGAAAGGTTACTGGGGTTCGCCTATACTTTTGCTACAGAAATGTTACAGGGGTCTGCCTATACTTTGGATACAGAAATGTTACTGGGGTCCGCCTATACAGTTTCTACTGAATCGTTTGAGGGGTTCGCCTATACTTTTGCTACAGAAATGTTACTGGGGTCCGCCTATACTTTTGCTATAGAAGTGTTACTGGGGTCCGCCTATACTCTTGCTACAGAAATGTTACAGGGGTCTTCTTATACAGTTTCTACTGAATGGTTTGAGGGGTTCGCCTATACTCTTGCTACAGAAACGTTACAGGGGTTTGCCTATACTTTTGCTACAGAAATGTTACTGGGGTCTGCCTATACTTTGGCTACCGAAATGTTACTGCGGTCCACCTATATAGTTTCTACTGAATGGTTTGAGGGGTTCACCTATAATCTTGCTACAGAAATGTTACAGGGGTTCACCTATACTTTTGCTACAGAAATGTTACAGGGGTCTGCCTATGCTGTGGGTGCACAAAGACTTCCCATCGCGGTGTTTTACCTGTCTGGCACAAATACACTGACTGACTAGGGCAGAAATGTGGGCCGAGGCCGAGGTCCTTGGCGTGGTGAAAGTCTGCCATGTTTGGGCACTCTGATTTCTTCCTGTGTAATACCATCTTTGTGCACCAACAGCATAGGCGAGCCCAAGGAACTCAAAGACTTCTCATTGTGGTGTTGAGCTATCTGACACCTACACAGAATGAATTGTGTGGGGACACATGGATTTCCCATTGCTATGTAACTTGCGGCACCTTGGATCACACCAGGTGGAGGCTGGGACCGAGTCTGACCCTGGGCCCGCTCACGTACTTCCCACACAGAGTATTGGTCATGGGAAGTACCTTGGTCATGGTTCCTTGCCTTAGTATTCCACCTCCTCCTCTTGCTTGGGGTCTGTAGATGTGTAGAAGTGCTGGCACCTGAGTCCTCTTTGTGCCCACGTTTGTGGCTACTGAAAATTTTGTGACAGAGGTGGCACGGTATTGGAATGATGATCGTACGTCAATTTATCATCAATTCTCAACAGCATTGTGGTCTATCACCCACACTTTCAAAGAGGGTCGCTGCCTAGCCCTGCCAACCCTCTGCAGTGTGTGCTTCCGGTTCCTCCTCATCCATTACGCACCTATAAATAGACATGGGGGTGTAACTATAAAGCGAGCTTGTGGCATGAGGCCAGCTGAGCGCTGCGCAGGGAAAATTTTGGGTGCGCTGTGGACGCAGGGTCGTGCAGGGGGGTTGGACAGCAATGCCAGCATGTAACCCAGGAGAAGAGGCAGCGGTGTCACCCGCAGGCAGTGATTGTCCTTGGTTGTAGGTAGCGTGCTGCTTAGCTAAGATGTGCCTTGCTAATGGGGGTTTGTCCGAAGTAAATTGTTAGGGGGGTGACGCCAGACTCTTGCCCCCATTTTGGCTTAATAGTGGGATCTGGGAGCCTCAGATGCAGCCATGCATGCTGCCTCTGCCCTTCCTCATCTGTTTCTGTGGTGTTTCCATGACTTTCTGATGTTTTTTGGTGTTTGACAAGTCATGACCTATGCGGAGCATCGGTCCCATACAAAAATGCTCGAGTCGTGCATTGACTTCAATTGTG
This sequence comes from Eleutherodactylus coqui, assembly GCF_035609145.1. Lineage (NCBI taxonomy): Eukaryota > Metazoa > Chordata > Amphibia > Anura > Eleutherodactylidae > Eleutherodactylus > Eleutherodactylus coqui. The sequence goes on from NC_089849.1 coordinate 75,248,217, forward strand.
TTTTGAGCATTACGAAAAGTTTCACTCTAGCAGCGAGCACCCAAGCATTTCGATGCTCGCTCATCTCTATTAATTATCCATACTCCTTTAGTAATATTGACTGTTTATACACATCTAGGCTTTAACCATCTCTCACTGGCAAGACGACCATTGTACAGATATAGTAAAGTTTAACTTGATACAAAATGTGTAAAAAAAAGTGGTGCAGAACTTCTTCTTGCCCTTTCAATAGCTTTTCAATGGCTTTTGTTGTGATAAGATAATCTGTTGCAGTAATTATCAGCATTGGGTTAAACTTTGCTACTCGTGAACATTGTTTTAGGAATGTGATTAGCTACCTACAGTTGAGAGGTATGTACAGTAACAATTCCTTATGCTGGATTTACCTGGCTCAGATTGTTGGCCTTATGTAACAAACACTGATTGACGCACTTGTCAATGGGCGCTCATTTCTATTTTATTTTTTTACACGGTCCAAGAATCAGCTTAAGGGACGTATAATCGTAGGCCAGCTGTACATATCCCTGTTCCTATGGGGACATATAATCGTAGGCCAGCTGTACATCTGCCTGTTCTCCTAGGGACATATAATGGTAGGCCAGCTGTACATCTCCTTGTTCCTATGTGGACATATAATCGTAGGCCAGCTGTACATCTCCTTGTTCCTATGTGGACATATAATCGTAGGCCAGCTGTACATCTGCCTGTTCTCATGGGGGAATATAATCATAGGCCAGCTATACATCTCCCAGTTCTCATGGGGACATTTAATTGTAGGCCAGCTGTACATCTGCCTGTTCTCATGGGGGAATATAATCATAGGCCAGCTGTACATCTCCCTGTTCTCATGGGGACATATAATCGTAGGCCAGCTGTATATCTCCCAGTCCTCATGGGGACATATAATCATAGGCCAACTGTACATCTCCCTGTTCTCATAGGGACATATAATCGTAGGCCAGCTGTACATCTCCCTGTTCTCATGGGGACATATAATCATAGGCCAACTGTACATCTCCCTGTCCTCATGGGGACATATAATCGTAGGCCAGCTGTACATCTCCCTGTTCTCATGGGGACATATAATCATAGGCCAGCTGTACATCTCCCTGTTCTCATATGGACATATAATCGTAGACCAGCTGTACATCTGCCTGTTCTCATGGGGACATATAATCGTAGGCCAGCTATACTTCTCCCTGTTCTCATGGGGACATATAATCGTAGCCAGCTGTACATCTCCCTGTCCTCATGGGGACATATAATCGTAGGCCAGCTGTACATCTCCCTGTTCTCATATGGACATATAATCGTAGGCCAGCTGTACTTCTCCCTGTTCTCAGGGGGAACATATAATCGTAGACCAGCTGTACATCTCCCTGTTCTCATGGGGACATATAATCGTAGGCCAGCTGTACTTCTCCCTGTTCTTATGGGGACATATAATCATAGACCAGCTATACATCTCCCTGTTCTCATGGGGGCATATAATCATAGGCCAGCTGTACTTCTCCCTATTCTCATGGGGGAATATAATCATAGGCCAGCTGTACTTCTCCCTGTTCTCATGGGGACATATAATCGTAGGCCAGCTGTACTTCTCCCTGTTCTAATGGGGACATATAATCATAGGCCAGCTGTACATCTCCCTGTTCTAATGGGGGCATATAATTGTAGGCCAGCTGTACTTCTCCTGTTCTAATGGGGACATATAATCATAGGCCAGCTGTACATCTCCCTGTTCTCATGGGGGCATATAATCATGGGCCAGCTGTACATCTCCCTGTTCTCATGGGGGCATATAATCATGGGCCAGCTGTACATCTCCCTGTTCTCATTGGGGCATATAATCGTAGGCCAATCATTTAATCGTTTGCCCTTTTGCAGAGCCCAATTGAAAGGTGAATGAGGATTCTAAAGAATGTTCAGGCTTGATAATTATCAAGCCTGAGCATACTTTAGAACACTCATAATCGTCCCCTGTAAAAAAAAACTATTAGTATAAGGCCTTAATAACGTGAGCGGTTTTAGCGGCTTATTCAGCCCTGATAAAAAAATCCTTACCTTCTGAAGCATTGGTCTCCAATGTATTCATTCAGATTTAGCAGCATAAAAAGGTCATGTAGGGAATAATAGGACATTGGCCAGCGAATACTGTGGCCGATTTTATACGTTGCCAGAAAAGATAGGCCTTGCCCTATCTTTTGGCCGAGTTACACTGGAGGCTCCTATAGGCTTCTATGGGAGCCGTAAAAAAAAGGAGGTGAACGGAGTTCAGCAGGGTCCAACCCTGTGAAAAGATTACAGCTTGCTCTTGTAACACATTGGAAGCCATTCTAAGGATTTATGCTGACCAAGGGATTTTCAGGCTACAGCTATATTTCACTAATACCCCACAGCCGCTCATGTGAATAGATGAGAAAATGCAAGTTTTGCACAGGACTTAATCCCGGCGATGCGGCCAAAATGCAAGGAGGCCTACTAGTGATACAAGGGGAATTTTGCTTTTAGCTTTGCTTGTTTCCTCCCAACATTCTGTACTATTTTTCAACTTTTTTATTTTTAGCATTTTTCTGTTCATTGAATCTATATTTCAATGGTTCCTAAGAATCTACAATTTACTTAAAATGTACTAAAACCATCTAGTTGAGATAAAATAACCGAAACTGATATAAAACAAAAAGTCTCTGATAGCACGGACAGTTAAACCCGTTGGATACACCCTAAGTTGTACTACTGATCCCCGACAAGCCCCCTTCATTTAATTTCACTATAATCACCTAATAAATATTTAAATGGGCCTATTTGCTGGAACTGGACAGGAGACATGTAAACTGGTTGTCATGTAGACGCATAAGCCACAGTGGAGCCTATGAATTTCAAGTCACTTAATATTGCAGCCACAAGTTACCTTATACCTGCCAGGAGTTGTCTGCCAGGAAGCTACTGCAGGACCAATGCTGACTTCTCTGTGCCGGGACACAACTTTCATTATGAATGCCTGCATTGCTACGCTAATTAGGCCTGTGAGAGGCTTAACAACCGTGCTACAGTCTCGCTGCTGACAAATATAAAAATAAAACCTTGTTCAAATTAGTAATGTAGAGTGAGAAGCAGCAACTGTCTGACCAGTAGTTACGCCGAGAAAAAAAAGTCACTTCTCCTCTCTATAGTGAGGTTATTTTGGTTCATACAACTCCCCTATGTTAGCTGCAGGAGGTCCCCTGTAAAATGAATTATAGTAAGCTGTATGTGATAATTAACCATGCATTAGCAAATATCTTGGAACAGAGGAGTCTCTGTTTTCTCAGTATTTTCACTAATAAAGACATGAATTTGTTCAACAAATGATCATTTAGGAGGTGGAATGTTCAACGTATCGGTGGAACAGTGCGCGATAGAATATTGTAAATTGAACTTAACGTTTCCTTACACAAACACGCCATGTAATACGTTGGCAGCACACTGCCATCTCATTCATGCTAAAGAAAACCACACATTGTAATTTTTTTTAAATACAAATACAATATTGCGGTATACTATCAGACTTCTGCTATTACCTATGCTTTAATAAGGTCAATAGAAATAGAAGTGGAATAGATGTTTCAACTTTACTCCGGCAGGCTTATAAACGGGGGCAACGTTTCGAGGCAGCTGTGATGGCAGCGCTGCGAGTCGGAGCGGCCAGGTGGTTAAGAAATTGTAAACAAATTACAGAGAACGTCGGCTGGTTTAAGGACCTGCTGAAAATCTAAAATAATACAGATTAATTGACCTTCTAAGGTCACTTCACATGACTCCCTAGGTAGTCTAGGCTAAAAAGGCAGCGCCGTGTGAGTGCATGAAGGCAAGAAAACGTTGTAAATGCAACACGTCTATCGTCAGATATTGCCCACACTAGACCCGTGTAATAAAAATGTCAAGAGAAAATACATTTAGGCAATACAAAGGAAGGGGGGGGGGGGATTGAACTTGTCACATTTAGACTGCAGTGCAATCTGTGGGCAGCATGTTATAGAGTAGGTCAAGCTGAGAAGATTGATGTATGGTTTTGTGGGGAAAGAGTCAGCGAAGCTAGTAATTTAATCATTCAAGCTTCTATTCATTATGGGCTTAGAGGTTCAATGGGCGGTCTTATCAGGGGTTGACAGCCCTTTCTATAGGACTGTGTATTCAGAGATATCTGTCAATCAGAGTATTGCTGAAAAATAAATGTTCAGTATCCCTGCGGAAGCAGAGGAAAGGAAGCATGGGACCCAAAGAAGCTGGAGGATCAGAATTTTAAATCCCCGCCTGCCGATAGATCAGCACCACAGTGCAGGGGACAGCAGGAAAAGATGCGGCTGTGCCCAGCAGCTAAAGGGAGGTGAGTATCTGTTTTTTTTGTTTTTTAAACCACTTTAACTTGATTTTTCAGGGAAGGGCTTATATTCAAAGCCCTTCCCTGAAATCAATTGCTGTGGTAGAGAATTAAAGAATTCCTCTGCTGCATCTTCCACAGATGTGGCAGATGTAGCAGCAGGGAATTCTTTTAACTAGCGGGGATGAAGGAAACATTTGCCGCATGCAGATGTGTTCTTCATTCCCGTGGGGGACACAGCAGTGGCCGGCCAACAGGTTAGTAATTTATTGTATTTTTTTTCCCCTACTTTTAATTGGCTTTTCAGGGAAGGTCTTATGAAGCCCCTCCCTGAAAAGCCATTGATAGCTGCCGGGGCTCAGTGGCGACTTCTGCCACTGTCCCCGGCTCTGGAATCGGCACATGGGACGGGGCGGAGCTACGCGATGACACGTACAAGGGGGCGGAGCCAGAACGCCGCTCGTGCCAGGCGGAGCCGAAGGGAAAAGACCCATCTGCGCAAGCGCGTCTAATCGGGCGATTAGACGCTGAAATTAGACGGCACCATGGTGACGGGGACGCCAGCAACGGAGCAGGTAAGTGAATAACTTCTGTATAGCTCATATTTAATGCACGATGTATATTACAAAGTGCATTAATATGGCCATACAGAAGTGCTTAACCCCACTTGCTGCCGCGGGACAACACCTTTAAGTCACAAAATAGGCAGAGGCCAGTCACCAAGGTGTTAAAATTATAATTCTCCAATTTTTATTTTGGAAAGTATTACTTTACTCTTAAGATAAGAGAAGATGACTGTCAAACCAAGACTATTCAAGTTTTTGGCTAGAAGATGACTTGTGCTTTAAAGAGGGTGAGGAAAAACATGGTATGAAAGCATCAGGAGTGAGATAATGGCCTTCTTTCGGCTGCTAATCATAGGGATGAGCTTACAAGTAGGGTAGTAAGAGCTAGATCTACTAAAGATGGCATGTTTTCCTTTTATTACTACTTATTAAAAGGCACTTTTCATTTTGTGAAGAGGTATTATGGAATATGGAACTCAAATGTCTGCAGTAAAGATAATAAAGTGTCTCTTGAGGTTTACAATAGAATCAATACGTTCTAGAAGATTTGCAGATTTATCTGTCACAAATCATGAAACTGAATAGTCAAACAACGTGTATTATTTCAGCCGCCTCAGTAGATATTAGAATTTTATTGTGATTTCTATGTAAATTTAGCAGCTTTACACAGACCGATTATTGCCTGAATTATTGCTTGAAAACTGTGAATTCGGGCGATAGTCTCCCGATGTACAAGTGGCCACCGTCAGGGCACTGAGCGACAAATCGCTCATGTGTTGGAGTTGTTTATTTCTAGCTGCACTGCAACTCAAGCACCTGTTGGGCAGTGTAAACAGGAGTTGCTCAGTCTTTGAGCGACTGCCTGTTTACTGTGATTAGAGTTGGGTGGGCCAAAATGATCCCCAGCTGCTCTGCCTCCTTTTACAAAACGACTATAGGGCATCCTTTCATCAATGCACCGAACAGGTCATGTTTTCAGAATATCCTATACTAAGAACACCTATGGCAATGTCTGAAGCTCTGACAGTAATTATATCCCCTGTCCAATACTTAGGATATCCTGAAAACATGACTTGATGGGGTGCCTTGAGGACTGGTGCTGGGAAACACTGGTCTAAGTACATAGGGAGGCACAAAGTAAGCTCATTCGTGCATGTAGCATTTTATTTAATGATGTTAGGAAGGTTTTGAGGTATTGACAAAAATGTTGGATTGTAGGATAACCCGCTTAACTTGAACAGTAGAGATGAGCGAACATACTCGTTTAGGGCGATTTCGCAATCGAGCACCACTTTTTTCGAGTAACTGCCTACTTGGGCGAAAAGATTCGGGGGGCGCCGGGGGTGAACGGGGGGTTGCAGAGGGGAGTGGGGGGGGGGGGAGAGAGAGAGCTCCCCCCTGTTCCCCACTGCTACCCCCTGCTCCACCACGCTGCCCCCCGGCGCCCCCGAATCTTTTCACCCGAGTAGTCAGTTACTCGAAAAAAATGGTGCTCGATTGCGAAATCGCCCTAAACGAGTACATTCGCTCTTCTTTATTGAACAGCAATTTACTCAAGTAGCGGCAATGAGCATATGGTTACAGTCTCTGACAGAGGGCACAAAAGTAATAGTTACGCATAGTATTGTTATGTACAATTTGGTGGTCACACACAGAAATGTGGCATACAGCCTGATGGTTAAAGTCGCTTGAAAGGCGCACAGTTTGGCAGTCAAAAGTAGCAACAGAACAGACTCTAAATACAGCTCCCATTAGAACTACAACAGGCAGTGGTCGATAGGAACAATCTCCTGGCATCGGCCACAGTATAACTCTCAGTAGATGTTCCCAGGAACACTGTTCACAGTACCATTAACAGCAGGCCCTTATAGGGATTGGTAGGCTGGTTGAGTTATAATTTTCCGGAGTCTGATTTGTACACTTGGTACATGGTCCAGAAGCAGTCTTCAACCACATGCAGTATCTAGGGTGACCTGCATTAAATGGCCCTCACTCCAGCAGGTTCGGTCAGCCACAGCAGTGCAGAGTAGGTCCACGATGTAGATGGCGGTCAGCACCCACCCCATTGAATCTAAGGGTCTCTACTTCTCAACAACAGATCAAATTTAAAACATGGATCCTCCTCACTACTAAGTAGGTAAGGACAGGTGCATTTTCTAACGATGACGGACCTCTCTGACATAGCATATGTGGCTTCTCCTTAAAGGGGTATTCCCATCATGGCCAAGATGAGAATATCACTCTGTAACGTGATCATCAAGGGCACTGCGTCTACAATGCAAGTTAAGCACTCTGTCCCAGGCTACGCCCTTACCTCCTGCAGAGAGGCAGCAAATTAAAGGGGATGCTGCCTGCATGGAATCAGTGGACAGTCTGTGAATCCCGCTTATCTTCAATGGCAGAATTTAAAGTTAATTGTATCTGCATCTGTAAGACATGCATACAATCATGTTGCCGGCATAATTCTGCAGGATGTGTAAAGAAGAGGCCCAGTGGTGAGCGGAAGGTGCTGTAGAGCCATGTGTGAGAGGACTGGCTGTATTATTTTACTATGGGATCACAGTATCACTACAAAGAAGGACATTATGGCTGTTACTAAAGGGGACATTATGGCTACGACAGTGGATGTTAGGGCTCTTTACTGCTACAGAGGACATTATGGCTCCTATAGTGGTTGTTGTGGCCCTTTATAATTACAGGGGACATTAATGCTACTTCTACAGGAGGACATAATGGCTGTTACTAAAGGGGGCATTATGGCTATTTTTTAAGAGAGGAGGACATTATAGCTATTTTTTGTCAGAAGGGACATTATAGCTATTTATTACTATAGGGGGCATTATGGCTATGTATTACTGCAGCGGACATTATGGCTTTTACTCAAGAAGCCCTTATGACTCAGAGGACGCTGTGAGTTGCAGTGTTATAAAGTATTTAGGGGAAACCATGTGGGGCACTGTTAAACGTTTATGTTAATATAGAGATTATAGATATGGAAAAGCAAAGAATTAAAGACATCTGTGTGGCAATCCCTGAAAAGACAAATTGTGACCAGGAGAAGCTGTTATGTTGGTCAGGACTGGATGGAGAAAAAAGCCACAACACTATTTGGAGATGACATCATGTGTGAGTCACAGTGTCATTGATTATTCTGTCACTGGCTACTTCTGAGCAGTCATATAGCCACTGTATGGGCTGTAGACTGAGGATGGGTAGTAGCTAGAGTTGAGCGAACGTACTCTGCCGAGCTTGATGCTCGTTCGAGTATTAGCATACTCGATGGTACTCATTACTCGAACGAGCATCATGCTGTGTTCGACCCCCCCCCCCCCCCCAAGTTTTTGGCTCCTCCCCGCTGTGATGTGCCTGTTTTTGCCCCTCCCCGCTGTGACGCAGCGCAAATTTTTGGGCTGGCTGGCAGGCAGGCAGGGGAGAGAGAGAGCAAACACATACAAACCAAAAAAAAAAAAACTCGGCGCCCGGCGGCCCACATACAATAATGCTGGAGTCTCCCATTGAAGTCAATGGGGTTCGTTACTCAAGTAGAGCTCTCAAATTTTACGAAAAGCTCGACTCAAATAACAAGGCCCCGAGCATTTGGGTGCTCGCTCATCTCTAGTAGTAGCATTCTTGTTTGTGCACAGACATACTTTACTATTATTCAGGTCGTACGAGAAAGCACAAATTAGTTGACTTGACAATTTATTCCTTTATTGATTTAGGTTCTGCTGCTGTATTTATGTAATGAATAGAGATGAGCGAGCATACTCGTCCGAGCTCGATGCTCGCTCGAGTATTAGGGTGCTCGAGATGCTCGTTACTCGAGACGAGCACCATGCGGTACTCGTCTCGATTAAACGAGCACTGACCATTGAAAGCAATAGGCTGCCGGCGAGCGCGGGATGAATTTTCGGGAAGGGCTTAAAAATATAAGCCCTTCCCTGAAATTCATCCAGAAATGTGTAAAAAGTAAAAAAAAAAATATATACTCACCTTGTCCCGGCAGACAGTGTTTAGCCGCGGCCAGCCGGCAGTTCTTCTGAACTGCTGTGAGTAGTATTCAGCAGCCGGGGATTTAAAATCCCCGCCTGCTGAATGAGCTGCCTCTGATTGGTCACTGCCTCTAATTGGTGAGGCTGTGACCAATCAGAGGCAGCTCATTCAGCAGGTGGGGATTTTAAATCCCCACCTGCTGAATACTACAGAAAGCAGTTCAGGAGAACTGCCAGACAGACGCGGCTGAACTCGGGCTGCAGCGGAAAGGTGAGTATACTTTTTTTTTTTTTTTTTACCCATTTTAGGATGATTTTCAGGGAAGGGCTTATATTTTTAAGCCCTTCCGGAAAATTCAACCCGCGCTCGCCGGCAGCCCATTGCTTTGAATGAAGCCGGCTGTACTGACGGCTCCATTGAATTCAATGGGCTAACATCGTTCTTCTCTGCCACAGCTGTTACAGCTGTGGCAGAGGAGAACGATCTTTATGCTGACAGTGCGGGGGGGGGGGGGGGGGTTCTCACTCTTGCCACTATTGTGGCTTAATAGTGAGACCTTGGAGCCCGAAATGCAGCCCTGCATGTTGCTCCTCGCCTGCCCTATCCATTTCTGTGTTTTCTACATGACTTTGGTGATTTGCTAAGATTTTCACAAATGAAAACCTTAGCGGAGCACCAGTCATATACAAAAATGCTCGAGTCGCCCATTGACTTCAATGGGGTTCGTTACTCGAAACGAACTCTCGAGCATCACTGAAAGTTCGACTCAAGTAACGAGCACTCGAGCATTTTGGTGCTCGCTCATCTCTAGTAATGAACTGTTCTAGTATTAAGGATTACAATAATACATATTTGAAGTATTGTAATTGGATTATAAATTATTTTAGTTACTCATTTTTTTTCTTTGTCGTCAAGGATGTAATGTTATTTTTTTGGGAAGGGAGATGGGGGTGCCATTTTGCTATTCACCTCAGGCAGCATAGAGGCTAGGGGTGTCCATGATGGCCAAGGTGGTTAGGAATACGGAAATAGCTAAAGAAATGAATGGGAAATACAGAAAGAGCATAGCACAGCAAGATATGCTGTTTGCGTATCTTCAATATTACTTACTGTGCTACACTGTTTCAGGAACCACAATTCATTTCTATGGGATTTACTGAACTATGGCAGTTAGAGAAACATAAGACAGTCCACTCAACTGTTTCCACAACTGATCGATACCCGCAGCCTCTGCATTCAACTCGGCTGATAGTGATGATAGTGGTTGGGCTCAGTTCTTGACTTAAGTGTGGGTCGCAGAGGTGGGATACGCATCTGTCAAGCTTTTGACATGAGCACATCTAGATTCAGATGCGAAGTCACTAGTGCTGTCTCTGGCTCTCACAGTACCCAACTCACCAAATGTAGCTTTTATTTGACCATAGAATAATAACCAACTAGTAAACTTCAAAGACTATAGATGTAGTCCATACTAGATCAAGGTAGTGGTGCACCTCTCAATGCTGCAGACCAACAGCTTCAAAATGTACAGGATCAAATCCACAATAATATAAATGCGGTAAGGACTTAAAGGGGTAATCTCACAACTCAGATTGCATCTAAATTCATAGTCAATAGGGGGAAGAACGAATGGTTAAGTATATGGTTTTATAAAAAATTGCTCCATCTTGAGTTATCTTTCTATCTCTAATACATGCCGTCCTCTTTATTTGATCACTGTTGCCCATGGATCCGACCACCTGCAGTCCCTCCTGTGGTGGTTGGCCATTCACAGAGCTTTGTGTGCCATCCTGTAATAGCACCAGATAGGCCCATAGAGACTACACAGCCAGCTCAGTCCTTAAGGCCTCTCTCACATGGCCGACAGCGCTATCACTCAATAAAATCGCAGCGATATCGCAGCTGTGTTCTGTGCGATATTGCTGTGTTTTCTCACAGCGATATCGTGATTTTATGTTGCTACAAATTCACATGACTTTGTAGCGCTCTTTTGCCAGGATTTTTGGGGGGCTTGAAATATAAGCCCTACCCTGAAAATAAGCCCTAACTACATTAAAAAAAAACAACCAACTACTTAATACATCACCTAACAGGTGCTGTCCGCTCCGCCACACTTCTCCCTGGCACTTGTCTGCAGCGATGGCTCTGATTGATTCATTGAGCACTCCAGTGATTGGCTGAGCCGTGGCGCTCGAGAACCAATCAGAGCCAGCACTTCCTGGAGGCGGAATTTTTGACAAGAGTAGGATTTCCTACCGTAAAAGTTGCATCGCGAAAAACACGTTTTTGTGTGACGCAACAGAAAGGAAGGCTCCATAGGGAAACATTGGCTACAAAACATAGCAAATTGTGGAAATATTCAGCATGCCACAATTTTTTCTTCTCGCAATGTAGCAGCCTACAAAACATTGGAAATGTGAAGGAACCCATTGAAAAGCATGGGCTTTACATACATGCGATTTGTAGCGCTGTCACACCGTGAGAAAATTGCGTGATTTTGTCACCAGTGTGAAAGCGGCCTTATAGGAATTCATACATAGATGAAAGTTTACTGTAGTGCTGTGTAGGTATTTCTCAACTTTATGTGGCCGGTGTATGTCACTGTCTGAGCAGACTATAGAAGGTTGGGCCATATGTATTTTGATAATATGTATTTTGCACTGCAATCAGAGAGCAGTTGGATAGGGAATCTGGATGAGTGAACAAATAAGCAATACAAGTTCTCCTTTGCACACCTTTTATTTCACTCTTCAATGCACAAGCAAGGAAACTTTTGTCAGACAGGTATGGGAAACTTGCTGCACAGGAGCTCTCACCTGAACCCATTCATGCATGGGCAACTGTTTCATTGGTCCTTCCTTCAGAGATATCAAAAGGGCCCTTCAATAGCATACTGAATACCACAGTCACAACCTATGGATGTCCCAACTGACCAGATACTGTTTTCCAGCAAGCATATCTGGTAGCTCATGGTGGCTAGCTACTACCTCTGCTTGCATGAAATTGAAACTCGTGGGCCGGCAATTCTATCCATTGCTACTAATTTTCACACTCAGGTTTAATGCACTATAAATGTTTAGGTACTTCACTATAGCAAATAATAGCATACTTACTTTCCCAAACGTCTTTAATGAAAAAGTTCAACAATAGGAATTAACTAGAGATGAGCGAGCATACTCGCTAAGGGCAATTACTCAAGCGAGCATTGCCCTTAGCGAGTACCTGCCCGCTCAAGACAAAAGGATCCGGTGCCGGCGCGGGGGAGAGGTGAGTAGCGGCAGTCAGCAGGAGGGAGCGGGGGGGAGAGAGGGAGAGAGAGATCTCCCCTCCGTTCCTCCCCACTCTCCCCCGCTGCTCCCTGCCCGCCGCCGGCACCCGAACCTTTTGTCTCGAGCGGGCAGGTACTCGCTAAGGGCCATGCTCGCTCGAGCAATTGCCATTAGCGAGTATACGCGCTCATCACTAGAATTAACTTTTGTTTGTACTATGCAAAATGAAGTTAGTCTCAGTATGCATAAATCAGTCTTTTTGGTCCCGGCTCCTTCTAGAGCCAGGAATGTTGAAGAGATGGGCATTTGACCCTTTTCATCTTAAAATTGGGATTCTTTCTCGAAATTACGCTAGCCTGCTATTGTGTATGATAGTATTCAGGATACGATGCAGCAGAAGAAGATACAAAAATATGAATGTTTATTTACAAACAAAGAATTGAAAGTGAATAATATAACAACAAGTAAGCAATTGAACTTTTACCATAGGTTTACTTAGTGTCAACTGTGATTAACTAAGTCCTGGGATTATTAATACTTTATGCACAATAATGCATAATAATACTTTGTACTTAATAAGAAATAATAACAGCGCTGGCAAAACAGTATCAATAGTGCCGCAATCAGATCAGTCCCATTGATCAAGGATATAAATCATGTTATGTACAGTTAGTCTATAAGTGATTAATGCTCTATTATGAATGGCGCAGTTTTTTGGTGATACAGCATCCAAACTGCAGATTGTTAGGCAGGTTTGTACCCTTGTACTTCTCTCTCAGTCAATAACTGCAAGCAACGGCGATTTGTTAAATAGTCCAAGTCCCTTAATGTGGCACCTCACTATTTACCAGGCCAATTACTTGCCTATTCACATCCCTAGTGGTGTGCATACCTAACGTCTGAATTGAGACTGACCTCACTTACAGTTTATCACAATTTCTCATGACTCAGGCTGATCCCAGGTCAGGAGCTTGACTCTATCATGGCTTCCTTGCGGACTATGGCTTCCACCAGGTTGGAGGCTGTAACGCAGCCACTCTCTTTCTCTGATGGTTCCAGGTAGCAGGCAGCCTCCAGTTCCTTAGTCCAGTGCCCAGTCTTCTCTCATAGCTTAACCTCCAGCTCAATCTATCCATTGTTTTGCAGCGTAAATTGTCCCTTTTATATCCAGGCATTCAGACAAAGTTTGAAATAAAGTCACCCCTCTGTTATATCCCAGAAGCATGCAAAGTATATCTCTCTTCAGCATAGAGAGAAGTACGGCTGTCACTGACGTGGGAATCTTAGTGCTTTCACATTTACATCTCAACTTACATAAAGTCAGATGAGTCATACAGAATTTCTAAAGGGCATATATCCATGTAAATTAATTAACGATTGTATTACACGTTTCACAAGCTTGGCCATTTTCACTTATCTATAGCTGTTAATAAAATGATGTGTCCCAAGTTGTCTCCTTAGGGAAGCCACATGGATAATAAGTACATTGCTGGAAAATGAAGGTTCACTTTAAGCCTCCCACTGAGATGCTTCAACCTGTTTTGCATCATAATCAGTTTTGAACGTTCCAGCGTGACAGGTTTGAAGCCGGGAGCTCCAGTCCTCATTATATTGGCATGGTATACCCTGTGATTGTGTTTTGTACATGTCTCCCAGCTGACTGCTGCAAACAAAACTTTAGCGAAGGAGAACACATTTAATTAAAATAATAGCAGATAATTTAAGAAGAAATGTGTTCTACCCAACAAATCCTATCTTTCTCTCATTATGGACTTAGTGCAAGTCTCTAATGATATAACTATCCTGTTACCAACATTCGACCCTCTAAACAATAAATTATAGGGTCAAGTAGTGTTTTAGAATGATGTACGTTCTATGTGGTCCCAACTCTTTTCTAAATGATCCTCTGAATCTCTACAATCATTATCTATGCTTTTCCCACACTGTATTCTGATTGATAGCGTTCAGCTGTAGAGAAGAGTCCAGCATATTCATAATCTTCAGATTAAACCACTCCTTTTCTAGATTGATTGATTGATTGATTGATAGCCACCCCATTCCCTATGTACATAGCAAATCTTTAGGCCTGGCACAGATGTAAATCATTGTGCAAGAGGCAGATTTAGAGAATAGGAAGTGCCGCTATTGTGGCCTGTTACTTCTAATTAAAGGGACTGTATCACCATTTTTTTGTATTAATTAAAACCAAATTGGGAAACAAATTCCAAATTTCTAATCTGTTTTTATTTTCTGATTGTAGATTTTTTATCCTGTTTATATTGGATTATGCAGGCAGCTATTTTGCCTGGGCTGCATTTAAAAGCATTTAGATATATGCTTTACAGTAGCCTCATAGGCCACTCTCAATCAACCCATTGACTTGTATGGGAGACTGTTCTAGACGTGCTCTGTGACTTGTGCAGAGGTTATTGTGCAGGAATAGGAGTAGATAGTCACAACTGATCACCAATTGTGAAGGATGTTTCCCGTGTTATCTACATATAGGTGTTACCTTTCAGTGTAATCCTGCCTGTGATGTTAGTGAGATAACGGCTGCAAAGTGTTCTCTACTAGAGATGAGCGAATGTACTCGGTAAGGGCGATTTCGCAATCGAGCACTGCGATTTTCGAGTACTTCACTACTCGGGTGAAAAGTACTCGGGTGCGCTGTGGGTGAGCGGGGGGTTGCAGCGGGGAGTGGGGGGGAGAGGGAGAGAGAGAGGGCTCCCCCCTGTTCCCCGCTGCTACCCCCCACTCCCCTCTGCAACCCCCGCTCACCCACAGCGCACCCGAGTACTTTTCACCCGAGTAGTGAAGTACTCGAAAATCGCGGTGCTCGATTGCGAAATCGCCCTTACCGAGTACGTTCGCTCATCTCTATTCTCTACAGATCAGGAAGTATCAGACTAGTATTAGGCTCTGTAGTCAGTGGGGAAAATGCAGGAATTTAGTATTTTAAAAAAATACAGATTGTGACCGAAAATTTAAAAAACTAATTACCAAGAATTCTTAGAAAATATGTTTAACAGAAAAATGGGATTTATATAATAGTTATTCTCTGATAACACATTCCATTCAACATACAAAGTGGGAAAAGTTTAAATTCATTAAACGAAAAAAATCAATACTTACCTTTTCCTCCCCTGTCAGTCTTCTTACCGCATCTTCTCCTGGCTTCTGCAGTCCCCCAGATCACCTCACCACAGGCCGATTCTTCTTCTGGTGTCGAAGCATCCATTGCTGGCAGTCTCCTTCCTGCAGGGCAATGTACGCTGTACACTAGTGAAGTAGCGTTCACAGCCTAGCAGGAAGTGCCGAGCTACTGCAGAGACTGTGCATGTGCGCTGTCTCTCTGCAATAGTATATGAACACCCACGGCGAGACAACGTGCATGCACAGTCTCGGCACATGCGCAGTCTCGGCAATAGCTCAGCATTCCTTGCTAGGCAGTGAACGCTACGTTACTAGTGATATAATCTACACTGACCTGCCGGAAGGAGACTGCTGAGAATGGACGCTTCATAACAGGAAGAAGAGGATCTGGCCAGCTTGCGTGAGGTGACCCGGGGCAACTGCAGGGGCTGGAAAAAGATCGTCGGGGAGAAGATGCGATAAGAAGACTGACGGGGAAAGAATAGGCAAGTGTTTTTTGTTTTTTTTAATGACATAACCCTTTTAAACTACTGAGAGCAGCTGTGGAACTGTAATTGCAGTTCATGTGGTGACAAGATATCAGCCTGTATGGAGTAAGACACTACATGAAATGGAATCCATAAAAGTTGAAGAGTAACTGCACTTTAATTTTTTTTCCTAAAATGCTTAGAATAGGTGATTCTAAGCATTTTTGCAATATGTTTTATCAACTTATTCTGTACATTTTTCTTACAAAACCCCTGGTCAGCTATGCAGCTAGGTGAAGACATTGCTGAGAAATCCATCTTCAGTTACTTAAAGGGGTTGTCCCGCGGCAGCAAGTGGGTCTATACATTTCTGTATGGCCATATTAATGCACTTTGTAATGTACATTGTGCATTAATTATGAGCCATACAGAAGTTATCAAAAGTTTTATACTTACCTGCTCCGTTGCTGGCGTCCTCGTCTCCATGGTGCCGACTAATTTTCGGCCTCCGATGGCCAAATTAGCCGCGCTTGCGCAGTCCGGGTCTTCTGCTGTCTTCAATGGGGCCGCTCGTGCAGAATGCCGGCTCCGTGTAGCTCCGCCCCGTCACGTGCCGATTCCAGCCAATCAGGAGGCTGGAATCGGCAATGGACCGCACAGAAGAGCTGCGGTCCACGGAGGGAGCAGACCCCGGCGGCCATCTTCAGCAGGTGAGTATGAAGACGCCGGACCGCCGGGATTCAGGTAAGCACTCTCCGGTTTGTTTTTTTAAGCCCTGCATCGGGGTTGTCTCGCGCCGAACGGGGGGGGGGGGGGGGGTTAAAAAAAAACAAAAAAACCCGTTTCGGCGCGGGACAACCCCTTTAACTGCATAGCTGTAGAGGGAGCTCCAACTGTATCTGCACTGCTATTCCTAGTGCAGGCACAGCTGTTTCCATATAACAGTTTATTAATAAAATCTGCTTTATATTATTCTGATTTTAGCAATCATACTTCCTCCTGCCTGTGCCCCATGATCTGTCCCCCAGTGTTGTGTTAATTAGCCTCCAGCCTTCACTCCTACATACCCGGCACTGTGTAAAAAGAAGCCATTCTGTGCTGCAGACGGCTTCTCCTCCTCACAGCGTGCCTGTTTCCCGCTAGACCCAATGCACCAGGGGCGTAACTATAGAGGATGCAGGGGATGCGGTTGCACCCGGGCCCAGGAGCCTTAGGGGGCCCACAAGGCCCCTCTTCTCCATATAGGAAGCCCAGTACTATGAATAAAGCGTTATAGTTGGGGGCCCCTTTACAGTTTTGCATTGGGGCCCAGGAGCTTCAAGTTACGCCTCTGCAATGCACCATTAGGCTTCCAATGCATTGAGTGTACAGTACCTTATGCCGCAACCCGATGCATTGTCAGTGTCACACTGTATGTAGCAATCCAATGCATGGAGACTCGAACAGTGGAATGGGTTCAGCAGGAAATGGGTGTGCTGTAAAGGGGAGAAGATGTCTGCGGCGAAGAATGGTTTACCCTTGCACAGTGTCATGGTACGGAGAAGCGAAGGCAGGAGACTAATTAACACAGTACTGGGGAACAGATCACAACAGGCAGGAGCAAGTATGTTTTTAAAAATCAATAAAATATAAAACAGGTTATATTGCACAAAATGTTAAGGCAGCAGTATCCAGTTCTCATGACCTGAAAGTTGCGAGTTCAATCTTCGCTTGGTTCAGGTAGCCGACTCAAGGTTGACTCAGCCTTCCATCCTTCCGAGGTTAATAAAATGAGTACCCAGCTCGCTGGGGAGGGGGGGGGGGGGGGCGGTATTAAGTAATAAAAATTACCTGAAAGCGCTGCGGAATAAGTGGGTGCTATACAAATAACAAGTCCCATATGGAACAGCTGCTCCTGCTACAGAGATAACAGTGCAGGCACAGCTAGAGCTCTCTCTTCACCTATGCAGTTAGCTAGCTGAAGATGGATTTCTCAGCAACATCTTCATCTAGCTGAATAGGGGTTTTGTATGAAAAATGTAAAAATATTACAAAACTCTAAAACATATTACAAAATTGCTTAGAATCGCCTGTTCTGTAAATTAAAAAAAAAAGTGCAGCAACTCTTTAAATATTTATGGCATCATATTCAATTGACAATTTCGCTATGAAGACCATCTCACCTTCTTCATGAACTGAACGGCAGGTAATAAAATCTCTATTTTAGTTTGCAGCCAGCAAGATAATGATGCACAAGTGATCCATATCCATTTCCACTGTCTTTAGTGTCAAATAATTATTATTCCTTAATTACTATTATAAGACATAGTAAAGTTGCTTCAACTCTAAGGTATATTTAAAGAGAGTCACAGTGACCTCTATTGGTGGCTATAAAACCTACTTTTCCAAGATGGAACGAGAAAAGAAGAAAAAAAAAAAAGAATGAAAGGCGTCAAGTCTTTCTTAATTCTTATTCAAGATGTGCATTTTATTTGAGATTACTGACATTTTCATACTTGTGTAATCCACTGTTCTACATTCTGTGGCTTAGCATTCCATTGTAAAGTAATAGACAGGGAGGAATTCAAGGTGTTGCCAGGAACCACAGAGAACACACAGTCTAAAAGTGAAGGTAAACACATGGTGAGTTTCACGGAATACAGCCATAAAAAGTGAAGCATATAACTCAGACACGTTGACTTGACATAATTGTGTTGAGAAAGAGGAAGAGAAAAAAAAAGTGGAGACAAAAGGTCCTCTAATCATATTAGACTTCAAATTGGCAGTCTCGTAGAAATATTCAAAAGATCTTGACTATTAAATAGAAATTCCAAGAGCAGATTTCTATCCATATTTGAAAAATAATGGGAAAAACACTCAATGGAGAATATGGCACGCACTTCTAGACTTCTAGGACAGTACATTTTCCAGAGTATGCAACTACAGTACAAAAATCCCTTTTAAATGTACATTTACAGATAATAAAGTAATCATTAAAGTCAATGTTCTCCCCAATAACTCAAAAATAGTTTGCAATTATTACCAAGAAGACAAGTCACGATGACATAAACACTCTGACATGACGAACTACCGTGAAATGTAGCTGTGCAAAGTACAACTTAAAGAAAACTTAGCAAAAAGTTTAATTAATAGTCTAGCCCCCCCCCCCCCGCCCCCCAAAAAATATGACATTAAAAAAAACAGTTCATTACCAGCATCCAAAAATTGCGTATGAAGATTGGAATAGATAAATGAAACCCAGTGCTCCAGAGGCTGCAACCATATAAAGTAACTAAAGATGAGCGAACACCAAAATGCTCGGGTGTTCGTTATTCGAAACGAACTTCCCGCGATGTTCGAGGGTTCGTTTCGAATAACGAACCCCATTGAAGTCAATGGGCGACCCGAGCATTTTTGTATTTCGTCGATGCTCGCTAAGGTTTTCATGTGTGAAAATCTGGGCAATTCAAGAAAGTGATGGGAACAACACAGCAACGGATAGGGCAGGCGAGGGGCTACATGTTGGGCTGCATCTCAAGTTCACAGGTCCCACTATTAAGCCACAATAGCGGCAAGAGTGGGCCCCCCCCTCCCAACAACTTTTACTTCTGAAAAGCCCTCATTAGCAATGCATACCTTAGCTAAGCACCACACTAACTCCAACAAAGCACAATCACTGCCTGCATGACACTCCGCTGCCACTTCTCCTGGGTTACATGCTGCCCAACCCCCCCGCACGACCCAGTGTCCACAGTGCACACCAAGTTGTCCCTGCGCAGCCTTCAGCTGCCCTCATGCCACGCCACACTCATGTCTATTTATAAGTGCGTCTGCCATGAGGAGGAACCGCAGGCACACACTGCAGAGGGTTGGCACGGCTAGGCAGCGACCCTCTTTAAAAGGGGCGGGGCGATAGCCCACAATGCTGTACAGAAGCAATGAGAAATATAATCCTGTGCCACCGCCATCAGGAGCTGCACACGTGGGCATAGCAATGGGGAACCTATGTGCCACACACTATTCATTCTGTCAAGGTGTCTGCATGCCCCAGTCAGACCGGGCTTTTTAATTCATAGACACAGGCAGGTACAACTCCCTATTGTGAAGTCCCTGTGGACTGACAGCATGGGTGGCTCCCTGGAACCCACCGGCGGTACATAAAAATATCCCATTGCATTGCCCAACACAGCTGAGGTAGTAATGTCGTACCTAATGCAGGTGGGCTTCGGCCCACACTGCATGCCCCAGTCAGACTGGGGTTCTTTACAAGTGGAAACAGATGCATTTACAACTCCCTGTGGACCCACAGCATGGGTGGGTGCCAGGAAGCCACCGGCGGTACATAAAAATATCCCATTGCATTGCCCAACACAGCTGAGGTAGTAATGTCGTGCTTAATGCAGGTGGGCTTCGGCCCACACTGCATGCCCCAGTCTGACTGGGGTTCTTTAGATGTGCTTTCAGATGCATTTATAATTCTCTGTGGACCCACAGCATGGGTGGGTGCCAGGAAGCCACCGGCGGTACATAAAAATATCCCATTGCATTGCCCAACACAGCTGAGGTAGTAATGTCGCGCTTAATGCAGGTGGGCTTTGGCCCACACTGCATGCCCCAGTCTGACTGGGGTTCTTTAGATGTGCTTTCAGATGCATTTATAATTCTCTGTGGACCCACAGCATGGGTGGGTGCCAGGAAGCCACCGGCGGTACATAAAAATATCCCATTGCATTGCCCAACACAGCTGAGGTAGTAATGTCGTGCTTAATGCAGGTGGGCTTTGGCCCACACTGCATGCCCCAGTCAGACTGGGGTTCTTTACAAGTGGACACATGTAGGTTACACTCCGTGTGCACCTACAGCATGGGTGGCTCCCTGGAACCCACCGGCGGTACATAAAAATATCCCATTGCATTGCCCAACACAGCTGAGGTAACGTCAGCTGTAATGCAGGTGGGCTAAAAATTAATTTGATTACACTGTAGGCGAGGGCCCACAAAAATTGCTGTATCAACAGTACTAATGTACATCCAAAAAATTGGCCATGGCCAGCCAAGAGGGCAGGTAAAACCCATTAATCGCTTTGGTTAATGTGGCTTAAGTGGTAACTAGGCCTGGAGGCAGCCCAGTTTAAGGAAATATTGGTTCAAGTTAAAGTTCCAACGCTTTTAAGCGCATTGAAACTTTAAAAATTGTTCAGAAAAATTATTTGAGTGAGCCTTGTGGCCCTAAGAAAAATTGCCCGTTCAGCGTGATTACGTGAGGTTTCAGGAGGAGGAGCAGGAGGAGGAGGAGGAATATTAGACACAGATTGATGAAGCAGAAATGTCCCCGTTTTGGATGGTGAGAGAGAACGATGCTTCCATCCGCAGGTGCAGCCTACGTATTGCTTACGTATCCTTGCTGTCCGCTGGTGGAGAAGAGAAGTCTGGGGAAATCCAGGCTTTGTTCATCTTGATGAGTGTTAGCCTGTCGGCACTGTCGGTTGACAAGCGGGTACGCTTATCTGTGATGATTCCCCCAGCCGCACTAAACACCCTCTCCGACAAGACGCTAGCCGCAGGACAAGCAAGCACCTCCAGGGCATACAGCGCTAGTTCAGGCCACGTGTCCAGCTTCGACACCCAGTAGTTGTAGGTGGCAGAGGCGTTACGGAGGACGGTCGTGCGATCGGCTACGTACTCCCTCACCATCCTTTTACAGTGCTCCCGCCGACTCAGCCTTGACTGGGGAGCGGTGACACAGTCTTGGTGGGGAGCCATAAAGCTGTCCAGGCCCTTAAAGACTGTTGCACTGCCTGGGATGTACATGCTGCTCGATCTCCGCACCTCCTCTGCTACCTTGCCCTCGGTACTGCACCTTCTGCCACTAGCGCTGTCGGCTGGGAATTTTACCATCAGCTTGTCCGCAAGGGTCCTGTGGTATAGCAACACTCTCGAACCCCTTTCCTCTTCGGGAATGAGAGTGGGCAGGTTCTCCTTATAGCGTGGGTCGAGCAGTGTGTACACCCAGTAATCCGTTGTGGCCAGAATGCGTGCAACGCGAGGGTCACGAGAAAGGCATCCTAACATGAAGTCAGCCATGTGTGCCAGGGTACCTGTACGCAACACATGGCTGTCTTCACTAGGAAGATCACTTGCAGGATCCTCCTCCTCCTCCTCCTCCTCAGGCCATACACGCTGAAAGGATGACAGGCAATCAGCCGGTGTACCATCAGCAGCGGGCCAAGCTGTCTCTTCCCCCTCCTCCTCATCCTCCTCATGCTCCTCGTCCTCCTCCTGTACGCGCTGAGAAATAGACAGGAGGGTGCCCTGACTATCCAGCGGCATACTGTCTTCCCCCGCCCCCGTTTCCGAGCGCAAAGCAGCTGCCTTTATGCTTTGCAGGGAATTTCTCAAGATGCATAGCAGAGGAATGGTGACGCTAATGATTGCAGCATCGCCGCTCACCACCTGGGTAGACTCCTCAAAATTACCAAGGACATGGCAGATGTCTGCCAACCAGGCCCACTCTTCTGAAAAGAATTGTGGAGGCTGACTCCCACTGCGCCGCCCATGTTGGAGTTGGTATTCGACTATAGCTCTACGCTGTTCATAGAGCCTGGCCAACATGTGGAGCGTAGAGTTCCACCGTGTGGGCACGTCGCACAGCAGTCGGTGCACTAGCAGATGAAACCTATGTTGCAGGGTGCGCAGGGTGGCAGCGTGGGAGATGCGGAAATGTGCGCAGAGCCGGCGCGCCTTTACGAGCAGGTCTGACAAGCGTGGGTAGCTTTTCAGAAAGCGCTGAACCACCAAATTAAAGACGTGGGCCAGGCATGGCACGTGCGTGAGGCTACCGAGCTGCAGAGCCGCCACCAGGTTACGGCCGTTGTCACACACGACCATGCCCGGTTGGAGGCTCAGCGGCGCAAGCCAGCGGTCGGTCTGCTGTGTCAGACCCTGCAGCAGTTCGTGGGCCGTGTGCCTCTTATCTCCTAAGCTGAGTAGTTTCAGCACGGCCTGCTGACGCTTGCCCACCGCTGTGCTGCCACATCGCACGACACCGACTGCTGGCGACATGCTGCTGCTAACACATCTTGATTGCGAGACAGAGGTTGCGGAGGAGGAGGAGGAGGAGGAGGGTGCTTTAGTGGAGGAAGCATACACCTCCGCAGATACCACCACCGAGCTGTGGCCCGCAATTCTGGGGGTGGGTAGGACGTGAGCGGTCCCAGGTTCTGACTCTGTCCCAGCCTCAACTAAATTCACCCAATGTGCCGTCAGGGAGATGTAGTGGCCCTGCCCGCCTGTGCTTGTCCACGTGTCCGTAGTTAAGTGGACCTTGCCACTAACCGCATTGGTGAGGGCGCGTACAATGTTGCGGGAGACGTGGTCGTGCAGGGCTGGGACGGCACATCGGGAAAAGTAGTGGCGACTGGGAACTGAGTAGCGCGGGGCCGCCGCCTCCATGATACTTTTGAAGGACTCCGTTTCCACAACCCTATACGGCAGCATCTCAAGGCTGATGAATTTTGCTATGCGGACGGTTAACGTTTGAGCGTGCGGGTGCGTGGCGGCGTACTTGCGCTTGCGCTCCAACAGTTGCGCAAGCGACGGCTGGACGGTGCGCTGAACTACACTGGTGGATGGGGCCGAGGACAGCGGAGGTGAGGGTGTGGGTGCAGGCCATGAGGCGGTAGTGCCCGTGTCCTGAGAGGGGGGTTGGATCTCAGTGGCAGGTTGGGGCACAGGGGGAGAGGCAGGGGTGCAAACCGGAGGCGGTGAACGGCCTTCGTCCCACCTTGTGGGGTGCTTGGCCATCATATGTCTGCGCATGCTGGTGGTGGTGAGGCTGTTGGTGTTGGCTCCCCGGCTGAGCTTTGCGCGACAAAGATTGCACACCACTGTTCGTCGGTCGTCAGGCGTCTCTGTGAAAAACTGCCAGACCTTAGAGCACCTCGGCCTCTGCAGGGTGGCATGGCGCGAGGGGGCGCTTTGGGAAACAGTTGGTGGATTATTCGGTCTGGCCCTGCCTCTACCCCTGGCCACCGCACTGCCTCTTGCAACCTGCCCTGCTGCTGCCCGTGCCTCCCCCTCTGAAGACCTGTCCTGTGTAGGT
The DNA here is from genome assembly GCF_035609145.1 of Eleutherodactylus coqui. Taxonomy (NCBI): domain Eukaryota; kingdom Metazoa; phylum Chordata; class Amphibia; order Anura; family Eleutherodactylidae; genus Eleutherodactylus; species Eleutherodactylus coqui. Next base: position 75,272,104 of record NC_089849.1, read on the forward strand.
GTTGCACACCAGGTGGGGTCAGTCACCTCATCGTCCTGCTGCTCTTCCTCCGAATCCTCTGTGCGCTGCTCCCTCGGACTTACTGCCCTTACTACTACCTCACTGCAAGACAACTGTGTCTCATCGTCATCGTCCTCCTCACCCACAGAAAGTTCTTGAGACAGTTGGCGGAAGTCCCCAGCCTCTTCCCCCGGACCCCGGGAACTTTCGAATGGTTGGGCATCAGTGACGATAAACTCCTCTGGTGGGAGAGGAACCACTGCTGCCCAATCTGAGCAGGGGCCCGAGAACAGTTCCTGGGAGTGTTCCCGCTCCTGAGCATGTGTCATTGTAGTGGAGTGAGGAGGCTGGGAGGAAGGAGGAGCAGCAGACAGAGGATTCGGATTTGCAGCAGTGGACGGCGCAGAACTGTGGCTGGACGATAGGTTGCTCGAAGCACTTTCTGCCATCCACGACAGGACCTGCTCACACTGCTCATTTTCTAATAACCGTCTCCCGCGTGGACCCATGAATTGTGCGATGACTGTCGGGACGCCAGAAACGTGCCTGTCTACTAATCGCGCAGCAGACGGCTGCGATACACCTAGAACAGGAGTTCGGCCTGTGCCCACACCCTGACTTGGCCCTCCGCGTCCTCGGCCGCGTCCACGTCCTCTAGGCCTACCCCTACCCCTCAGCATGCTGTATTACCAGTGATTTGATTTCACAGGCAGGAAATAAATTGGCGCAAGACTGCAGGCCAAATATAATTTTTTCCCTCTTTTGAAAACGAAACGCCCCACTGCCTCTATTGAATGAATAATCTAAGTTTAATAACTGTGCTGTGTCCCTGCTAATGTGTCACAGAACTTGAGGGTAGCAGAGTTATTAACTCTGGCAGAGCAGGTATTTTTTTCCCCATTAAGGAAAGCAAATGGCGAAGCCAGCAGTAAACCGTAGCTGGGTGCGTCTGATTTTTTAACGTTGTACACGCAGCTCACACGTGTCCACCGCCCTTAGGACGGACAGCGGCAGGAGAAATAGATTTCTTTTCCCTTTTTTTACACCAAAAGGACCCACTGCGTATATTCAATGAACATGAGAAGTTTAATAACTGTGCTGTGGCCCTGCTAATGTGTCACAGAACTTGAGGGTAGCAGAGTTATTAACTCTGGCAGAGCAGGTATTTTTTTCCCAATTAAGGAAAGCAAATGGCGAAGCCAGCAGTAAACCGTAGCTGGGTGCGTCTGATTTTTTAACGTTGTACACGCAGCTCACACGTGTCCACAGCCCTTAGGACGGACAGAGGCAGGACAAATAGATTTCTTTTCCCTTTTTTTACACCAAAAGGACCCACTGCGTATATTCAATGAATAATAACTGTGTTGTGGCCCTGCCTACACAATTCTTTCCCTGTAGTATCAATGGAGGGTGCAATGCTCTGCAGAGGCGATTTTGAGAAAAAAAAAATATGCAGCACTGCTAACAGCAGCCAGCACAGTACTGCACACGGTTAAATATGGCCCTAGAAAGGACCGTTGAGGTTCTTGAAGGCTACACTCACTCCTAACACTCTCCCTGCCTATCCAACACTTCTGTCCCTAATGCCGGGTGCAACGCTCTGCAGAGGCGATTTTGAGAGAAAAAAAAAAAAGTCACTGCTAACAGCAGCCAACACACAGGTATTACTGGCCCTAATAAGGACCTTTGGGGTTCTTGAAGCCTACACTAACTGCTATTTCTCTCCCTACAGCAGCTCCGGTACCAGCAGCACTGTCCCTCATCTAACTCACAAGGCATCTGAGGCGAGCCGCGGGAGGGGCCGACTTTTATATTCGGGTGACACCTGATCTTCCCAGCCACTCACAGCAGGGGGGTGGTATAGGGCTTGAACATCACAGGGGGAAGTTGTAATGCCTTCCCTGTCTTTCAATTGGCCAGAAAAGCGCGCTAACGTCTCAGGGAAGGAAGTGAAAGTAACCCGAATACCGCATGGTGTTCGTTACGAATAACGAACATCCCGAACACCCTAATATTCGCACGAATATCAAGCTCGGACGAATACGTTCGCTCATCTCTAAAAGTAACAAAACAATAAACTTATTTCACGGGGGTCTCCATGAGAATTCCCTCTTTAGGCTTCATTCACATGAGAATATACCGACCCCATTTTCACGGCCAGATGATATGCGCTACCCATCTGATGTATTGGTTTCTAATGCCTCAGTTCAGATGGCCATTTTTGCGGTGTAAAAATGGCCGTCTGGAAAAGATAGCGCACACGGTGCGCATTCCGGTCAACAGTTTTTACGCCGCCCCGAAAAAATAGTTCTGGAACTATCTTCTGGCCAGAATACGGCAGCCGATTGCATAGACTTTTATGAGAGCCTCCAAAAAAGGGAGGTGAGAGAGATTTTAGCAGTGTCTTTGCTAAACTCCCTCCCCCTTTCTGCCCCTTGACGGCTGTTGGCAAAGGGAGGGAGCAGAAGGGGGCGGGCAGGACGGGACGGAAGATTAGCACACTAGCTAACACCTGATTTAGCAGCTGTCTGCAATGGAAGGGGGCGGGATTGGGTGGGAGCTAGTTTTCTAAACTCCCGCTCCTTGCTAGTTATCTGCAATGGGAGGGGGCAGGAGTTTAGAAAACTAGCTCCCACCCTATCTCGCACCCTTCTATTACAGACAGCCGCTACATAGAGCTAGACTCGCTCTCTTCGCCAAACAGTTTTCTGGGTTCAGCGTATACACACTGCACTTGGCCGTCTAAATGGGCACATAAACAGGAGATGCAGCCATGACTTGGTCATAGCTGCCTCTTGATCATATGGTTTTCGGCCGTGCTGTGGCCGTGGCTCTTTAAAGAGCTGTTCCCATCTCAACCAAATATGGCTGTGATGGAAACCCCAACCTATACATGGTAGCCAGGAGGACAGAAATAGCCAAAGTAGACTGGGCTACCCTGTTTCCACAACTTCCATTGAAGTGACAGTTAAGTAAACAGCATAGTACAGTGTGTTTGGCTGTTTGCATAATTCTTGACCACCCGCAGCCACTGCAAACAGCTGTGGCCACAACACAACATAGGTGCGGGTCCTAGAGATAGGGAAAAAAATTGTGTTTTTTTTTCAAGAAGCATGACCTGCCTTGTGCATATGTCCAGTATTATAAATCAGGTCCTTTTTTTTTAAAGTAAACAAGGCTGAGTTCTACTACCAGGCACAACCAAGGTCCACGAATTGCAGTGTTTTTCGGAAAAAAAGCAGGTTTTCTTGTAATTTCAGAAACCCCTTAAAGGGTTATTTTAGGAGTCAACTGATGATACAGGTATATTGCTATAAGATGGTATCAGTGTCTGATGGGTGGGGATTGAACTGACGTAGCTTCTATTAATCATGAGGCAGGAACTGAAGGAAAATTTCAAGCCATTTCATTTCCTGTCGACGGAGCCCACAAAATCAGCTCATTATAGTTGATGGCTGACCATGCAGGTCCGGGGGAACCAGAGTGGAGAGAATGTGGCACAGAGCTGCTCACACTGATCAGAGATTGATGGCATATCTCAGCAACTTGTTATCCTTCTCTGTCCTAAAACAATCCCTGAAGGTTTTTAGGACCTCTTTAGCAACATTAGTGTTTACTTAAGTGCACTTGTTAATTAAGGGCGAGCACCCACTGGCGTTTGCGTTCTCCGCGGGGAAAAAACGCAGCGTTTTCGCCGCGTTTCTCGCGTTTTTCGCGGCGTTTTCGCGGCGTTTTGCGTTAATTTCCATTGACATTCATGGGTGCATTAGGAGAAAAATAGGGACACATATGCAACTGACAGTTCCTATGTTAAAAACGCAAACGCAACGCAAAAAAAACGCCAGTGGACAGGAACACATGTTATCTCTATGCCTGTGCAGGAAAAACGCAAAACGCAGGTAAAAAAACGCCAGTGGGTGCTCGCCCTAACAGTGTTTATTCCATTGGAAATTTGGGTGGTAATTAGAGATGAGCGAGCATACTCGCTAAGGGCAGATACTCAAGTATTGCCTTTTGCGAGTACCTGCCCGCTTGTCTCAAAAGATTCGGGTACCAGCGGGGGGCGAGGAGAGGTGGGGGAGAGCGGGAAGGAACGGGGGGGAGATCTCTCTCTCTCTCCCCCGCTCCCCCTGCTCACTCCCGCAACTCACCGCTCACCACCGCCGGCACCCGAATCTTTTGAGACAAGCGGGGGGCAGGTACTCGCAAAAGGCAATACTCACTCGAGTATTCGCCCTTAGCGAGTACGCTCGCTCATCTCTAGTGGTAATGCCTCCACAATTTACAAAGCAGGGAAGATAGGGTTAACAAAAACCCGGCAGATGAAAACGCCCGGCTCTAAATGGCTATTTAGCCTAATGAGTTCCAGAGGTTTCCTTTTTCACGGAATTGCGCAGTGTATTGTGCATTTTGGCACCTCTCATAGACTTCTATAGGGACCCTTAGTGCGACAAGGCGCACAAAAGTAGAGCAGGTAGTATTTTTTTTTTGTACTCACGGTAAATGCATGCGCAAAAAAGGAAATGAGAACAAACCTATTGAAATCAATGGCTTTTATTTACTGGGTATCGCGTGTGTAAATTTTTAAATGCACACAAATACGCCCATGTGAAATAGTCCGAGGGGCGCTTTCACACATTCTAGAATATCCGGCAATATGCAGCAGATTTTGGTGAAGACTAAAGTATTAGTGCAAAAATTCTTATGATAGCGCAACTTTTTGCGCATTCCCATGGACGACAACAAGCAACTGAAACAGACTTGCACTGTATGCGACTTGATACTGAAATTGTTACAATATGTCTTTATTGCTAAATATTAAAAATTAACACTTTCTCATCCAATGCTCTATGCAGTCTACCTGTTAGAAAGAGCCAAGCACTTTTTTCCGTAGCTCTCATTAAAGTGAATGAGAGCTACAGAAACAGCGCTGGGTCAAGCATTTGGCTCTCTGTAGGCTTTGGCGGGTTGGTCAGTAACAATGGCAGGAGTTTCCCAACTCAGTTGTGGGAATACACCTTTAGGCTGCATTCACACGAACGTATATCGGCTCGGTTTTCACGCCGAGCCGATATACGTTGTCCTCATCTGCAGGGGGAGGGAGGATGGAAGAGCAAGGAGCAGGAACTGAGCTCCCGCTCCCTCTCTGCCTCCTCTCTGCCCCTCTGCACTATTTGCAATGGGAAGAGCCGGGGCGTTGGTGGGGCTAATTCGCGGAACTTAGCCCCACCCCCGTCCTGCCTCCTTTCATTGACACAGGGGGCGGTGATAGAAGTGACACAGGGGGCGATGATAGAAGTATCGCATGACGGCTGGCTTCCATTGACTACAATGGAAGCCGGACACGTGTTTTTCCACGGCAATTAGAATATGCCGCGGTTTCTTTCATGCTGCTGAATTCCACAATGTGAACATTGAGCTATTAGGTTCATTAGAACCTAATAGCTGCCGGGTGCCGCAGAATACCGCCGCGTTCACGTGGCAGAAACCCGTCCGTGGGCATTAGCCCTAACGCAGACAGGGAATAAAGCTTTGGAATAATATATACTCCAAAGCAGTAAAAAAATATGTCCACAAAAAACAAGCCCTCATATGGTGACGTTGACAGAAAAATAAAAAGTATACCCGCTGTTCTCCAGAATGGTAGCAAGGATAGGAGGAACCTTTGCTATATTCCTTACCCATCATAGTCATTTCTGAGGAAGGGGCTGCATCCCTGAAACTCCTTAAACATTGGCTGTTTTTTTTAATCTTTAATAGAGAAGAATCGGGTAAAACTACCTACTTGAATACAATTTCATGAAAGTTGCGCCTCCACGTCAACAAATTTTCACGATTCCTTTCAAGCAAATAGTTACACTCCATACAACAGTATTATTTGGATACAATGCAAACAGTTTATTATTGTTTAATTCACATGGTAACTCCATCCATAGCCTACGCATAGGGTGTTCTTAATATTGTGCATGCAATATAGACTTATCACAGTCAATAAATGGTTTACCTTGGCAGGTCGGTTCTCAATGAACTGAAATATGCAGTCATTGTCCTCTGAACAAATTATTAGCACAGTACCTTTAGGGGAGGTTGTACAGTGAAGAGGTCAAAATAATGTTTTTCCTGGTGAGGAGCCTGGGTGATTGTACTGACATGACCTAACACTGACATTTTGAATATCCAGATATTGGCTGCGTCTATCTGCTCTTGCTGGTGGTCGCCATCCTGGCGACGGCTCAGCAATTGCAGTCAGTAATTGCAGCTGACATTTCCATGGAAAAATCGGCAGATCTCCCTCTAGCATTGATGTCTTGGCTTGGGGTATGGCGGCAAAAGGCTTAGGATACAATGCAGCAGATGGAGTAACCAAATTGTAAATATTTATTGAAGAGCACAAAAATTAAGGAAAACAATTAGAAAACAACAAGTAAATAATTAGGTAATCACTTCTGATACTCTGAACATCATACATGATTAATAGAGATGAGCGAGCATACTCGATAAGGCAAACTACTCGAGCGAGTTGTGCCTTATGCGAGTACCTGCCCGCTCGTCTCAAAAGATTCGGGTGCCGGCGGGGGAGAGCGGTGAGTTGCGGGAGTGAGCAGGGGGGAGAGAGTGAAAGAGAGATCTCCCCCCCGTTCCTCCCCGCTCTCCCCCGCCGCTTCCCGCCCCCGCCGGCACCCGAATCTTTTGCGAGGAGCTGGCAGGTACTCGCATAAGGCACTACTCGCTCCAGTAGTTTGCCCTAGCGAGTACGCTCGCTCATCTCTAATTATTAACTATGTCAGTAACACTTTCTAAACACTATCTATAATATTTGGCTAATACTAGTATACCCTCACAGAAATACAGATTGTGAAGAAAAAATGTGAAGATGGTTTAAAATCAAACAGAGAAGCTGAGCTTACTTCCTGTATTGTACTGAACTTTATATTTTGGTCAGCTGTGCCTACACCCATCACATTTTTTTCTTCACTAATCCATCAGAATAGTCTCACCTGCCAGTATGACTATGATTGGGTTGGCTGCACCCAAGCAATCTGCTCTTTTCCACGACCCACCATCTTAACAAGAGAGTAGAATCACATCTTCTGCATGGTCCTCTACCTATAATTTTTCCAAATCACTCACCCATTCGGGTAGCTCCACCCCTTTTTTTTACCTTTCTACTTTGAAATACACATTGTGTAATGCACAGTTTCTCCTTTTCCTGTAGCTCAGACGTCACTAGAGCCAATGTTCTATTCACCCCATGTCAAATATCTCAGTCTGTAAATAAGGGACTCGAGTAACACCAAATGTCTTTTACAGTTCAGTCTCTCTGCCAATGCAAGTAGTAACTGGTACAATATGCCTCCTGACTTACTTTTTCTATTACTAATAGTGTGTACACCTAGAGTCCTTCTGAGGCTAGCCTCATTTACAGTTCAATGCATGGGAGTTGCAGTTTCTTGTAGCCAGAGTGTCCCTGTTGACTGGGGTTAGGAGTGCAACTTTCCACTCCTTTCTCCATCTCCTTGACAGTGCCGGTCGGTCCTCTCCAGCTTAGGGTCATCACAATGCTTTATTTTCTGTCCTGGGTACCGCAATCAGTGGCTTGACCTTCTCCTGGAATCAGCGTAGCTAACTCACCGGCCTCTTATCTCTCAGTCCTACACCAGCTCAGCACCCACTGCACAGTAAAAATTGTCTTTTTTTGTATCAGAGCATCATCTAATCATTTAGTGTCCAGTGAATGTGCTCTGTTACGTTGCACAAAAGTTTGGTGCACACTATAATCTTCACTTTATATCTCTATGGCTATACTTCACATTGATGTGGGTCTTTACACTGGTGTTGCAATAGCTGGTTAGCACCACTCCAGGAATACAAGTTGTGCTTTCTCTCTGGTAAGTGAAAACCCAGCTCTCCAATAGCACTGGGGTAGCTCACTCCTCACAAGGCTCTCTGCTCTTTGTAAAATCTGTTAAACCGCCACCTAGCCTGGGAAAAGCACCTGCCTTTTATACTTAGCCCATCAGCCAATTAATAAGCAGCCCACTCCCCCTAATACACAGCAGCAAAACTAAAGTAAAAAGGTAAAACACAGTCATGTGACATCTCTTAATGTTCTAGCAATAATATACATAAATGTATATGAATGGATATTTAACATCAACACAACATCACATGACCAGCTGAAGCAAGTACCATCTGTGCCTGCTACCCTCTAGTGCAGCTTTCTGAACTAGAGAGGACTCCAATCCTAGTTTTGAAACGCTTAAATATCATGGTCAATAGTGACTACACCATCTGAGTAATAAATGGAGAGAGTTCAAAGTATAGAGTCAGAGGCTAGTTTAACATAAGCATATTATAACACATATCTTATGCAGATGTATTACAGATGATATTGCAACCCTATGTCATCAGTAGAGTTGAGCGAACGTACTCTGCCGAGTATGATGCTCGTTCGAGTATTAGCGTACTCGATGATGCTCGTTACTCGAACGAGCATCACGCCGTGTTCGACCCCGCCCCAGTTTTTGGCTTCTCCCTGCTGTGACGTGCCTGTTTTGGCCCCTCCCCGCCGCGACGCAGTGCGCATGTCAATGGCAGAGAGAGAGAGAACACATGAACCAAGTAAAAAAAAAAGCTCAGCACCCGGCGTCCCACATACAAAAATGCCCGAGTCTCCCATTGTAGTCAATGGGGTTCGTTACTCGAGTAGAGCTCTTGAATTTTATGAGAAGCTCGACTCGAATAACGCGGACCTGAGCACTTGGGTGCTCGCTCATCTCTAGTCATCAATATTTCAGCATTGTTGGTTCTTTTTTGGCCTCCTTATTTGCCATCATTGGTTTTATTTTTGCTGGGTAAATATAGATCCGTATTCACTTAGCAGAAAACAATATCAATGAACGCAAATAGAGAGGCAAAAACAGAAAAAAAAAGTAGCGCATGCTGCATTTAAAAAAAAATACGGTCATGTACAAAAATATGGAAACACAGTACGAAATGCATGACTTAAAATCGGACCTGACTTATTGAAATATGATTTATAATCCCATGTAACTTAAGTGGAGGTAATATGACACCAAGGTTTTATTGGTCAGGGGATTGAGCCACTCAAATGCTGGCTCCCAAAACCACCCAGAGCAGGGCAAGAGGTGAAGTAAACACAAATTTGGTGGGGAAGCTCTCAGCCAAGCAGGGATCAAAAGGGCAGCTCAATGCTAATGGTTAAAATCTCATGTAACTCGTACAGTATTTTCCTATTTTTTTTCCACCCCCTGTAAAAAGATACATAGATTTACATTAGCCCATATTATGGTCCGCATAACAGGGATTAAATATGTAGTCAAAATATGCTTGTCCCCAAAGAGTGTTTTCAGTGTCTCCATCCTTGCAATCATTTTCTTGGTAGGTAAGCACCTTGGTGGTAGTTAGTTTTGCCCATCAACAAGGGCTGAGGTTAAAAATCAGCAAAGATCAAAGTGCCTCCTGCAACTAAATCCTTTTAAAGTATAAAGCGCACATTCTGCGTATGTGCATGAAATAACTTTAGGAGAACGAACAGGAGCGTCTCTGTGGCAGTCTTTTCTGAATATTGTTCCTTTTGAAAATGGTGCATTATTACTCCTACATTACGGAATGCGCCAAACAATTCCAATAATGGACGCATAGTGGAAAACATTGAAATATTTCTGACTGCTTAGAAATATTTTACAGTCTATAGTGCATCTATTTGTAATGGATCACAGGGGAGTAGAACATGTTTCTTTTAACAGTTATACACTGCAGAGACTTTTCTACTCCAAACTTGGTGTGTGATTGGCATTTACAATGGAGGCTCAATACAACCAAAGGAGCAAAAAAAAAAAAAGAGCATTTTTTTGGTGTATTTTTTTTTCTTTTTAATTACAAAATGTGTAAAACCAATAATACAATTATTTTACAATAAGCTGAACATATAATAATTTTTCATTAACTCCTTCCCAATAAGCAGGGCACATTTACAGTAGAGCAAGGCGATGACACAGGCATGGCTTCTCAGCATTGGGTGTCAGGTGTAACACACAGCTGAGACTCTACTGCAGCTTTCAGAACCAGAGAGGACTCCAATCCTGGTTGTTGAGATGCTTAAATATCATGGTCAATAGGGACTACAACATCTGAGTGATTAAATGGAGAGAGTTGGCTCCCACATTCTCCCTTTACATGGTCAGGGAGAGATGATGGGTTGCTATGATAGGCAGGGGTCTAATATTGGCCCCCAGTTTGGAAGCTTAGTACATCTAATAGGTCCTGCCTGAGACATTAGATGGCCAAATATAATAACCTGCAACGCACAAGGATTTCAGTGTATTGTAGAAGCAATCAACAAGATTGCATGCTCAAGTCCATTAATGAGACTAAGAAGTTTTTTTTTGTAAAGTTTAATATTTTAAAAATATTAAGAAAAAAAATCAACGCCACCAAAAAATCATTTCCCTATGAAAAATGCTTTACATGTCAAAAAAAAAAATCTTAAAAAAAGGATAAAGTTTGATCAAAAAGTAATATTGTCTGAACCCCAAAATGGTAGCATTGAGAAAATCCACTCCTACAAAAACCAGGCCTAAGGGTGCAATCAGACGACCGTATATCTGCCGGGTATTTACGCCGGCCGATATACGGCGTCTCTCTCTGCAGGGGGAGGAGGCTGGAAGAGCCGGGAGCAGTGTTCCGAGCTCCCGCCCCCTCTCTGCCTCCTCTCCACCCCCTCTCCTCCCCTTTGCACTATTTGCAATAAAAGGAGGCCGGAGGGGGCGGGACTCAGAGCACTGCTCCCGGCTCTTCCAGCCTCCTCCCCCTGCAGAGAGAGACGTTGTATATTGGCCAGCATGAATACCCGGCCGATATACGGCCGCCTGAATGCACCCTTAGACAGATCCATCAGCAGAAATGTACAAAGGTTTTAAAAATATAGTAATATATAGTAATATATATACAAAAGTAAATGATAAAGTATTATAGGTTGTCAAAAAATAAATAAAACATAAACAACTAGATACATTTGGCATCATAACCATACTGACCCACAGACTAAATGGTAATATCTCATTTAGATCGCACAGTGAATGTTGTAAAACCAAAATCTAAGAAACAAAATTCCAAATATTTTCTGGAATGACCGTTTTCCATTGCCCTCAGGGCTTTTACCCACTAGTGTTTTTTTTATGCTGTGATATCGCTGCGTTTTGTTACTGCAGATATCAATGAGACTTTCTAATGTTAAAATCGCATTGCATAAAAAACGCAAGTTTGTGCTTCTGCGATTTTTGTGCGATGCGATTTTAGAAAGTCCCATTGATATTTGCAGTAAAAAACAAATGGAGTGATACCACAATGGGTAAAAGCCCTCAAGAAAGCTGAAAAAGCAATTCTACCCAAACTTTGTAACCATTTGCATTTGTTCCTATCCCTAATTGGTCTCGCAGTCTAATTTTCCTGTTTCAGGAAAGGCACACTAGGGATGATTGTTTCTTTACAATGCTTTTCGAGATTTCACAATAAAATAATATCTGAACAGAATTAAAGAGCTCCTTCCCACGGACGGATTACCGCCGCGTAATACGCGGAGGAAATCCGCTACGTTGCCCGCAGCTATTAGGTTCTATTGAACCTAATAGCACAATGCTCACGGTGCGGAATTCCGCACAGTGAAATCACCCGACCTCACCCGCGGCATGCTCTATTTGCCGCGGGTGTACGCGCGGACGGCTTCCATTGCAGTCAATGGAAGCCGTCCGTCACGCTATCTTCCACTGTAGCACAGCAGAAGATAGTGTGAAACCGCTTCCCCGCCTACCGCCGCTGCGTCAGATAACGCGGCCGGCGCGTTATGTGACACGGCCGGCCGCGTCATGTGACGCTGTGGGCATGTCATGTGACGTGGTCGGCGTGTCACATGACGCTGCGGCGCGTCACACCGAAGCGTCATGCGGGACGTAGGACCCCGGATCCGCAGGTAAGTATTGAGGTCTCTAGGGGGCACCGTGACGGGCTCCGCCACGGAATTCCGCTGCGGAGCCCGTCACGGCCGTGTGCAGCCGGCCTTATAATGTATCAGTAGTTTATTCCAAATATGATAAATCAAGACTTGTTATGATTCTATGGTTTTGTATAAAAATGTTTCAAATGGGAAACATATAAAGCAGATCAGTCAGCGTAATATGTACAGTATTTTTGGCCTGTTTTATGCACTTTGTCTTCCAAATAATATGCAGCAATCTGCTGCTATGTTTAATAGCCTGAATGCTATTAGGTAGAAGCTGCTGAACTTCAAAAGTGAAAGGCCCTGGCAGGGCAGTGCTGTGCTGTTTGTGCAGCGTATGCTCTGTCAGGATCTTCTAGCCATGCTCATTCCTGTTGTGCATAGAAGCCTTGTGTGGTGCAGAGTGTTAGGGCAGCAGGAGCGTAGTCCTAAGTTCTCGTTCATGACCTGAAGGTTGTGAGTTCAATCCCTGAATTGTTCAGGTAGCCGGTTCAAGGTTGACATAGCATCCTTCTGAAGTCGGTAAAATGAGTACCCAGCCCTGTGGGGGTAATAAATAAAAATTACCTGGAAGCGCTGCACAATAATTTGGCACTATACAAATAACAAGATTAATTTTATTACTGTATTCTTCTATGGGTGACAGCAAAATCCATCCCAGTAACTCCTTCACTGCTACTGGTAAGCTCAGGGGGAGGAGGGTCCTAGTTAAGGATGAGGAACTACTGCTTACAATGAGGGAGCTCCATGGCAGTCTGTGTTACTGCGGCTGTACCATATTAACAGAACATTACTCCAGAAGTGTACTAGAGGTAGTTGACTGTTTATGCTGATGTTGATGTTACCCTAAACCATGACTCCAAGTTGACGAGCTGTGTGATGCTCCAAAATGGGGAAAGATTGCCACATCTCCTCTAGATTCATCACTACACTGTGCCATATGTAACACCTGGTAACTCTGGAGTGTCAACACTGAAAGAATTCATGATGATGGTGCAGTGTGAGGGGCAGTCTTCACAATGGATGGCTTGACCACCTACCTAAGCCAATCTTCGAGACACTGTCATCATCAATACTGGAGCATCTAAATCTTTCCACACACTCTATAGCAGGACACCAGATGCATCAATCTGTACATTGTGACATTTGTCTCAGTGCTCCCATCTCACTACAATGATGCGCATTTCACTTTGCTGACCACCATTTTCAAATTCCACCCATGGTTGTAGAATCTTGTTGAGTTTCTGCTACAATATGACACAAAAGACAAAAGGGTTGTACGTAGCCCTATGACGAAACATCTGGTAAACTCATCCATTTGATGACAGGATCTTAGAAGTATCTTCACTCCTTTATCTAGATACAAAAAACAATGACACAAAACAGTTTTCGTGGGGTGAAATGTCTCCAAAGTTAGCTTCACAGACTAGTTTTGGCCTTTCATCACACTCCCAGATCTTGTGAGTGGCCCAAAACTGCATCCCTTTGCATAACTTATTTATCTGAACATATATCACACTGGGACATACATCGCCTTTAACATCTCTTCTACTGGCAGCAGCAAGGCACTTGTCTCATGGGTCTTCTCCAATCATGTACGACACCTGTTACACTATCTCCAATGTGACCCCTTCCACTCTGTACGAGCTAAAGCTTTTATTCATAGAACGCCAGTGACTAGCAATCATAGAACGTAGACGTGGCACTACCATTACGTTGGACTTTCTCATCCACAGCCCCAATCTTCGTAGTAGCTACATCCTTATCACAAAATAAACTATTTCCAGCGAGGTATCACAAATTACTTTACATCAGGATTGCTACCCTGTCTCTGGTGCCTTGCTGTGTCATTACCAATGTCATAGAGACTTCACAATGATTTATCATAATATGCATGGACACGTAATAACAACTAACACTTCAAGGCCTTGCACTTTACGTTAACTCATGCCGCCAAACCTCCACTTGTAAGCTGGCATATTACAATCCAAGTCCAAATACCCCACTGTGGCCAAAGATTTCACTCACAGTTCTGGGGACGAGTACACTTATGTCCATGTGGCATGTCCTTCGCTGAGTTTCGGCATCTCTGTCACACTGGTCCTTCTCTTCTGCAGTGATGGTCCTTTTGCTATTCGACACCAACACATCAGTGTTCGGCATCTGCAGGGCAAGAGACTTCCTCTCCTCTATTGTGGATTTCACTGTGCATTTGATATGAAATTTGCACAGATTTCACATCAATTTCCCAGTAAAAAAAACACTATATTAACATGGTCTTAGGTGACCCATCGATGCAGCACTACCAGACAGGGGTGTTACTAGGACCTTAAAAAATCAATGGCACAAGAATCAAGACTTATGTTCCTCCTCCTTCTCCTGCACAGTAATGATACCTCTTTGTGATTCCTTTAGAGTGATAGTGCCCTCCTATGTGCCCCCACACAGTGTTAGATCTCTTATCAGCTCATGAGGATCTTCATTTCCTACACTGTAGAAAAAACTGCAAGAAACTCCCCCAACAGCACGGCCTGGAGTCTGACTCTTCCCAAACATGTAAATGATCACATGCTCATCACATCATTAAAGGTCCTTCAGATTCTTCAGCAGCAATCCTATACATGTGACTGGTTACATGATCATCATATCAAAGGTCCTTTAGCCCTAAAAGCAGTATCTTTCCCTGCTATTCTACAGCAATCAGCTGATTGTCTCCTTTGACTATAGGCTGGTCTCCCCTGCCCACACTTTTCATTGCACCCGGGGCACATGTCCCACCATTTGCCCCGCAGCTACTCCCATGGTGTTAATGATACACTTTAGATTTAAGTCTGTTGTTTTTATAGCACTAACATTTTCTGCAGAGCTGTACGTAGACATATGTTGAAATATAGTTCAGGAAATATATATATATATATCACACCTGTTTTACACTGCTACATTAAACAATCGACTTTCGTATGAAGCCCACAGAAGACAAATATTAACATATTCTTTACTCAGAAGTATGAGCATAGTGTGTCTTGTTACTTCAGATTTATGTCTGTGACCTAAATAAGCCATTCCCAGTCCAATAGTGAGATTTCATATATGAAGCCATTTATTGGTATGGCAGGCATTGAACCCTGATATTGCTCAATCTTGCTGTGCAGTCATGCTTTGGAAATCGGAATCTGGTTCCCACCTAAGAAAATGGAAAGGACTTCTTCATTGCTACAGTTTCTAAGAAGGAGGAAATAGTGTGGCCACTTTAGAACAACCTTTTATATCTTGTGGAATTGTCCTATTATAACTATGTCTGTAATACAAAGGGTATAATAATCACACAATATAACACACACGTTGCACTTGGCATTGTCCTAAAGTTCCTCCAGATGACTTACAAGACTATATATCTTATAATAGAGACCACACAAATACTTAGTACTTGATGGGCAATTTACCTCCTGGCTGCCTATGTGTTACAGTAGCTACTCGGAAAATTAGCAATTAGACACTATTGTCAGTGAACATAAAAACTATGATTTCCTGGCAAGTACAAGTTGCTTCTTTTCCTTGTATGGCAAAGAAATATTCCTGTAAGTAAAGAGTGATTTTTTTTTAATTTAGCACTCCTGCAATTTGTCTTAGACATGTATTTTTGTCAGAAATAACAAAGAACACGACGGCCTTTTCACATGGAAGAAAAGCCTACTCATTAGTGTCCGCATCTTACAATGCGTATTTGATTTGCATTATTCAGCTGACTGACATGGTTGTACATTCCATTATGAAAGGAAGCCAAGTGCAACTTTACAAGTGAATTATCACTGTGGCTAGAGCATTTCATTAGCTCAGTATGTTATGTAAGTGCAATGGCTCAGTCGGAAGCATTAGCTTTATCCTGACCTTACCAAAATACACTGTAGCAAGTAATATATTACGGAAGGAAAATCATAGCTGTGACAATCAGGGCTGCTATCAGGATTATTAAATATGCAGTAAGTACTTTGACTTTTGTGAGCTTGGTTGTAACAACCCCAATTCCAAAAAAGTTGGGACACTGTGTAAAAATGTTTAAAAAAAAGTAAAGAAAAAAAGAATCCAATGATTTGTAAATCTCAAATAACCGTATTTTATTCAACATAGAACACATCAATTGTTGCCAGTCGAAAAATGTTTCCATTTCCTTTTTTTAAAGTGTAACTCATTTAGAAATTGATGGCAGCAACACATCTCAAAAAAGTTGAGACAGGACCATGTCTACCATTATGTAGCATCCCCTCCTCTTTTTACAGCAATCTGTAAACATCTGGAATGAGGAGACCGATTGCTGGAGTTTTGGGAGAGGAATGTTGTCCCATTCTTGTCTGTTGTAGGATTCTATCTGTTCAACAGTCCCGGGTCGTCTTTACTGGAGTTTCTTGTTTCACAATGCGCCAAATGTTTTCAACGGTCTAGACTACAGGCGGCCGGTTCATCACCCAGACTCTTCTTCCGTGAAGCCATGCTGTTGTGATGGATGCAGGATGTGGTTTAGCATTGTCGTACTGAAATATACCAGGTCTTCGCTGAAAGAGACGTTGTCTGGATGGGAGCAGATGTTGTTCTACAACCTCTATATACTGCTCTGCATTGGTAGTGCCTTTCATGATGTGTAAGCTGCCTATACCATAGGCTCTAATGCAACCCAACCCCGTACCATTAGAGATGCAGCCTCTTGTACTGTGCGCTGATAACAAGCTGGATGGTCCCTTACCTCTTGAGTCCGCAGGACATGGCGTCCGTGGTTTCCAAAAGGAATTTCACATTTTGATTCATCTGGCCACAGAACAGTTTTCCATTATGCCTTAGTCCATTTTAAATGAACTTTGGACCAGAGAAGACATTGGCGTTTGAGGATTGGATTGTTTTATGGCTTCTTTTTTGAATGATACAGCTTTAGGGCTCATTAACACGAGCAGAGCGATTTTCGGTCGGCTGTGTCACAAATTTGCCATTTGCGCACCCATTCAGATGGCCCAGGTCCAGCACATATACGCCGAGCCCAGATTGCCGTCGGTCAGGGGAAGACAGTTTAGCTCTGCTAAACTGTCTGCACCTTCCCTCCTCCTCGCCGGCTCTCGGCAAGGAAAGAGGGCGAGAGGGGTGGGAGCTAGTGTGCTAAGCTCTTTCTGCCCTTTGTCGCCTGCCAGCAATGGGATGGGGTGGGATGTGGCACGAGCTTAGCAACTAGCTCCCGCCCCATCCCATTGCAAACAGCCGGCAAGAGGCGAAGAGGAGGAGGGAAGGGGGTGGGAGTTAAGCAGTCACACTTCTAAACTACCTTCCCCCTCCCTTCTCCGGCAGCTACCATTGGCTCTCAAAGGAGTGTATGGGAGCTGCTGCTGTATTCCGGACAGAAGATAGTTCCCGAACTATCTTTCTTGGCCGGCGTAGAAGCGCCCGGCTGAAATGCGCTCCGTATGCGCTATCTTGGCCAGCTGGATGCTTTTACGCAGTGGAAAAACGCCCATCTGAACCGATGCATTGTAAACCAATGCATCAGATGGGCAGTATATATTGGTCGGGTGAGAAAGCAGGGCCTATATACGCTCGTGTGAATAAAGCCGTAACTTGCATTTGTGGATTGTACAGCAAACTGTGTTCAGAAACAATGATTCCTGGAAGTATTCCTGAGTCGACACAGTGATTTGCATTACAGAATAAAAATCACAGAAAAGGGTAATAAAAAAATCACAGAAAGTGACTATATACTTACTGATATACGGATACAAGAGGGCAGGTATGGACACCACATCCTAAACATGTAGACAATCCGACTGCTAACAGGAGGAGTAATTTGCACAGATGCAAGCGGCCACTCACACACCTTCCTTAAATCAAAGGGGGAGGCAGCTTAGTACCTATTTTTTCACAAAAAAAAGCAGATTTTTGGGGGGTGGGCAAGCATAGTACTAAACAGCCACCCCCTTCAATATAAGAAAGGTGTGTGAGTGGCCGCTCATCAGTACCTTGCCTCTGTGAAAATTACTCCTTTTAGCAGTCTGGTTGTCAGCATGTTTGGGATGTGGTGTCTATACCTGCCCTCTTCTATCAGTATATCAGATAGTGGCTTTTAAATTCCCAAATGAGTTTTCAGGGGTCCCTAATCCCCCCAGTGATGAGATTACGAGGTGCCCGTTCGGTTGCCATGGTACCTAGGACTTCCATGACTGATTGTCTATCAAGACACGCTTGTGCCACATTCTAATGAACAGCCTGTCAGAACGCAGTATAATGCAATACTGTTGTATTTCAGTGATCACAGGTTTAAGTCCTCGATATGGACTTTTAAGAAAACGTAAAAATAAGCCAAAAAATAAAAAAAGTTTTATTCATTATTAGAAAAAATAAAAGGTAATATAAAAGTCTGATCTATCAAAGTAATGCATTATTTATTCCTCATGGTGAACATCGTCAGAAGTAAAAAAAATTGTGCTCCTTTGGAAACCCCATATCCAGGGAAAAATGTAATAAAAACAGATCAAAAAGCCATATGAACTTCAAAATTAGGGCTTATTCCCACGAGCGTATATGCTTTTTTCACGGCCAGCCAATGTAGGCTACCATCTGATGCATTGGATTCCAATACATCTGATCACACAGGCGTATTCCCGTGGTGTAAAAACGCCCAGCTGGCAAATATAGCGTTGGGCACTTTTACAAGGGGCAGAAAAGATAGTCCTGGAACTATCTTCCTGGATGGAATATGTTTGCCATTGCATAAACTCCTATGGGAGCCAATGACAGCGGTCGGAGAAGGGAGGTGGGAGGGAGTGTAGCAGTGTGACTGCTAAACTTTCTCCCCCATCTCTCCTCCCCTCTGGCTGTTTGCAGTAGGAGGGGGGGCGGGACGGGGCAAAGCTAAGCTCCCCCCCTGTCCCCTCCCATTGCTGGCTGCAGGCAAGGGACGGGAGCTTAGCTCCACCCCATCCCACCCCTTCCCATTGCAACAGGCGGAGGTGAGGAGAGAGACAGCGAGCTGGCAAGGGGGAGGGAAGGCATTGCGGCCTTGGCATACATGCGCCGGGCTCAGGCTGTCTGAACGTGCACACAAACATTAGATTTGTGCGCCCGTTTACGCATTTTTACGTCGCCAGCGGGCACGCGTAAAAGCACCTACGGCCATGTAAATAATCCCTTATACTTATAGACACTACAGGGAGTCTTGCAAAAAGTTTACCCTCACATAAGTATATTGAAGTACAATAAAAAACTTTTTGCTGTCAGAAAATATTTATTTTTTCCAAAGGTTTGATTTTTAGTAATTAGTATAGTAGTACAAAAAAAAATAAAACTATATACATTTGGTATTGTTGTAATCATACTGACCCACGGAATAAAATTATGTCCCAGTATGTACGCTGTACAAACAAAACTCAAAGATGGGGCAATTGCATTATTTCCCCTTTCACTCTACTTAGAAATGTTTAAAAGTTTTTCAGTCCATTAAATAGTACCATTGAAAAAATATAACTCCTCCAAAAAAACAAGTCCTCTGACATAAAAGAGTTATGCTTTTTTGGAAAGTGGTGTGGAAACATCCCCCCCCCCCCAACCCTAAAAATAGGATCTTGTGATTAAGGGATAAAGGATATGGACACGATTGAACTGAAATGTTCTTTTTTACATTTTTAATTTTTTCTTAATGCAAAATTATGTAATTTTTCAAATAGTCTTCTTTAAAAATGTCCTTTTATTCTGCAGTCATGGAGTCTGTGTAAGGGTATGTTCACACAATAGCTTTTCACGGCTATTATTTTAAACCATTGCTATTCTGCAGAGGGTTTTGCTCTGGATCCACACACAGATTGAGTCTTATTGTAACATGTTTCTTTGTAGAACGTCCTCAAGAAGTGACCTGTCATGTAAATGGCAGACCACAGTGTGAAGAAGCAGAAAGCATCCAAGTTATCAGAGAGGGCAGATCATGCATGCTGTAGATAGGAAGTAAAACATACACTGGACAAGGTGAATTAAACCCTCCTCCTGCTACTCTTGTTGCTGGCCTCTGCAGTTCACGTTCACACTGTTCACCTGATGATTTCCATGTAGAGCGATCATGTGACACATCATGTAATCACTCGACCTGAAACTCAGCGGTTGAACAGTGCAAGTGCAGACGCTACTGTAGAGCGGAGGAGCGACACAAGTGAGTATAACTTTTTTTCTTACTATATATATAAACTGCTATCAAGTAAAGGGGAAGATCAGAGTATTGGCCTATATGTGGCATTATCACCAAGTGGGGGTCTGTGAGGGGGATTTTTACTGAGAAGGGCCTATATAAAGGCATTATTACTATGTGGGGTCTATGTGCAGCGTTGCTATTGAGTGGCAGCCTGTGAGGGGCATTATTATTGAATGGGGGCTATTATGGGACATTATCACTGAGTGCTGACCTGTATGGGGCATTATTACTGAGTGTGGACATGTTTGGTGCATTATTACTGAGTGGGACCTATATGGGGCATTATTACTGAGTGAAGCTTGTATGGGGTATTATCACTGAATGAGGGCCTGTGAGAGGGATTAGCACTGAGTAGGGGCCTATGTGGGGCAATAATACTTACTGGAGCCTGTCAGGAACATTATTGGGGGCATAAGGAGAGCATTATTATTATAATTAAGTGGGGACACATTTACTCACCTCAACCTTGAAGGTTTCATTTGGAACCTCTGTTGCTGAATTCCACTAAAAGCACTATATAATAGCGCCACATGAGGCACTATTTCATCCCGTCAAATCCTGTAAAATGCCAGATGGCTAGCTAGAAACCAAATAGATCGCATTATAGTCAATGGGGTCCATTCAGCACGGTATGGTCATATGATGTTCCATTTGGCCATTGAACCTTAAATAGGCAACTTTCATTTCACAAAAACACAACGCAAAAACGGGCGCCAATACGCTTATGCTCATGTAAAGCCGGCCTTACGTACACAAAGTAAGGTTGCGCTCACACGAGGTGATCTGTCGGGCAACAGATGCCCAAGAGGTCGCCCCAGTAATCGTTCCTGTGCTTCTATACGGTAACAAGCATCGCTGACTGAATGGAGGTAGAGCGGGCGGGGGATCGTTCCAGCTCGCCGGCCTCCATTAACAGCAAGCAGGTAGTCGTTCAAAGATGATCAGCTGTTTACATGGAACAATAAGTTATTCGGTTTTCTGCATGTAGAAACTGAATGACGAACAAGAAGTGAAAGACTTCTCATCTGTCGTTCAGTGGGGGCATGAGTTTATACACTTCCGTGTAAAAGCACCTTAAGACCAGCGTTTTAGGAAGCAAGTTGGATTCACACGGGCGTATATTGGCCAGGTTTTCTTACCTGCCCAATTAACGCTGCCCACCTGATGCATTGGCTTACAATACATCAGTGCACAGGGGTATATTCTGCTGCGTAAAAGCGCCTGGCCGGCCAAGATAGTGCATTTCAGCCAGTCACTTTTACGCCAGCGGCAACTGCATAGACTTCTATGGGAGCCAATGACAGCTGCTGGAGAAGGGAGGTGGGAGGGAGTTTAGCAGCATGACTGCTAAACTCCCACACCCTTCCCTCCTCATCTCCACCCCTTGCCCGCTGTTTGCAATGGGAGGGGTGGGGGCGGAGCTAGTTGCTAAGCTGGGCGGAGAGGGGGCGGGAGCTTAGCACACTAGCTGCCATCCTGTCCCACCTCCTACCCTTGCCGAGAGCCGACGAGGGGGAGGGAAGGGGGAGACAGTTTAGCAGAGCTAAACTGTCTCCCCTCACCCAACGGCATTGCAGGCTTGGCGTATATGTGCCGGGCAAGGGCCGTCGGAACGGGTGCACAAACGTTAGATTTGTGCGCCCATTCACGCGTTTTTATGTCGCCTGCCGGTGAACGTAAAATCGCTGCCGCCTGTGTGAATAAGCCCCAAGGGCCGATAGAATATACAGGCTCCTAGCAGAGTTGCTCCCTGTCAAATTAAAACTTAGGACGTTAATGTTGCAAGGCAACCAAGCTAACGACTGGACTAATGTGTTAGCCATATAGCAAATACTATATAATATAGTAATGGTGGTAATAATAATAATATCTAAAAGGTGCAAAATATTTGTTTCATATGTACATAGAGCCAGTTAATATTACATAGTAACATAGTATGTTAGGCCGAATATTGACTGATATGTCAGTGAAACAACTCGATGGCATTTAGCAAATCAGCTTTGGTTGTAAAAAAATATTAGCATTAAATCCCAGTGTTTCAAGGAAAACATTATGTATCATCTTTTCACAACTGCTTATAGTGATTATTAAAATCTTTTAAATGTTCATTTCTCAGAGTACCGATTCTAAGTGTTCCGTCACTTTAAAAGGAGTGATCTTACGTTTTCCAGTCAAAAACTACAACAGTGACATCTACTGACCAAAAGACGTTAGTACTCTAAATAATAGGTTTCGGTCCAACTTTGCAGAGTAGATTACAAAAAACACATCTCCCCTTTGGAAATACAAAGTATTGGCCAACTCCTAATAATGATGTACTCCATATACTTTTAACCCTTTCCAATCCACTGTCTGACGTCTAAAGACATATTTATTGAAGGCTGTACAGCTCTGATGTCGGAAGACGTCCGGCAGGGCATTCTTACTGTATATTACTGGCTGCTTTGTTGTTGAGGGCATTTCCAGCATGTCCAATACCGCAGTACTGACTTCGAGAACTTGGTGGACTTGCCCAGAAAGCCTGTTTGCGCCTAAGGCCTCTTTCACCTGAGCTACAAAATCATTGCTACAAAACGCATGTATGTGAGGCTGCATCCACACGGGCGGCTTTGTTGCGTGATTTTCTAACAATGCTACAAATTGCATATACAGTAGGTTAAGCCCATGCTTTCCTATGGGTTTTCTACACGAGAGATGCTTTGTGGCCTGCAACATTGCGAACCTACAAAATCGGGGCATGCTCTATACAGCCATGATTTGCGCTGTTTTGTAGCCTATATTCACCTATGGAGCCTTCCTATGTGTTGCATCACATCGCATGAAAATTTGGTTTTCATGCGGTGTGATGCATCTTTGACAGTAAGGAATCCTACTGTAAAAGCCCTAAAATAAGCCCTAGCTGCAGAACAAAATAAAAAAATACACATCCCTCACCTAAGAAGTGCTGTCAGCCCGGCTGCATCTTCTCCCAGGTACTGGTCTTCAGCTTCTCTTCTGACCGGGAATTGAAAAATCCCCGCCTCCAGGAAGCGCTGTCTGTGATTGGCTGAGGGCCTCAGCTAATCAGAGCCAGCACTAGTTGAACCAGTCACAGCCATTCAATGAATAAACAAATTGACTCCCTAAAAATAATCCCCTTCCTTTTTTGGCATTCACTAAATGTTCGATAAAATTAATATGTAAATCTGTGTGGTATGTCTTAAAACAGGGGTAATTCCAGAGGCCTGGTGGGGATGAGCACATGGGGCAATAAAACCAGATATTCCTCTTCCTCCCATTCTTTTGCGGGGTATTTCTTGACCTCAGTGGCAGGGATGAGGTGTAGAAAGTGGCACTCTGTGAGCTTTTGTACCTTCTCAGATTCGTAAGCTTGCTGAGGAGCGACGGTCTCACACAGAAGACGCTCAACAAGCTGCTCCTGGAACTGCAAGAAAGTGAGCGTACCTTGGGAAATTGTGTAAATTATGTAGCATTACAGCTAGCGACCTGAATAAAGTAGATCACTACTTTTTTATACCATTGGATAACGGTGATCACGTGCCCAAGAACCGCTCCCCGGGGCCTCTAGTTACTTCTACAGCAAGTAGTTTTTAAATTTCCCGGGCCCTCCCCTGCTTCTGTACTTGAGTTCGCCGATTTGACTGCATGCGCAGAGGAAGAGGAAGGTCAGTGGATGAAGATACTCGTCCAGAGACATCACCGAGACCTCCTGTAAGAATATCCGATCCGTGAGGAGGGATGAAAGTTCTGAAACTTTTTTTCTATTTTATAGATAGCCGATGGTAGGCAGTTGCCACACTCCCCAACCCCATAGCTCTATACTGCAGGGCTAAAGTGTTCTCACGGCCATGCAGAAAAAACAACCCAGACACCCAGGATGTGAAAACACATATGGGTGGTCACTAAGGGGATAAAAGGGTTTTCCACATGATAGGTCATCAATATCAGATTGATGGGGGTCCACTGATCAGCACATGGCACTTGGGGGTGCACCACAGCCGCTCCAGTGCATACTACAGGTATGGAGCCACTCATTGTATAGTGGCAGTGCCAGCTATAGAGCAGACCCCCACTGATCTGATCCTGAGATAGCTCAACAGTATCAGAGTGTCAGAAAACCCCTTTACGGAATTTCACATGTAGTAAATATTAATGCAGATGGTAAATTTCCATCAAATGGATGGAATAGGACATGCTGTGGGTTATTTCTCCCAAACCATCATTCTATGTGAAAAACTGTGCATGTCTATAGCCTCATAGTCTGTAACGGGGCATGTGCTGTCCATGACATTCGGCAACATGCCTATATCCTTAGGCAAATAGGCCTCACCCTAAAAAACAGATGAATAATACAGTATAATACATTCTGCTTCGCTTTTACTTGAAATATAGTTTAAACTATCCAAATGACATCGTTAAAGCACATGACATCTACTGAGATCACTGTCACTTCGAGAACTTGGTGGACTTGCCCAGAAACCTTGAGAAACCCATTTTAAAAACAAATTTCAAAGTCTACACAACTTTTCCCAAACATAGTGATGTTTTTCTTGGTAGCACAGCAGCTGATGGAGCCAGGAGTGGAGAAAAACATTTAGCAGCAGCGGATCGACTAAGTAAGACCACATTCCTGAGGCTTCATGAGTCTTTGCCATCTCATAGTCACAAGTCCTTGCTAATGTAGCAGTGTGCCGAGAATGCTGACAGTGTTTGCAAACCAGAGTGCGAGTATGAATGTGAACATTATAGGTGAGGCCGCATCTTGTTCACAAACATTCTCTGACATGCAAACATGGACACATTTGACATGCGTTATTGGTACTGGAGCCTAATCTGTTTGCATAGAGATTGTTAAATGTGAGTGGTTAATGTGTATCGGCTTGTGGGCAGCCTCCACTCTGCTTTGCCCATAGAGATGTCACTTCAGAAATTTAAGAGATTGAACTGAGGAATGTAGCATGATCAATCGCCTTAGAAATTCCTCTCAATGTTCTTAACTAGATATTGTATGCATATGGGAGCTAAATAGCGTCATTCACGTCTGGTACATTGGAACTGTATTAAGTACTCGTAGGATATGGGATCTTGACACTTTCTGAATTCAGACGCATCCCCTCATGATTTATACCCATGTACAATAATGACCAATTAATACCCAAGGACCCTAGTCTATGATAAACCTGTTAAGGTTGTGCGTCTAGGACCTGTGGTTCTACAGGCTTCCTTGTGCACACCTTCACAGGTAGGGGTTAATTGATCTGGCTGGGCTTGGTATTCTCCAGCAGCCAATCCCCCTCGTCTGCTGCAGATAAACACCAGCAACTCTTGTGAGAGATTGCTGGGCACATTATGCATCACTGTGTTAATTCCACTGAGAACTGGTGTTTGCATGCTTGTCTGTAGCGTCTCTCTCTCTCCCTCCCTGAAGACGGTCTGGACACCTGCTGTCCCTCCCCTCCTTGTGGTTTCTGGGGTGCATGAGTCTGCAAGCGTCTCATTATCCCTTGGCAGGTGCGGCCTCCAGATGTCTTGTGTGTGTCAGATGAGTGATACCTGATACTGATCCCTGTATCTCAGCATGGTGGCTCACTGTCTTTTCCCGTAGAGTGAAGACACTTGTGCCAGCAATGGTTTTCCATCTTTATGCATGTGAGCTCTGGGTGGGGTTCTCGTTTGGGGTATGCACAACCTGGTATGTAGGTGTGAACAGCGACGTGTTTTGTGTGTCTGTGCAGGTGGCCAGACATGTGGTGTATGTGCAGTCCTGTTCTGTGGGGTTTGCATTACTCTGTATGTTGGTGTGAACAGTGATGTGTGTGTTATGTCTATGCAAATGGCCAGACATGTGGTGTATGTGCAGTCTTGTTCTGTGTGGTGTACATAACCTTGTATGTTGGTGTGAACAGTGAGGTGTTTCATATGTCTGTGCAAGTGGCCTGACATGTGCTTTATGTGCAGTCCTGTTCTGTGTTCAATGTGTGTGAACAGTGCCGTTACCGTGTTTAGTGCATCTCTCCAGGCTCCTGATCAGGAATAGTTAGGTTCCAGATGAAGACAGTGGGGCTGTCCTTATCAGGACGAGCACCCCGCTTTCAGGCAAGGGTTCCCCACTTTTCCTGGTTAGTAAGGGACAGGGGTCCTTCTATTCTGGCGTGGAGAGGTGCAAATTGTCAGCACAAATGCTGTGTGAGTGTTTGCAGTTTTAAAAGGACAGATTCCTGCGTACTTACTGAGGCGTGGCGCTTTAGTGCGCTGCATGGACATAACAAAACCCTTAATAAATATTGAAAACTTTGGGTACGTTCATACGTAGCAAAATTGGTGCGGCTTTTCCGCACCAAATTCTGCATTACAACCCGCAGCATTGGTGCAAATTTTGACACTTATTGACTGCAGACTTTGCCCATTGGATTGAAAGGGTTAAATCTGCTGCAGATCTGCATCAAAATCCACACTAATCTGCTGTTTAGAGCTCCTTCACGCGAGCATATGCGCAAATATGCACACTTCAGCACAATGTATTTGCGCTATGAACAAGATTGATGTGCGCATGTGTCTGCCTGAAGGGGGCCTAATACTGATATGACAAATAAGACCTTTGATTCCCCACCAACTAGACATCTAGTTCTCAGGCTGCTTTCACACGGCCAAGAAACTCGTGTGTGATTTGTGCGCTGCGAGACGAGCAAATATGAACCCCATTCTTTTGAATGGAGTCGTGTACACGAGTGATGTTTGCAATTGCTGTACGTGCTGTATTTTCGTATTCCTTGGGAACGCATTTCCCATTGTTTTTAATGGGACAGTAAAAAACATTGCACGGCATGGGATGTGCGATTCGAGGTCTCCCATCGAAAACCATGGGAAATACTTACCGATCGTCTGACACGGCTGAAAGTTGCGCTGGAGGATCGCTACTTCACTGAAGTAATGGGAGGTGTTTTTGGCAGAAAAAAACCGTCACATCAGCGTGAAAACAAATGCTGGCGAGCGCGATATGTAGGTGGCCTTAGGGCTTATTCACATGACCGTAATTACACAGGTATTTAGCTGCATTTTAAAAAAAAAACAGCCCAAAATCACGACCATGTGAAGCATTGGATTCCAATGTATTCATACAGAAGAAAGATTTTCGGCCGGGGAAAAAAATTACGCCGCAGGAAAAAAACACATATGCGACCATTTTCGTTCTCCCATTTTATACAGGGCATGAAAAGTCTTGCCCTATCTTTTGCCAAGATACACAGGAAGCTCCCATGGGGTGAATTTACACTAGACGGAATTTCCGCATGGCAATTCCACTGGCATTTTTGAACCTGAGACAAAACAGCAAAGTGACAAGATTTGCAAAAGTCTCATCCACACGCCGCGGACAAGTTACGCAGAAACTGACATGTGGCGTGGAATTCAAATCCGTGACATGTCAGTTGTGTCACCGTTTCCGCTGCGGCCCCTGTTCTCTTTATGGGGAGAGATTCCGGCAGCTGAATACAGGTGGACAAGCCGCTTCAAACCCAAACGGCACGGGTTTTGAAGCAGCCTTTCCGCTGCAGAAATCTTGCAGAATTTCCGTGCGGTCCCGCTGCAGACATTCCACGAGATTTCCCTGGGTTTTTCATACCGTAGGAACCCAGCCATAAACTTCAATGGAAGCTGGAAAAAAGGGAGGGAGTTTCCATGCGTTTAGCGCTAGGGAAAGAAGACCGCTGCCGCTATTTAAGCAGTATTGGTCGTTCCGAGGATTTTACAGTGATCAACGGTTTCATCGCTTCTGCAGATTTCTTTTTTTTGCCGCAGCGGCCTGTGCGAATGGCTGAAAATACGCAAATAAAGATCGGGAGTTGATCGCAGCAAATCTTCAGTCATGTGATTTTGCGGGACGAATGTAAAAACGCATACGGTTGTGTGAAGGAGGCCTCAAAGTGAAGGTCCAAAAGGCCCTTGTTTAAGTAAAAGTCTCCTATCTCCACCTCTTTCTGATGAATTAACCCTTTCTATACCAATTGCTTGGCAAGCGGATGCATCTCCCTTGTTCATCTCCTGGAAAGGCTTGGAAACTGCTGATGTATTAACTGCCGCGGTGTGAACACTGCCTGACCGATGAGTGCGAATGTTCTGTATCTTACATATCGCACATGGGACTATATAAGGGCTGTTGCAATTAATATGTTATTTTATGTGTCTTGTCATCACTGCAGGATCAAAAAGTGTCCGTTTTTACCACGTGCTGCACAGAGTGTTAGGGCAGCAGTATGCAGTCCTAAGCTCTCACTCACAACCTGAAGGTTGCAGGTTCAATCTCTGCATGGTTCAGGTAGTGGGCTCAAGATTGACTCAGCATCCTTCTGAGATCGGTAAAATGAGTACCCAGCTTGCTGGTGGGTAATAAATAAATTACCCTAAAGTGCTGCAGAATAAGTTGGCGCTATACAAAAATCTAGTCCCTTTTCCCTCCCCCCCCCTTTATGTCCGCACCTCTAGCATCCTTCCACTGATAACCATGTTTAGCTTTCTTTGTTCTCAGAATATTGCATGAGTGATGTTTTCCAACATGGCAGCACGATGCGACGCTATGCGGGAAACAAATCGCAGCATGTTCTATCTTGCATGTGCTCTCGCATCGAAGCGCCCATTGTTTTCAGTGTGATGCAGGGTATCCCATTGAGAAACTCCATGAACCTCCACCACCGCTAACACATGAAAACGCCTCGCATCCCTGGGGAATTCACATGAATGGCGAGTGCGACATGGGAGCGGGATTCATGGCCCATATCGCTCTCGCCCGTGTGAAGTTAGCCCAAGGGCAGATTCACATGAGCGTGTATGCAGAAAAAAAATGTGCGCATGCCATATGTAGAAAATAGAAGCTAACACAGTGTTAAAAAAAAACGCAAGTGTGTGGGAGCCCTTAGACGCGATATTTTCAAAACCTGCACCTGGTCTTCCGTTAAAACGGGCGTTATGATTATCTGGCACCCGCATGGTAGACAAAAATCGCATGAACGAGAGAAAGCCATGACCAAGTTTTCTCGCCCATTCACACGGAATTCCGTCAGCCGGGGGGAGAGAGTTTAGTGATACTAGGCTGCCTCCTATTCACTCCCCCTACCTTTGCCAGGGTGTTTGCGGCAATAGAAGCTCCCGTAGAGGCCTATAGGAGCTGCCAGCAAAGGGAAGGGGAGGTAGTTCAGCAGCGCAAGTTCCTTCCCCCTCCACTTGCTGGCAGTTCCCATAGACTTCTATGGGAGCTGATGGCTGATCGCGGCCAAAACCTATCTTTTCCAGCCAGGCATAACAGTGACTGACCGGAATCAGAAGCGTATATGCTATCTTTTCTGTCCGGCCAATTTTACGCATTGGAAAATCATCCATCTGAACAAATGCATTGAAATCCAATGCTTCAGATGGCCATTGCAAACAGTGGCGAGGGGCGGAGAGGGGGCGGGAGCTCAGTGCACTGCTCCTGGCCCACCTCCTCCTCCTGCAGAAAAGGACACTGTATACGGGCCGGGCGTGAAAACTCGGCTGATATACGGACGTGTGAATAAGCACTTAGGCTGCCTTCACACTTTCGAGAAAATCATGCAATTTTTTTGTGATGCAAGGGTGCGTTAAAATGCAGAATTATGAAACCCACGCTTTTCAATGGCTTCATTCACATCTGCGATGTTTTCTAACATGCGATGTTGCAGGATTTAGTAATCGCTACCTGCCCTATCTTTCTGCCTTTGGTATTTTCTATCGTCCATGTTTCCCTTTGGAGCTTTCGTTTTATCGCAACGCATGAACTTGCGATGTTCGTGCAATGTGTTTTTAGCATTAGAAACATTTGGTGACATCATCAAGGTGCCCTGGCTCCTGATTGGCTGCACTCTGACCTCTGTATTAGAAATTTTGGGAAATTCAATTTTCTTATGATTTTTGCCAAAAATTGGGTTGGACTCACTGTTCCAATTTGACGAAAATCGGGGCAATTTTACCACTTGGCTGATCACAACAAGCAACACTACCCTTCAGTGTAGCTTTATATACTGATAAAGCCTCTATTGAATTCCCCAGAGAAATATATATATACTGACCGTAACTCCTGATTAATGCAGCGGCTCCTTTCCTTCGTACACAGTTGCTGACCTGGCATACACAGTGCAATGCCGACAGTGAAAGTGAATGAAGTAAAGGAGCTGCTGTGCTGATCAAGGGTTAACCCTTTCCAATCCAATTTGTATCCTGGTTTTCCTAGGGGGTTTACTCTTTTTCTGCCATTATACAACAGCGCTATCTGCTGGCTAAAGCCAGTACCGCATGAGGTGACACATCGGATAGGCTCCGACAGCAGAGAGGCTGGCAATATACAGTAAGAGAACTCTGACGGGGGAACCTTCCAACATTGGAGCTGTACAGCCTTAAATCATAAAGTCTTTAGACGTCAGACAGTGGATTGGAAAGGGTTAAGGTGTGTTTAGAAGAAACGATTATTGTTCAAAAAATCATTCAAAAAAACAAAAGTGAATGATAATCGTGAAAAAATCGCGCGATAGAAATGTGAAATCGGCAACTATTTTTGGTCGCCGATTTTTCATGCCGCATCAAAAGATTGGTCTTGCCGTATCTTATGGCGAAAAACACTGGAACTTCCTATAGGCTCCTGTGGGAGTTGAAAAAATGGGAGAGGGAGGGATTTTACTTGCGTCCGGCACTCAGAAAAGAAGACAGCCGGCGCTATTTAAGCATTAGAAGTCATTACGAGGATTTCTGCCAACCAATGGAATTACACGCTGCAGCATATTTTTTAAGCAATATGTCCGTGTAAATGGACGAGAAAATGCTAACTAATCTCGGGACTCGACCACGGCTACCCATTGATGTGATTTTCATCGTAAAAATGCATTGCCCCTGGGAGAATGAGGCCTAAAAGTCATCATTGGCTAGTTCACTTGTCATTCCGTTTAAACACTTCTTAGCTTACGGTTTCTCATAGGGAATGTGAACACTGTATGAGAAGTCAATAGAGATAAGCGAGCATGCTCGGAAACAGCAGTTACTGAAGCGAGCATCGCTCATCTCGAGTAACTGTTTACTGGTCCGAGCGTGCTCGTGGAGGCAGGGGTTAGCGGGGGGGGGGGGGAAGTGAGAGAGATCTCTCTCTCCCTCCCCCCCACCACTCACCCCCGCTGCCCCCCCCCCCCCCAAGAATGCTCGGACCAGTAAGCAGTTACTCGAGATAAACAATGCTCGCTCAAGTAACTGCTGTTTCCGAGCGTGCTCGCTCATCTCGAAAATTCGGGCACTGTGCTAGAGGTCTGTGGCATATGCCTTGGATCTCTAGTGCTAGCACCACCACTGATGATACCTACAAAGCAAGACATGTTCTTTGTAGCCACTCTCAGCTCTGACTAATTAATGGAGGTCATGAATGGGGGATTCCCATCTAGAAACACACAATGCATTAATAGGGTATTTGTATAGTTTAGAAAATTCATTTTCAGTCTCTTCATTCTTTAATGAAAAGTTCTAAAACTTTCTACTAAATGTCGTCCAGTTCCCCATAAATTTTATTCTGGCCTGCAACTGGAAAGCATGTCTAAAGGCAAACAGATTGCTAAGAGATCTCTCTTGGGTCTTGCACTAGAGTCAATTGAACATGATTAGTGGAGGATTTTGACCCCCTACATGTTAACAATAAGCGATCACATTCGATGAAGAGCTTGACAACTGTAATTAGGTACTGGTGAAGTGAGCTACAAAATCCATCATGTATGACGCTGGTTATCTTTCACTTATCTAATGCCTGGCACTCTTGATTTTGGCCCAACAAATCCACAGCGCAGTCCTTCTGTTGCAGACTATCCTTTTTGGAGGAGATGTGGAATGAAAATCCCTCCACTTCTCCTAAGTTTCAGTATATTCCAAAGTTTGGCTAATAAAATCACAAACTTTATTGTGCTAACAAGGCCTTAGGAAAGCTTACCAGAACTGCTTCCTATTAAAAACCACATGTGTGGTATCACACAGAAGGCTGTATTGGTGTCAATGGGGATAAACAGCACAGCAGCGTCTATGATAGTACTGCACATGTTGAGATTCAAATAAAGTGCATCAGACCTATAAATTGCAGAACATATCGTTTTTCTGCATTAACTGCCATTTTGCAGTTTTGCAGTAGTACAATGTGACACTAATGAGTAGGTCAGAAACGCTATCTTTTCTCCTTAGAGAGAGCACCTGGATGGTGAGTGAGGAGACTCAAAAGGCCATTCATGCTCCTCTGGGTAATATGTAAATAAGGGAGATGGAATAAATCCTCCACAGTGCCACCTATTGGAAGGCAGCATTCCTTCAAGCCAAAGTCAAACTCTTTATACAAGCCTTGTAACAATGACCAGGAATTAAAAGCAAAGCCAGACTCCATGCACAGACAGCTGTTTAAGGGTATTGCCCCTTCATCAGCGTACAGTAGGAGTCTGACTTTGCTAGTGAGAGGCCTGGGATGGGGGATCAGAAACGCTATCATTTCTCCTTAGGGAGAGCACCTAGATGGTGAGTGAGGAGACTCAAATTAGCTTTGTAAAAAGTCTGACTTTGATTTGAAGAAATGCTGCCTTCCAATAGGTGGCACTGTGGAAGTTTTATTTCATCTCCCTTATTTGCATATTACCCAGAGGAGCATGAATGGCCTTTTGAGTCTCCTTACTCACCGTCTAGGTGCTCTCTAAGGAGAAAAGATAGCGTTTCTGACCCCCCTATCCCAGGCCTCTCACTAGCAAAGCCAGACTCCTACTGTACACTGATGAAGGGCAAACACCCTGAAACAGCTGTCTGTACATGGAGTCTAGCTTTGCTTTTAATTCCCAGTCATCGTTACAAGGCTTGTATAAAACGTCTGACTTTGGCTTAAAGGAATGCTGCCTTGCAATAGGTGGCGCTGCAGAGGTATTATTCCATCTCCATTATTTTAATAGTACAAAAACATATCTTACATACAGTATGTGTGCCCTATAGATATGCTGCGACATAACCTGAAGAGTGCTGTGCAGAGAAGACATCCCAGAAATATTAATGAACTGAAACACATTTGCAGGATGGAATTTTCAAAATTCCTTCTCAACATTGTACAAATCTTTTTTGCAGCTATTTGAAACATTTTCTGGAGGTAACTGATGCCAAAGGAACTTCTACAAGTTATTAAACTCAAAGATTCACTTACTTTTTCGCCTTGCACCCTGGATGTTTACTCAATGTGCTCAGTAAAATACATGAACGGTACAACTGTGTGTGCATCAGATTAGTTGGATTGTTTTTTGTCTATAAGGCCTCGGTCAGACGAGCGTTTTTTCCGCACATGAATAGGCGCGCAAAAAGATCGCCCCTGGCTTATGGAAAAGGTGAACGGGGGAATACCAGCTTTTTGAAGTAGCCCGTTCACACGATCGGTGGTGCGTGTATTTCAGCTCCCATAGGAGTCTATGGAAAGCACGCTCCAAAGATAGAACAGGTCCTATCATTGCACGCACCACTGACCTTTAGATGCGAGTTGCACTAGCATGTCCTGTCTTTGTTAGGTGCCAGTATTTTGAAGGCTTCTATAGGAACCCATTGGTTGTTTTAGAAGAGCTCTTTTCACGTGCCTATTCACGCGCAGTAAAAACACTCATGTGACTGATGCCTTACTGTGACTTAGGACGAACTCACACCGGCATGTTTGCATGCCCAATAGGCAGAGCATAGCAGCTATTGATATCAATGGGTTCACCTTCCTTGGTCTTTTTTGTGCATGCACACCAAGCCCATGAAAAAAAATACAGCATGCCCTATTTTGGTGTGCATTTGCGCACTAAAAGCTCCATAGATGTCTATGGGAAGTACGAAATGCGCACCCAATACCCACACATCTGCATAACACACTGCGCAATTCCACAGGAAAAGGAACACATAGGGAACTAAATAGACTTTTAAATCAGGGCAAGTCTGTATCCCGTGCCTATGTGAATGGACCCTTCAAACGCAAAAAGTACAGTTATATGCGCAAATTGTCGTTAAAAAATTGTTGGATTGTGTGAATTTCAACAATATCGTTCAGTGTAAAGACCGCCAATGACTGAATGACAACCGAAAATATGTTCACTCTCATTCGTCAATCATTTCATACAGGCATAAAAAATCACCGTTGAATTGTTTGTAAACAGCAATCATTTAGTCATTCAACGAAAGCCACAAAAAGCTGATTTCTGCTTCTCACATGCTACTCTTCAACTTTACAGTTGGGTTTTACTCTCTTCCTCCTATGGGGGTCACAACACAAAATTGAAATCCATGTTCCGGTCCCCCCAGGGTCCCATGCACCATACCATCCTGTAGCGCATCCATACCTTCCTATTGAAGTACACTGCTGTTATTTTAGTTAATGACACAGTACTGAGATATAGCGCCGGATCGGGCTCTTTGACTAGACCCAGTAATAGTAATGATGATATCTTCTAAAAGGTCTCTGCATAGAAGGCGTGAGCCCATTTGTAAATACAGATGTAAATTCGACTCCGGCATTTCCTTCTCCCGGTTGGTTTAGCAAACAGTTGAACTGAGAACTGTCAGTAAATTTTGATTGTTTTGTATTTGCTACTAATTAAAATTAAATGTTAACGTATCCCTTTATTCTATTTCTTCCAGGAAAACCCATTCCCAGTTGTCTGTGGGCTCTGACTAAAAGGATTATACTTTCTGACCCATATTGACTGCAGCATTACTAAGCATATCATCAGTTGTTTCAACTATTGAATCCAGTTGTGCGTGAAATCAATCCCGCTTCTCTTTTCAGATTACAAGCTTTATTCAATGTCAATATGTTCTTCACATTGTAAACTAAGAAAAGCTAGTGATATCACCGTATATGGTGAGACAAAAGGAGGATAAAGGTAGAAGAAAAGGCAGATTCCACAGTCTATGTATGTTCATGCAATAAATACGAATGAGGAGATTGAACAGTTCCTCTACAGCTCCAGCCACTAGAAGGCAGCATCCCTGCAAGTCAGTGTCAGACCTTCTAACGGGTCTTGTAACAATGACTGGGAATATAAGCCAAACCTGAGTCTTCTCTGGAAGGAAAGGATAACCATGTACAGACAGCTGTTTCTGGGTTTTGCTCCTCATCGGTGTGCAGTAGATTGGTGGTTGGGTGAGAGTCTTATGATGTGGGTCAGAACAGGTAACGTTTTTCATTAGGGAAAGCACCCAGTAGATGTGAGGAGACTTATAAGGTCATGCAAGTTCCTCTGGGAAATTTATGCAAATAGGAAGATGGAACAATGCATCAAGGTGGCATTGTTCCATCTTCGCATTTGCAAAAATTTGCCAGAGTAGCATGCATGACCTTATAAGTCCTCTTTTACCTAATAGGTGTTCTTCCTAAAGGCCCATTTAGACACAACGATTATCGCTCAAAATTCACTCAAAAGCCATATTTTGAGCGATAATCGTTGTGTCTAACTGCACTGACATTGTGCAGTTTTCATTAAGCCGTCGCTCATCATTGTCTTTCAGCATGCTGAAAGAGAACTATGGGCCTGATCAGGAATTTACAGCGGGATATAGCTGCTACTATTGTTTCAGCTATATCCCACTCCCTGATGACAGGCTGGGAAGTCCTGCACAATGGGGACTCTGATTGTTTCTTCCTACATACATGTGTAAGGGGCTGATTCTCTCTCTTTAAGACATTCAAAGTGTCATTCATATGCCTCTCTTTTCCCTGGTTTGTCTTGCCTCCATATACAGTATGTATGATGCTGCACTGCTTATTATTGTAGTCTAACTCTATATGCCTGCAGATAAGGGAAATGGAACAATACCTCTGCAGTGCCACCTATTGGAAGGCAGCATTCCTGCAAGTCTGTGTTAGACTCTTTATACAAGCCTTGTAACAATGACTGGGAATTGTTACAAGGCTTGTATAAAGAGTCTAACATTGAATGGCAGAAATGCTGCCTTCCAATAGGTGGCACTGCAGAGGTATTGTTCCATTTCCCATATTTGCATATTACCCAGAGGAGCATGAATGACCTTATAAGTCTCCTCACTCACTCACCTTCCGGGCGCTCTCCCTAAGGAGAAAAGATAGCGTTCCTGACCCTCTTTACGACTCAAATGCTACTGGTGGCCAATAGTTGCCACTGTAATTGCAGAGTATGTTTCTGGGACAGGAACAGCCTAAACATTGTGTTCCTTAGACACACTTGGGTATCATTTCTTCTTAGAGAGAGCACCTAGAATTTTCAATTCTGCATCAAAATCCATAGGTAGTCTGTGGGTTTTGGTGCAGAATTTACTAGGGCTTGCAGTCCATCATGCACCCTATTCCATCCCGTGTGGAAGACCACTTATACCGCATCCTGAAGGTTGAAATGATGCGCGTCCTTAAGATGCGTGCAAAAGAAGCCCACAAGGAGACTGAATAAAAATATAAGATGATGAAAAATATTACTGGATGGATGGGGTGGAGTAACCTGACCTAGTATGTCAACAGCAATTTGGTGGATGAGTAACTATGTGCTCTGTGTGAAACCCAAAGTCTATTGCTTGAATGAAAGCTTTTGATGTTTTAAGCCGCCATACACTTATCTGAACTTCTCTCACTATTCTGTGTTTTAAAATCTATCTTAGCATCCAGCTGAGCAGCACTGTGATCCTAAAAGATTTTCCCCTCAACAGCAGTATGTGACTGATCTTGTCTACATACTAAATGAGACTGAATTGCTCGGAGTTCTAATGAGACGTTAACAAGGATCTTCATCCCTCTGTGTCATGTTAAGCCAGAATTTCCCAGGGCTTCTGAATCAAATTGTGTTACAGAAACTCTCAGAGAGAAAAACATCAAATGGTATAAAAAACGTCTAATTCAGCTTACTTTAGATAACACAAAATCAATGTCATACCTCTCTAAAATGCCATCAAATATTAACCTCTTAAGAACGGGGCCTGGTTTGGTATTTAATCACTTCCCAACAGACAGTACGCATGGCTGTATAATATACAGTGTATATGTCCTAACTCGCTGGCCTAACTATAACAGATGCAGTTGCACCCAGGCCCTGGAGCCTTAGGGGGGCTATAAGGTCTCTCTTCTCCATATACAGAGCCTAGTACAATGAATAAAGAATTATGGTTGGGGCCCCGTTACATGTTTTGCATTGGGGCTTCAAGTTAAGTCTGTGCATTAAGGGGTTAAGAGAAGTTGGGGGCCCCAAGATAAACTTTTGCACCCGGGCCCATGAGCCTTTAGCTCCGTCCCTGTCCTAACTGCACATATCTTGCGCAGTTAGGACGCTAAAGCCATCCACAGTATATGCCGTTGTATGCAGCCTGCTCAGAATCCAAACGCGCTCCATACCTGCCCATAACAGCTGCTATTGGAGATAACACTGATCATGGCTGTTAACCCTTTAAATGTTAATGACAGATCCGACAGCAGAATTTAAATGTACGGATTGTTTAGGATTTCAATCCGTCTGGGTGTCATGTCAGCCTAGGACCTTCTGAAGGCCGAAAAGGCTGCCATGTATTTCAGCCTATTAAGATGTGCCTGTAGCATGTCTTTAATAGGAAGCCTGCTAAAACACAGTATAATGCAATACCGTAGTATTGCATTATACTGCATAAGCAATCAAACGATCACAAGTTCAGGTCCCCTATGGGGACTAATTAAAAAGGTAGAAACACAACTGTAATAAAGATTTTTTAAATTAGAAAAATAAAATATATTGAAAAGTATTTAAAAAATGCCCTTTCCCAGTCGTCGCATCAAAAAAATAGAAAAAAATTCCCAAATTGGTATTGCTACTTTCATAGAGATTCAATTTATCAAAATACTACATTATTAATCAAACATGTTTAATGTCAAAAAGAAAAAAACACAACGGCAGAATTGTGCCTTTTTGGTCAGTCAGTCTCAAGGAAAAAATATTATAAAAAGTCATCCAAAAGTCATATGTTCCCCAAAGTAGCACCAACAATATGATCTACAGGTCGTCATGCAACAAATGAGGCCCCTTACAGCCCCATTGACGGAAAATTAAAAAAAAAAGATATGCAGGTCAAAAGATGGGGCACAAAACATTTTTTTTTCTTTAAAAAGGTTTTTATTAAGCATTACTATTAAAAAAAAGGCCAAAACAGAACTCTATAAAAATTGCTATCGCTACAATCATACTGACCCAAAGCAAAAAAAAATCACAGGAAGAGAAATATAGAACACACAAAACTGTCCCTCACGTGTGTTACTTGCTCCTCTATTTAGCAGTCTGGCTGTCTGCATGTTGAGTGATAAGTGGTGTATATACCTGCCCTCTTGTATCTGTGTATCAGTAAATATATGGCCGCTTTCTGTGATTTTTTTTGTCTTGTCTATATTTCTCTTTCTGTGATTGTAACTAATATTAGTGTAGGGACCAACAATCAATGAGGACCCTTGATGCGGGTTGTGAGCTCACGTATTTTGACCAAAATATTAACCAATACCCTGCATTTATCTGTGTTTATCAGTAACATGCAGAGCGGCTTTGAACGCTGGGGAACCCAGTGTGCCATTGCTGGTGTGGTTCACCTGTGGGGTGCTGGATTCAAATATGGCGTCACTAATAGGTTGTAACCCTGCATGGTGCACTTCATATACTATGTGGCCTGACACCCTGTATTTACTCCTGTTTGTGGGAATAAGCACGAAGCAGCCAGCCCCCTCAGTAAAGGAGGGTTTGTGAGTGGCTGATGTGCCCTTCACATGTTTTACTTGCTCCTCCATTTAGCAGTCTGGCTGTTTGCATTCTGTGGGATACATGGTGTATATGCCTGACCTCTTGTATCAGTAAGTAAATGACCCAAAGAAAAAGACATGTAATTTTTACTGTACCGTGACTGCCATAAAAATGTCTCCCATGTCCCAAATGGTGGAATTGCATTTTCTTTTCCATTTCATCACACTTACATTTTTTTTACGTCTTCTGATACATTCTTTGGTATGTTAAATGGTACCACTGAAAAATACAACTTATCTCACAAAAATTAAGCCCTCCTGAAGATATGTAATCAGAATGTGGGGATGCCAAAACAACAGAATGTGACCTTAACTCAGACGCACTAATGAACCTTGGACAAGAAAGGTTTAAGGATAATGATTTTGGGGGGATTTTCATATCCATTTTTCAAAGGCCATAACGTTTTTAATTTTTCCATTGACATAGCCATATGAGGGCTTGTTCATTGAGTGGCAAACTGTACTTTTCTGAAAAAAATTTAGGAGGGGGTCTGGGTGAAAGAACACATCAATTCTGCTATTTTTTACAGTGTTCACTATGCAGTACAACTCACATCATAACTTTTGTGTGGAGCCACAGGAACAACAGGCAGCCCTTCACTGTAGCAAATCTCTGAGGTCTAACACA
The DNA here is from genome assembly GCF_035609145.1 of Eleutherodactylus coqui. Lineage (NCBI taxonomy): Eukaryota > Metazoa > Chordata > Amphibia > Anura > Eleutherodactylidae > Eleutherodactylus > Eleutherodactylus coqui. Next base: position 75,311,762 of record NC_089849.1, read on the forward strand.
TGAGAGGGGAACCCCTCTGCTTTATGGTCTCCTCGAACCATATCTCCTCTGGCCTTCTTTTGACATCACCAAGGGGTGTGTTGAATGTATCTGTAGCCCACTTCGATGGAAACCCAATTTAATTTTTCAGCCATATTTCCCCTGGAGGTGCTTCCATGGGAATATTATGGCTGCCATGCTGCATATCATAACACCAGCTATCTGTAGGTGTCAAACACGATGTGCAGCTGATGAACTGCTATGCATATGTCTCTTGCTTCAAAAGAGAGCCAGGTCCATACACAAATTAGCACGTTCTCGTCACTGCCCCATTATTTCTATGAGAAGGACATTTGCTCCTCCAGCCTAGGGACATTAAAGGCCCATTTAGACGGGACCAGTGGTGGGCAAACGATGCCCGACACTCTTCCCCGCGCATCCTAGCTCTCGTGCTGCTGCACGGGAGCTAGTATTGCTGGCTCACAGCAGGAGAGTTCTCTCCTCGCGCTCCCCCACCTCTCTACATTGACTAAACATAGCGGGCGTTCAATACTGAACAGCTGCTGGTTACACTAAGCGATCAGCTCATCGTCCATTGTTTATGCAGCATAAACGATGGGTGATCAGCTGATCGCTTATCGCTTAGTTTAAATAGCAGCCGTTCAGTACTGAACGGCCGCTATGTTAAGTCAATGGAGAGGGGCGAGGGAGCGAGAGGAGAGAAATCTCCTGCAGATGCTCCACCCCCTTGCTGGCCACACTGTGAGTGAGCCCAGGTGCAACAGCACGGGAGTGAGGACACACAAGGACGAGTGTTGGGCATCGTTTGCCCAACATTCAACCCCCGTGTAAATGGAGCTTTACACTTCCAAGACAATAGGAGGAGGGGTAAGGAATGTAGGTGATTTCTTTGGAAGCTGGGAATAGCAGAATGACAGTAGTCTGGCTACCCAGCTTTCCCTGGAACTTGAACGGTGATAGACCGACACGCCAAGATGAGTGACGATTTTTGGTTCACCCTACATCACACAGACGACTAAAAAGTTGCGCCCAAGATTCTTGGACACAACCTGCATATTTTAGCACACATTGCCGTGTGCTGTTCTCGACCAAAAAATTGAAAAACAATAGAACATGCTGCGAATTGTATTTTTTACTCAGTCTATTTATCAGAGAAAAAGCCGATGTGCATACACACACTCAAATGAATAAGTGCTACTTCTGTCTGATTTTAGGGCAGATAACATACGGTTATGCATTTTACTGTGATCAATTGTATTTCATATCTTACATACCTTCAATATCTTTGTAAATGCTTTTTACTAACGAATTCGATCTTCAGAATATTCATAACATAGCCAATCAGATTACTGAGCAATAAAGAGATATATTGTGAAAAAGATTGCTTAATGTGTTTTTTAAGTGCTTCACTTAAAGGGGTTGTCCCGCGATAGCAAGTGGGGTTAAGCACTTCTGTATGGCCATATTAATGCACTTTGTAATATACATTGTGCATTAAATATGAGCCATACAGAAGTTATTCACTTACCTGCTCCGTTGCTAGCGTCCCCGTCGCCATGGTGCCGTCTAGTTTCAGCGTCTAATCGCCGGATTAGACGCGCTTGCGCAGATGGGTCTTTTCCCTTCGGCTCGGTTCAGCATCAGCGGCGTTCTGGCTCCGCCCCCTTGTACGCATCATCGCGTAGCTCCGCCCCGTCACATGTGCCGATTCCAGCCTCCTGGAATGCACTGGCATTACAAAGTGCATTAATATGGCCATACAGAAGTGTATAACCCCACTTGCTGCCGCGGGACAACCCCTTTAAGAACATCTTAGAATATACAACTCTGTGCGTAAATTTTTGATTTAAAAAATGAGCTACTTTATTCTCTTGCAAACTGCAAACTTCTTCATTTTAATATGGGGCAGAGTAGGAGGAGACTTAAAGGGGGTTATACCAAAATTGATTTTTATCACCTCTCCGTTGACAGGTAATAAAGATTTGATTGTGGGTGTTTAACTGTTGAGACCCCCACATATCCCATGTCCCTTTCTCCTTCTCACTATTTGGATGACTGCCCCTCCTATAGTAAGGAGGAAACTGAATCGAGTAGTGCCACTCCATTCATCTTCAATGGGACTGCTGGTAATAGTAGAGCACTTGTACTTGGCAATTTTTGCCAGCACCATTGAAATGAATGGAACAGTGTTGCATTTGCAACTGCAGCTCCATTCAATCTTCATATCACTGTGGGTGGGTGCAGCAAGCCAGCAATAATGGAATGAGGGAGTCACGGGACCCACATTCTTGGGATGGGTGGGGGTCTCAGTGGTGAGACCCCCGCAGAGCAGACTTTATCACCTATCCTATTGCTATGAGGAATCTAATTATGTTGCTAGTAAGCAAAGATGTGTAAACTGGATCTATAGGCTATTTCATAATCTATACCATAATGATGACTCAAATGTAAAGTAAAAGCACAGACAGCTGCTCCATAGGAAACAACCATAAAAAAGGACATAAGGAATGAGCTATTATGTGCAACTTGTTATATGCAGATGAAGCAACAGCAAAATTCTGAAACATCATTTTAGTCTGTATCCACAATGGGGGAGATTTATCAATGTGTTTTTTATGTACAAAAGTCACACAATTTGGCACAAGCAAACATTGTGTGATGCGTTGTGTAAAACACCACTTTCTCCAAAAGGGGCATGGCTTGATAAGAGGGTTGTGGTCACCCCATCTCAACATAAGCCTGGTACCAGAGGCGTAACTTGAAGCTCCCGGGCCCCAATGCAAAACCTGTAACAGGGCCCCCAACTATAATGCTTTATTCATAGTACTGGGCTCCCTATATGGAGAAGAGAGGCCCTATGGGCCCCCTAAGGCTCCTGGGCCCGGGTGCAACCGCATCCCCTGCATCCTCTATAGTTATGCCCCTGCTGGTTCACGTGACCGCGACTTGGGCATTGTTATGGAACAGGAGTATGAAAATTTAAATGGAAATATGAACAACACCATAGATCGGAGGTGGATGTGAGACTACATTAGACTGAGTGCAGAGACTGTAGTTAAGCAGTAGGCAGTGACACAACTCCTAATGCGGTAGAGCTCAGACATACAAAACTGAAGAACATACAGTAAATATTGTACAGATATTCCAAGTAAATACGTCCTCCTAAATTATGGTTCCGGAGCATTATACCACTTAAATAACTACTTTTCTTGTCTTTCAAAACATAATATTATATAGCAGTTTATGAAAACAATCTTATTTTGTATTTGGTGCATTTACATGACATTTTTATATGGTTGAAGATTCTCTTCCAGCACTTCAATTATCTTCAAACTACAATAATAAGAAATCCTCATGTTCCTAAACAGTGACTGAAGAAAGTACAAAGCGATTCTTCTTTTAGCAGGAATGTAACAGCTTTACACAATAGAGATCCTAAGGACATCTTTACCTCTAGAAGATTTTTTTCGCTTTTGCTCATTAAATAGAAAACAGGTTCTTGTGTATTTCAAAGCAGTTTACATACCGTAGGTTTTCAAGTCAAGTCAATATGATGCCAAAGGACACGAAGCATCTAGAGTAATAACATCAAACAAATGGAAATATAATCGTGAACGTACGTAACAAGGTACATGTGCCGCTCACCTTTTGTTGTGCACTAGTGCAAAACGTTTGTTGCAGAGTGTTAATGGCTATGCACATTTTATCACTGACCCAACGTCAACGAATCACGCCGGCCGACGCTTTCCATAGCACTGCTATGAAAAGCGCCAGCCCCTGTCCAAGAGCGGAGAATCACTGCGATTCTCCACTCACGACAGGCAATTCGCTCCGATTCTCTGCGGCCAGCCTATCAGATAGGGCTTACCAGCGGAGATTTGGCGGCGGCTCCTGCGGCAGAAATCTGCCGTGGGACTTCACAACGCAACGCCCGTGGACAGCTGGCCTTAAGGTACAAAACAGCCTGGTCCTTAAGGGGTTAAAGAGGTTCTCTATTTGTAAACTATTGATGGCCTATAGATAGTAGATCGGCGGGGATCCGTCACTCGGCATTCACTCTGATTAGTTGTTTGCTGGAGTGCTGCTCTCAATTTCTGCAGGAAAACAGAGAGCGCTGTTCCCATTACAATGGCGAGGCTTGGTACTACAGGCAAACTTTCCATTGAAGTGAATGGTAGAGAGCTGCAATACCAAGCCTGGCCACTATAGTAGGAACAGAGCTAGGTGCTTCCCGCAGACATCAGGTATGAGCACATTAGCCCAGCAAACAGATGATCAAAGGGGTCCTGGGTGATGGATCCTGACAATCTACTAAAGATAGGACATCAATAGTTTATAACTGGACAACCCCTTTAAGTTTTGTTTCTACAGCTCCTACGCAGACCTATGCAGCTCCATGGTGGCAGAAGTAAATCAACTCTGTGTAGTCAGATACTACAGCCATGTTCCCTTATTTGTGTTGCCTTAAACTACTGAATGAGTGTAGACTACAGTAGGGAGCAAATGGTAGGGAGTATGGCAGTAGTTAGACAGCTTAATTCATCTTTGACCGTGGAGACAAATTCAAATCAACTGTAGCAATTTTTAAATGAAGACCTATTGCAAAGATATTTCATTATTCATTTAGATGCATTCAAGAAATAAAAGTGTTCTGCAATGGTGGACATAGAGTTCTATAGCATGCTAGTAGAAAGCCTGTTCCATGACCGCGACTGCAATCCATAAATATATATATATACGGGCTCAGGTAAATTATTCAGTGCAATTAGGGATAATAGTTATAATTAGAGATGAGCGAGCATACTCGTTAAGGACAAATACTCCAGTGAGTGTTTGGACCAACATGGATTTTCCTTCGTTGTCTCATTTTTGCTCTTCTTCGCTATTACATATTCGGAGACGGACCATGATTTCACAGGAATTAAGTTTGGAATTTGTTAAATCAAGATTTTGCCATTTTGTGAAACCGTCGTCATGGAACCTCAGCAGATGACTGGGAAAAAGCGTACATTTTATGATGTAAGCTTGAGAGGTAGCTTCACACCGCTTGTGTGGGTGTAGATGATGTGAGGCATGAAGTTTACTGTAGATGCTATGGTGATGATGAGTGACTGTAAGGCATAGCGTGTAGTTGCATCCACATGAGGGCAGAGCTGTTTTGATCACAAACCACACTATATTAGTCTAAGATATATATATTAAATGGACAAGTTCAAAAGTTATCAAATACATGCAATAAAAATTCAGTATACATTTGCAGAGTAATCCTCTTCGGAAATCTGAGACTCAGGGCTCTTTCAGATGGCTGTTGGCGTTTTTACGCGCACCCACCAGCATCATAAAAAACGCATGAATGGGAGCAACAAATCTAATTTGTGCGCCCGTTCAGATGGCACGGGCCCCAGCGCATACATGTCGAGCACGCAATGCCATTGGGCCTTCCCTCCCTCCCCCTCGCCGGCTCACCTCCTCTCTCCTCCCATCCGGCTTGAGCAATGGGAGGGGGCATAGTGGAGCTTAGCTCGGCCCCTGTCTTTTATCCTCCCATTGCAAACAGAGAGAGGGTAGGTGAGAGGAAGAAAGAAGAGGGAGTGAGTTTAGCAGTCATGATGCTAAACTCCCTCCCACCTCCCTTCTCCGGACGCTGTTATTGGTTTCCATAGGAGCCCATGCAGCGGCCGACATATTCTGGCCCAAAAGATAGTTCCAGGACTATCTCTACAGTCCGGCATGAAAGCACTCGGCGCTATATTAGCTCGGCCGGGCGCTTTCACGCTGCAGGAACATGGCCATGTGATCTGATACATTAGAATCCAATGCATCAGATTGTAGCATATATATCGGTCAACCGTGAAAACAGCGGCCAATATACACTCGTGTGAAAGAGGCCTTACTCTCAGAATTCTGTTTAGCGGTTTGCATTCCATTCAATGTGACCACCCAACGCAGTTTCAACGTCGTTTCCACATGAAACGGCACCAAGAACTGAAAATTTGCTTCTTACATTGTATCTGCACATTTTTTTAAAAATAAGACAAATTAAAAGCCATTAAGAAACTGGAATTTCTAGAAAACTTGGCAGTTTTATGTATTTATGTTGGTAACGATTAATTCAGTTGGATTAAACACTTCTGCCCTGCAGCACAGCCAAATAGCTTTTCGAATCTGTTCATATGTTTTATTGTTAATCATCTCTCACCAACAGGTACATAACACACAGATGTCTACATTCACACCAAATGTCCCAAGTAAGACGACATACAAAACAGGACTACAGACCTTCAATGTTCAACCAACCATCGGATGGAGGGCACAACCAAGCAAGACTTAGGTGTCCGTCCCATCAACGGACATGGGGAAAAAGGTTCAGTCATCTAGAACTACATAAGACAAGGGTTCAGATGTCCACCACCATGACCATAAAGAAAAATCAGGTGTTTGGACCTACATCTGACAAAAAGGTAGGGGTTAAGCCATCTTAACATGTACACAAACAGTTAAGAGACACTCCCATGACTGAATACAGAGAGTAGACACGAACACCAACAATCATACAACACCTATCTGACCCAACACAGAGACAAGCAGTCAGGCATTACTCAGAGTTCCAAACTAGATCCCCAAACTAGATCCAGACAAAGAACATACATCCTGACACCAACAAGTAGACAGGAAAAAGACACTCATCGGTGTGCAGCGCTGAATGACAGGGTACATGCACCGAAGGCACAGTCACATAGACCAGTGCTGCTGACGTGACACCATTGCAACTCCACCTCTTGATTATGGTTGATGTATCGCAACATATGGGAGGTACAGAAATAGCCAATTGAGAGCGGTCGGATATTTCAGCACTAGCGGTAAGGATCCCAGCAGTTGGATATCTTCCAATCTGCAATTCGTTACGTATATTGTGTATAAGTGATAAATGCCAGATACTGGAATATTCTATTATAAAATACTGGAATCTTGGCTGCAGAGAGACGTTCCCCTGGAGGCCAGCTCTCACCCCACAATAGGCCCCACTCAGGGTTTTTCCTCAAGTCTTCCCCAAACCTGGAATCTCACCTATGTCTTTTGGGAAATCCAGCATTTCCACCTAGTCTGGAAAGTGGAACGTTTCAACTATGGCTCCATAGTAGAAGATTTAGGGCATCAAATTTTCTCTCAGAAAGACAGTGGCTACCATGAGACTCATTGGAACATATCTTAGAACCCACTCCACTGACCTACTGGCAAATCCACCAAATCAGACACTTTCTTCTCTCACTACCTCCTGAACCAGGATTCTCCTGAGCCCAGGCTCCCTTTCAGCAACTATGCAGTGGTTCTGCTCCTTCCCGTCACACCTTATACCGCACCTATAGCATACTAACTACACACTTAGAGACACCACCCCCATCGTATGTTCGCGCATGGGAAAGAGATCTGTTGCTAGCATTAACACCTGAACAGTTAACTAAAATCTACTAAATGTTTACACATAAATCCTCCATCTCCAGTAAGATTCAAGAAACTGGATTCAAACTTCTCACGCACTGGTATAGGGTGCCCTCCTGTCTTCACAAGATGATGCCATCTGTTTCCCCTCTCTGTTGGAGGTGTGGTACAGAATTGGGGACCATACTTCATATATTCTGGGACTGCCCAGTGCTGTCGAGCTTCTGGTCTGAGGTGTGACGTATTACCTCAAAATTTACGGATTTTGCCCTCCCAAAGTCACTCTTCCTCCTGCACCTCGGTGACATCCCTACATACTCCTATAGGCACTCTGTGGTAAGGCATCTGATTAACGCAGCGTGGGTTTGCATCCCAAAGCTAATGCAACAAGCGTCACCTCCCTCAATCTCAATGTGGTTCCACATGATCCGTGAGGCGATGGAGATGGAGGACCTCACGGCATCTATTAAAGACTCACAGGAAAAGTTCACCAAAACTTGGTACCATTGGATTGAATTCCTAAACTCACAAGAATACAAAAATCTATATGGTCAATGACCTTCCTGATACATTATTGGGGACCCATGTACAGGTTTGAATAGATCTTTCGCTTACACGCCCCCTCTCCCCCCAGCAAGGAGGGGGTGGTGGGGTTGTCTTTGTTTCCAACTCCCCCCCCCCCATTTTTATCTATCTATCTTCCTTCTTCTCTACTGTTTCTCTCTTTCTTTCTTCTTTCCCCTTATACCCCTGTGTCCCCCCCCCCCCTCTACTTCTTCTGTTCACCAACCCTACTCTGGTTTAAGTGTACCCACAGTCAATTTCCAGAATGAAGGAATCCCAGGCTCAACATTCCTGTTGGAGCACAGGTCCCAAATTTGCTTAACCTCAATCACAACTTAATCCATATCCTGTTCCTCCCTGTTGTGGTTGATAAGGTCAAGTTTTTGAAAATATACGTAAATCTGTATATCACATGTACTTAACAATGTTAAATCTTAATTATATTCTCGAAAGACAAATAAATAAAGAATTAACACAAATAGATAAAAGACCGGGGTATAAACTTCACATAGCGTCTGTTTAGAAGGTTGTAGGATCATCCCACTTCTTTTTGGGCAGATCATTTTGCACTGTTTGTCCTATAAACCTTATCCCTGAAATACAGTTTTTTTATATTTTCTGCATTGTATTTTATAGCAAAAAATACATTTCCCTAGGTGTGAATTCCTCAGGCATTTTTGAATTATGAGTTTTCCTATGCAATAAACTGAAATTGCAGCTAATGTTAAATGTTCCTGTATACAAAAGCAATAACGCGGTATAAGAAATAGTGTTTGGCAGGCTGTTTGAAAAGAAATAAAGCTTTTCACCTGATTGCTGTTAATTAACCTTTAAGGAAGTAAATTTACTTGTATTATTTTCCTATTGCTCTTCTCTAAAATCATGAGATACAGTCGGCTATTTGGAAAAAAAACTTTTTGAAAGAAAGTCATCAACTCATTAAATAAAAATGATTTCTTTAACGAGTCAGTATAGCGGGAGACATGAATACTAAACCTTTATCTGGGGCTAATGAGATTGGTGATTTACATTTCTTTTATGAACAAAGCAGCAAATATACCAAGGAAGACATTCAAAGTAACAGACTGACTTCACAGTAAAGCGTCAGCCCAAATGTAATGTCAGGAGACAGGGAATAAATATTTTTCAATTGCAAAGTTCTTGAATGCAACATACTGTACGCTGAATGGACACTTTATTAGACGTACTTATCCAGTAGTGCATTGGACCTCCTTTGGTTTTCAGAACCACAGCAATACATGGCGGCTTAAAGTCCACTAGGTGTTGAAATCGTCCTGCAGGAATATTGTTCCAAGTGGATAGAATAACTTCTTGCAGTTCTCCCGAATTAAATGGAGGTACCAGTGGGGTAGCTATAGGGGTCACAATTGTGACTCAGCTCCTCAGCTAGGGGTGCCCCCTGGGCTCCCTTTGCCATGCTGGAGACCTGTACTCCTCACCCTTTTAATATACATGTCCTTCACCCTCCAACTTCTTGCATCTTCCAAGTGTCTACAGCACCTTGATATTAAAGGCTATAAGTGCATTGTCTTTCCCGGCCCTGTCTTCTCCAAATTGATGCCTCAAAACGGCAAAGAGATTGAGAGATCCTCCTCTAGTGTTCTGAACCACCAGATTAGAGGAGACATGGCTGGAAATGAAAATGCACTGATAACTTCTGATATCAAGGTGCTGCAGTCACTTAGAGAATGTGAGAACTCATTGGCTCTCACATGTGTCTTAAAACTTGTGCACCTAAACTTTCAAGACTATGGACGAACCGATTCTGTAAAAAAAAACTGGGAAGGGAACCAAAGTGAACCTTTGCACCTGGGCCCATGAGTCTTTAGCCTCACCCCTGTGAGGTACTGACTTGATAGGTTCATTGATTCATGCTGCTTGCACCAAATTTTGACCCTACTATCAACATGGTGCAACAGATATCTGGGTTCTTCTGACCAGACAATGTTTTCCCACTGCTTAGTGGTCCAACCTTTGGGCTCAATTGCTACATCTTCTCTTCCTAATGTGGATTCACACTGAAACTGATCAGAGAAAACTCACTCCTGCAACTCACCGCTCTCCCCCGCCAGCACCCTAATCTTTAGAGACGAGCGGGCAGGTACTCGCATAAGGCACTACTCGCTCGAGTAGTTTGCCATAGCGAGTACACTCGCTCATCTCTAATAGCAAACAAATGAAAAATGGCTAGAGAATATGCTGCTGACATTTCAATAGGCTTCATACTATAAATGTTTTTAGGCAGACATGTCTTTTAAATGTTTGTTATTGGCTTCTGGATTGATGTTTCCTTGTGTGATATCAAAGGAATTGATTAGAGAAAAAATGATCTGTTTCATCTCTAGAACCGATACATGTCGCAAAACTTCCTTCTGCAATGATGTGGAAATGAAATGGTTCCACATATATATGACAAATATTATTACACTCTTGTCAGATGGAAGTGGTTTTGTATAATTTCACTAGAAGCTTGAATACTTTGATGCTTCAATTCTATGAACTGTTGTAGAGAACAGAATAGTCATATTCACTATTTCAAAGCCATCAAATGCAACTGTATCCATAAAAAGACACATATAAAGTCCCTATTCTATAGCATATTTTATGTTGACTAAGACAAGATTCTAGAAGACATGCAACTATCATATTAAAGAAGTAGATGGATTTTCATTTTTCAGGACAGAAAAGCTTAACCGCTAAAGGATATAAGTACATGGAAAAATTGGATATATGTTTTTAAAGGGGCACTAACTTTTCAGACAATTTATGCTCATGTAATAACTCGTGTGTGTCTCATCAATCTTGTAATATACTTTTATTAAAAAGGTTGTTGTTTTGTAACTGCAAATCAAGTTTGAAGTGGCTGCCACTAGGAGTCTACCTTCCAGCTCCTCTGCAAATCCAGTGTCTGTTGTTAGGTACTGAGCTTCTGTAGTAACAGGAATGCTAGGAATTGGCTGAAGGGCTGTGGAGCAGGGGCTATCTTTATAAGCTGCGCTCTGCATTCACACGCTGACAGGTCTGTAGACATAGTGTCGGCAATCTCCACAATCTCTGCCCCTCCTGCTCTTACAGTATGTGTGTGCGTATGTTTGTGTATATACACATTATATTGAGATTACTAACCATTTAGCCAGAATGTTTCTAAATGCCTAAATTGTCCTGGGAATGCAGAGAGGCAGGGATTCACATGCCATCTCACTGCTGATTGGAATAGAGACAAAGTAATGCAGTATTTGAAATGAGGGGAATGAAGTACAGGACAGTGAACTACTGGCAGAATGCAAGGCTTGCTACATGCCCCCTGCCTGAGAGTGGATTGCAAACAGTGGGGCAGCAGAAAAATGAGAACACCACCTGAAAGTCAAAATACAGTAGCTTGTATCCCAAATCTTCCAATTTTGTGCAATGGTCACATTGTCACTTGAAGTTTAATGTGAAAAATGTGGCAGGTTAAACACTTGGGCCAAAGAAGTTCTACAAATAGTAATACACTGGGTAAAACTGCCACCAAAAAGAAGTTGTGCTTATGTGAAAGCCAATGTGATAAGTAGCAAAAGTTCAAATCACTTTATTTATCTAAAATTATGTTTTTCTGCTGAAAAATCACACTAAAAGATCTGGCCACTAGGGGTCTCATTTACTTCTAACTTGTTGTCCAGTACCTGTTGTCAGGTAGGGTCCATCTCCACCAGCAGAATGACCAAGACAGATTACTTGAAGTAATGATGAGTAGTGTTAAGCGATAATTAAAATATTCGGGTCGGGAGCTCCTGACCCGATATTCAAAAAATAAACGTGCATCAGAACAACCGATTGCGACTCCTATTGAAATTAATGGCATCACTAAACTGACTCCTGGAAATAGAGGTAGGTATATGTGTGCATGTCCCTCGGAAGAAGAACTCATTTGTTAGCACTTTTGCTTTGCAGTGCTGTAGTGCTGGGTACAAATTTGTTGAAGGGCAACAACTGGATGCTGTTTTTATATTCTCTTAGTGTTTATTCTTCTTGTTCTTCTCCTCTGAAGCTGAAAGGACGGTGGTGGTGGCTCAGTTGTTAGCACTGTTGCTTTGCCAGACAGAAGTTGCAGGTTCAAATCTGACTAAAGGCAACTGCTGGATGTTATTGTTATGTTCTCTTTCGTTTATTCTTGTTGTTCTTCTCCTCTGGAGCAGAACAGACAAGTGTGATGGAGAAAGGAGGGGAAGGAAGAAGCTTTTGCAGAGTCAGAAAGAAGTAGAGCGACTCAAAGATGTGTTGCTACAGTTAATGGTAAGTGTTTACTGTATCACCGCTTTTGAAATCATTTCTACATTTCTCGGTACTGCTGTACACAGTCCTCCATTGTGTTGTTACTCATGTAGGTGTGCTACAGATAGATAAAGAAGAGATCCTGCTCTTCTATGTGTGTAGTGAATGGACACATCAAGGCAGTAGACTCCACCCACCAGCTTAGAGAAAACTAGGAAATAGAGAGCCTGCAGGGGTGGAAAAGAATCAGAGAGACTCAAAAATGTGCTGGCTGCTACAGCTAATGGTGTTTAATGTAGCACAGCTACTGAAATCACATTTACACTGCTCAGCACTGCTGTACACAACAGTTGACTCCACCCACCAGCTTAGGAAAAACTAAGAGCCTGCAAAGGGGAAAACTGGTGAAAAATGTCATATATATATGTCATATAATGGTCATAAATATTGCTATTTCTCATATATGAACACATGTCAGCTTATTCTGAAAAGCTACCTGAAAAGTCAGGTAAGCTTTAACTGTAGCAACCAATGCCAGACGGCTGTTGCCAAGGCAAATAAAATCATGATACAAATCAAAAGATGCATACATTAGATACACATAACAAGAACTATGTTGACATTATAAAAAACCACTAATCACACCACACATGAAATACTGTGTACAATACTGGCCACCTAGAGTGCAGATCCAAGATAGATTATCAATAGTGATGAGCGAGTATACTCACTAAGGGCAATTGCTCGAGCGAGCATTGCCCTTAGCGAGTACCTGCCCACTCGAGACAAAAGGTTCGGGTGCCGGCGGCGGGCAGGGAGCTGCGGGGGAGAGCAGGGAGGTACGGAGGGGAGATCTCTCTCTCCCTCTCTCCCCCCGCTCCCCCCTGCTGACTGCCGCTACTCACCGCTCCCCCGCGCCAGCACCCGAACCTTTCGTCTCAAGAGGGCAGGTACTCGCTAAGGGCAATGCTCGCTCGAGCAATAGCCCTTAGCGAGTATGCTCGCTCATCTCTAATTATCAACCTTGTGGTTTTATTCTGTTTGGAACAAATATGGCAACCTATTTACTATGGTATATACAAATATGTGAAACTAAGCTAAAAAAGAGAAAGCACATGGCGCTTTATGCTGTGGCATATTGAGGGATGGAGATGCAAACTAAATCAGAGGATTGTCAATCATTTGGTGGGGTTGTGTTACAACTCTGGAAAAGGCTCATGTGAAGATAATAGTCACCTGCTACCGACTTTGGAATATAATGCGAAGATACATCCACTGAAATCAATTAGAAGACGAGAAAAAGGCAAAGTAATTGGCACTGCCGGTATATGATCCAATGAAATCAACAAGGATCATGTGTCGGCAGCACCCATTGCTTCGGCTTTTTCCATATGAATGGCTTGTATAGTGAGATCTGTTTAATTTTTTTTCATACCTTGGCCAGTAATGACAGGGAGCATCCTCGACATCCAGAGAAAAGAAGGTGTCATCATATTCATAGCATGTATGATCAGGAGGTGGGTTCAGAGTGACATCACAATGTCAGCCCCAGGCCATGTGATTGCGATGCTGGTGCATGTACACTGCCATTCAGTCCTGGGTGCCGATGTGTACACATCTATCTGCAGGGGTGAGGAAGTAGTTCCCTCATATGGCCAATTAACCATTACTGTAGTGCATTTATCCCGCACCCTCTTCTCAGAGGGCCCCAGTTGTTCATCTACTTGGTGGAGTTCTTGTTAAGTCCATCGTCCATTGGGCTATTGTGATTGTTGTGTATAACATTTTACAATTGTTAACCCCCTCATCACCACCTAGGAACAGAAAGAGTAGCCCCAGGTTCTGGATGTGGGTCTGCTCATGTCAGGAAGATCTCCTAGCTTTTAGGTAGGGGTTCCTCATGTTGGTATGTTAGTGTGAGATACCCCTTTCCCCTTGTTTTTGTTCAGTTTTTCTGACTTTTTATTCTCTGTGTTATATACAGAGTATATATTTATTCTTTTGAGACAGCTATTACGTACGATCCAGATGAGGTGTTTGATGTCCATCTTGGACATAACACAGGGATTCTTTACTGTAAGAGCAGTGAAACTATGGAACTATCTGTAACAAGATGTTGTAATGAATGATTCATTGAACAAGTTCAAGAGGGGTCTGGATTATGTTCCTATTAGATATCATTTCGCAACCAATATGTGCCAGATATCAGGAGATGGGTTTGTGATCCAAGGATCAATGACCCAAACATGGCAATCAGAATGTTGTTTGCCATATTTGTAGTCATGAGGTGGGGAAAAAGAAGAATGAGCAGAGCAACCTCAAGGCAGAAAGTGGTTTAAAATAAACCACTTGAGGGGTGTAAGCAAGATATCGGTGTTGCTCACCTATAATGCCCATCCCCAGTGGGTACACAAATGAAATGGAATGGAAAAGGTTTGGGAGAGCACAACTCAGATGCAACCTGCTAGTTGATTATAATCGACTAATAGCTGTGCCTTAGCTCTTCCATATTTGGAATTGGGAAAGAAGTTTTTTTCCTAATAGAAGGCAAATGATGACGGACTACACTGTGGCACTACAGGATGGGCTTAACCCTTTCCAATCCAATTTGTATCCTGGTTTTCCTAGGGGGCTTACTCTTTTTCTGCCGTTATACAACAGCGCTATCTGCTGGCTAAAGCCAGTACTGCATGAGGTGACACGTTGTATAGCCTCCGACAGCAGAGAGGCTGGCAATATACAGTAAGAGCACACCGACGGACGTCTTCCAACATCGGAGCTGTACAGCCTTAAATCATAATGTCTTCAGATGTCAGACAGTGGATTGGAAAGGGTTAATACAGTTGTGTCTTTTTTCAACCTTATTGATTAATTATGTAGTTCTGTAACTCGCAGCCTGATATTTTGCCTGCTCTTTCAGCTAATATTGCATGTGCTTACAGTAGCTTACATTTATAAAGTCCTTCTCTAGTTGTAGTATGCCTGATATTACGACAGCCAAGGCCCATTACTTTATATTTCTCAACATTAAATGTTATGGGCCCCAATATTTAAGTTTTAAACTCAACAGACCGATTTACAGATTAAATAGCAAAAATGTATTTAATCTTGTAAGTATTTGTGTAGATACCGTAAAGCAAAAGGAAGAACCAAACCCTACCATAATAACATTTCTTGACATTTAGTACTGCTCTTTGCTAAATGTGTTACTAAATAGCTGTAAATGCCTTCACAAAACTATTATAAACCAAAGATATTACAATATTATACCTGTCATGACACATTATTATCAGCTTTATTGTTCTTTCCTAACAATATAAGGTACTGATACATTAATGCATTTTTAGTTCTGTATCAGAAACTTACCTAGAGCAACAATTTTTCATCAGTCTCTATTATAATAATTTCTGCTCTTTCAGTGATCTCATGTGCCAGAGCATCAATAGAATAAGAATTGCACATTAGAACAGTTTTAGTGGTGCCGGGAGAAACATTCACATATTCTCAGGTGAAGCAGAGATGAGATATTAAAAAAAAACAAAAAATGGCGGATTCTTTATTTCTCATGGTAAGAAGAATGGCTGGACAGGCCTAGTTACTAATCACTAGGTTTGAAGACTTTGTGACGTTTTAGCATACATTCACACATGGCATTGACTAATTGTTTGCACATTCCACTCCTAAAAAGCTTTCAATGACTTGAGACTGGAAGTCGGTGATTATTACATCTATAACATATTGTCTTTGGTGGTCGGTTGTGCAGTTGATGTCTGTGTTGAAATCATCTTGTCAATTTTTTTAATTCCACTGATATTATAGTGTCCTTTGACATATTCAAACTAAAAAGAAAACATAGGTCAGTGGGGCTTATCACTAGAAACCCCTCCCCTTCAAAAAAAATGTCCTTCAGATGTCCTTCCCTTATTTTAGGTCATCACCTTTTCCTGCATCATTGTAGCAAGAGGTACAGCATTACCAATCCAAATTCCCTTACCTGCCTGACTAAGGATGGTCTGGATCAAGGGTCTACATAGAACTCATGAGCCCCATAGCGAAGCTCAGAATTGCTCCCCCCCCCCCCAAAAAAAAAAGTATATTAGCAACATATACACACGTGGCACGCTTAGATACAGCAGTATATGTAAATGTCTGAATAAAGTGGTTGCCATATAATAGTCAGATACAAACTCTACACAGTGGTAGTGATTACAGTGTAGCATCTTCTTTGATTGGTAATGTCCATTGTCAGTTTTGTTCTTTATCTGGGCCCATATGACTATGAAGATGTCCTCCAGCCACATCGGTGACTGAAGGACTTTAGTGAACAGCACCGACGTCTCTGCACGCTCTTCTGATCCTACCACTACCCCCAATGAACCGCCCCCAGATAGACCCACAAAGTCCCAGAGCCCCCTCTTTGTCCCAGAGTCCCCTCTAATGCTTGTTGATGACCTATTTATGTTGTTGGAAACTGTCATGATACATCTGTATCAGTTTTATCAGTCAATTAAAAAAAACGTAACTTTTGTCAAAAATGAGTAAAAGTTCTAAAAAATACAAGAAAAGGGGTTAATAATGTCAAAAAACAGATCAACTACCTAGACATAAATATTGGAAGCAGCAGGGTAACAATATCTAAAAATAATATGACCTGTCTCATAACTACAATGAAAAGGAATTGCCATTATCTCTGGAAAAGCAGGCCTATTGAAAACAACTAATCCTCCAAAAATACTGTACCCCTTTAGGGTGCCTACACACTTGCGATTTTTTTTCCTGTGATGTTTTGCGTTTTTTCTCAAGAGCAATTAGTATAGAATGTGTTCTTGTCCATCTGGGGTTTTTTTTTCCGTTTCGTGGGTTTTTTTCACATAGGAACTGTCAGTTGTATATGTCTCCTTATTTTTCTCTTAATGCACCTATGATTGTCAATGGAGGGCTGCAAAAAAACGCGCAAAAATGCTGCGTTTTTCACGAGCAAAAATTGGCAAATTGGTTAATCAATGAAGAATGAGATTAATTTACTTCATAGAGGAGTCCACTGTGGGATGGAACTGTAGTAAATCCAAGTAGATGGTGCAGAAATCCAGCTTTTTCTTGTACCGCTAGTCCATTTCTGCATCATGCCCGGCATCCTACAGACCTGCCGTGGCAGCTAGAAACCCTTTTGTATCAGTACATTGGATCGACAGCCTCAACAAGTCCATAGGATATCAAGCGTGATGCAGAAATGGACTGGCAATACAAGAAAAAACTGGATTTCTGCATCATCTTCTTGGATTTATAACAGTTCCATCCCACAGTGGACTCCTTTACAACGTAAGTTAACCATATTCTTCATTGATTAACCATTTGCCTAGAGCACAAGGATTTTATTTTCTTCTGTTCTGTTTTATACCACCAAGGCACTTCCTAAATCCTGGGATTCCCCGTACAACGCTCTCCCTGGGCGTTGAAGACATCTTCATGGATGCCTCACAGTTACTCATCATCACCATAGCCTCTACAATGTGGGCCATGGAAAAAGTAGACTGGCACCACACTCTTATGAAAGTTGTCTAAAGGAAAATCTGACTTTGTCCCCCACAGCAACCAATCACAGCACAGCTTACATTTCTTATACTGCTGAGGTAAAATGATCAGTGATCGGTTCCTTTGGAAAAGGTTGCCATGATAAGAAACCACACCACATCAGGGATTTTAAAAGTTTATAATGGTTCTGCTTAGTATCTATCCTTGTATAATCACCAGAACTTTGATTACCGTATATACCGGCGTATAAGGCGACGGGGCGTATAAGACGACCCCCCAACTGTCACCTTATACGCCGGTATACAGTGGAGAAAAAAAAAAAATTTATTACTCACCTCCCACAGCGTTCTGTCGCGCTCCGGCAGGATGTCGCTCGCTCCGGCAGGCTGTCGCTCGCTCCTCGTCCCCGGCGCAGCATAGCTTTCTGAATGCGGGGCTTGAAATCCCCGCTTCCAGAAAGCTAATACACACGCCGGCAGCCATGACATCTTTGAATGGCTGTGATTGGCTAAAGCACACGTGGCTTCAGCCAATCACACTATTCAATGACATCATTGAATGGGTGTGATTGCTAACACGTGCGCCTTCAGCCAATCACAGCCATTCAATGATGTCATTGAATAGTGTGATTGGCTGAAGCCATGTGTGCTTTAGCCAATCACAGCCATTCAATGATGTCATGGCTGCCGGCGTGTGTATTAGCTTTCTGGAAGCGGGGATTTCAAGCCCCGCATTCAGAAAGCTATGCTGCGCCGGGGACGAGGAGCGAGCGACAGCCTGCCGGAGCGAGCGACATCCTGCCGGACCGCGACAGAACGCCATGGGAGGTGAGTAATAAATTTTTTTTTTTTACACTTTTTTTTTTTTGTATTACCGGCGCATAAGACGACCCCCGACTGCAGAGCAGATTTTTCGGGGTTCAAAAGTCGTCTTATACGCCGGTATATACGGTATATATATATATATCGAAGAGCCGCCCCTTCCCAGTATATATATATATATATATATATATATTGGTGGGAAGGGGCGGCTCTTCAGTATGCTATTACCTAAGTAATGAAGTACTGATCCAGTGGGCTGATCAAGAAGGACTAAGACAAAACTTTTTATATGCTCATGTCCATTTCAGGAATCCTTTTTCAATGTGTTGAAAATCACAAAACAATGCTCTCACCCATAAGATGTTTATTTTTAAAATGTTCCATTCTCCTGAAATTGCAGCTATTGATTCCTCTGTCCTCTGTTTGTTTACTGATTTCTGCCATTGGACAATGGTTTCTGGTGACGGGGTCAAAAACTAGTGCACAACTCTACACCTCTGCTATTACATTCCATAGAAGAGATGGTCTATTTCCCTGACAACAAGCAGCAAACAAACAGAGAAAGGAGGAATCAATATCCACAATGTCTGCAGAATGGAGCATTTTATGGGTAAGCACATTGTTTTGTGATCAAAGTGAAATAGGATTACCGACATGGGTAGAATTTTTCTCTTTTGCTGGCTTTTTATTCACTACGTGCCGGAAAGTCGAGAAAAGAGCTAGTGAAAATGAAACCACTGAGATCCTATTGAAATCAATGGTTTCACTTTGTCCTAGGCTGCGGACGTGATTATCACAGCCGCATAACGGGAGAAGAAGACGTACAACAACAAATGAACAATCATTGCTCCGTGTAAAAGCAAACAAACAACTGTCATTTGTTCTCTCCAATGACTTTTCTGAATGACTATCTGAACGACAGTTGTTCCATGTTAAGGTACCTTAAATGAAGGTGAGAATGAGCTGTGGAATAGTTTTCATTCTTCATAGTCACACCCATATTACGGCTACAGAGAGGACCTGCTGTGATAGATTTACTCACTTCCCACTCGAGCAGGTGACAATATAGGGAGGTTCTGGGAGGATCGGGAAGGTGAGTATGGAGTCCTTGGGGGGGCACCGTGACGGACTCCGAAGCCTGTCACGTCCATGGATATGAGCCGAAAGGCTTTGCTCCTTCACTGACAAGCAGGAAGCTGTTTCTTTTTCTGTTGATCAATGGATCACCATGTAGAGATGTGACTGTGGGGAGAGTGACTGAGCATGTGTGTCCACCAATCTCAGGTCATTAGGTGGATATCCACATTGCTATACACTGTGAACACCAAATGGCACCATACTATGTGAGCAAATGTTATGTTTCTTCACCAAATCATGTAAATGGCAAACATTGTTAATTTTTTATGATCTATGCAATGCATAGGGTATGTAGTGGTGGAAAAACCCTACAATAATTGAAACTTGCCCCTGTGATTTTTAACCTTTTCACAAGACATATGTTATTTATAACGCTACTGTAAATAATGTATGATTATTCATCTTGTATTCTTAATGCCGTAGACCCCAATTACATAACTACAGTACTGTGCAAATGTTTTAGGCAGGTGTAAAGAAAATGCTGCAAAGTAAGAATGCTTTCAGAAATAGAAGCGTTAATAGTTTATTTTTCTCAATTAACAAAATGCAAAGTGAACGAACAAAAGGGAAATCTAAATCAAATCAGAATTTGGGATGACCAGCCTTTACCTTCAAAACAGCAACAATTCTTCTAGGTAAACTCGTACAGAGTCAGGGGTTTGGTTGGATTATAGTCAGGTGTACGATCAGCCAATTATACCCAACAGGTGATAATGATCATCATTATAGTATGTAGATCGAAACATAGTGTAGCAGGGTGAGAGGAGAAGTCAGGGATGGAAGATATGTGTCGCAGAGGTTGCTTAACTCGGTGAGGTAGGCCTCGCATCCCCTCTCCAGTACAGGTTTTCACCTGAGCCAGGGAACCAGGTGGAGCCAAGGCACCTGCTAGATATAAAAGGAGTCAGTACGCAGAGCATGTGTGGTGTGTGTGTTTGAGAGCTTCAGACATGTGCACTGTGGAAGACTAAAACAGGAGTTTGTCTTCCCAGGAGGTTGATGAGATCCCTGTCCCAGCTACTACTGACTAGAGGAAGTCTACTAAGAGGTTGCTACCAAGGAGGCTCCACTTCAAACTGGTAAAAGCTGCCTGAAACAGAACTACCCCTGTGATATTGTTTATTGCATGGAACTTGAAGGACTTTTGATTTCTTCCACTTTTACTGGGATACCAGTTGTTTATGTTATAACCTCTCATGTGAATAAACAAACACTGACTGTTGTTGTTTGCCTGGTGTTTAAACCCCCTGGAGCGTCACAATACTCATTAACTGAAACAGCTGTGTAGGAGGCTTAAAACTGGGTGAGGAACAGCCAAACTCTGCTACAACAGTGAGGTTGTGGAAGACACTTTCATTCACTTTGCATTTTGGCAATTGACAAAAATAAACTATTAACCCTTCTATTTTTGAAAGCATTTTTACTTTGCAGCATTTTCCCCCCATACTTGTCTCTTTTACATAGTACTGTAAGAGTTCTCAAATTTGGGGAAAACGTGACTTTCTGCAAATTTACTACAAAAGTCTATTTTGATGCCTAAGAACATAGTTTGTTCAATTCTTTCATGAAGTTTTTCAATCTTAACAGCTGCTGATTTCTTAACTGAATTCCAAATTGGACTCCAAAGAAGAAGTCGGCAGCCAACTACCCAGCAGGAACCAGTAAAGATTCCCATACAGTTAAAGATTAGTCCTCTAGTTCTCATCTCTGAGGACAGATCATTAAGTTGCAGCTTTCCAGTGTGTTGTTTGTTTTTCCTTTTTTGTTTGTTTATCCTCAAAATCATGAATATTTGCGAAACATTCAATTTATAATAAAGAAAAATAACAAACATGGAAGACTTCCTCGAATAATGAGTTGATATGAATCGCTGTCAGATTGATGAAACTGAAGTGGCAGTATGTCTTCTTCCAGAAAAATCAAAATACTGCTAGACTGAGATGACAAACTACTCAAACACACAATAATCTTGCAATGGTATTTTGTGCTCAGAAGAAAAGGCACCCTGTGGTTTACCAACCGCTGAGATGACGGAAAGCAAAAATCAAGCACTATTAACAGGTAAATAGTAAAATAATACACATTACATGCGGAAAGCAGATGACCCCATGGGAGATTGTAAAGCTATGTGGCTTCCGATACCTCATGATGAAGCACTCTCTTATATTTTTCTAACACACTGCCAGTAATATCAGCCATCTAATAGACCACATGAAGCTGCTTTTACAATGGCAGTGGGATCCTTACTAGAGATGAGCGAGTATACTCGCTAAAGGCAATTACTCGAGCGAGCATTGCCTTTAGCGAGTATCTCCCCCGCTCGAGACAGAAGGTTCGGGTGCCGGGCGCGGGGGAGCGGTGAGTAGCGGCAGTCAGCAGGAGGGAGCGGGGGAGAGAGTGAGAGAGAGATCTCCCCTCCGTTCCGCCTCGCTCTCCCCCACAGCTCCCTGCCCGCTGCCGGCACCCGAACCTTCAGTCTCGAGCGGGGAGATACTCGCTAGAGGCAATGCTCGCTCGAGCAAGTGCCTTTAGCGAGTATACTCGCTCATCTATAATCCTTACCTGTTTGCCCATGACTACATGGACTGGCCCTATAACTAAATTAAACTATAGCCAACAACATTTTCCTGCAAATCTCCAGATATGTAAGATCTGTTAGGCTACCTTCTGTAGAGAAGCCTCTGATGAAGGGCTCTTTCACACGAGCATACAGTTTCACACGGCCGCCGATATACGCTACTTGTCTGATGTATTGGCTTCCAATGCATCAACTCAGATGGGTGTATTCCCGATGCGTAAAAACCTCCAGTCAGTCAAGATACCGTATACGGTGCACATTCCGGACTGATGTTTTTACGCCGGCCAGAAAAGGTAGTTCTGGGACTATCTTCGTCCGGAATACGGCAATCACTGCTTTAAACTCCTATGGGAGCCTATGACAGTGGCTGGAGAAGGGATGGGGGAGGGAGTTTAGTAGCACTCTTTACCGAGGCAGTAATTGTCTATATTAAGTATCAAGAAGCCCTTCATAGTTATAGACACATTAAAATAATATTTATTAGGATTAACCCTTTCCAATCCACTGCCTGACGTTTAAAGACATTATGATTTAAGGCTGTATAGCTCTGATGTTGGAAGACGTCCGTCAGGGTTCTCTTACTGTATATTGCCAGCCTCTCTTCTGTCGGAGCCTATCCAATGTGTCACCTCATGCAGTACTGACTTTAGCCAGCAGATAGCGCCGTTGTATATCGGCAGAAAAAGAGTAAGCCCCCTAGGAAAACCAGGATACAAACTGGATTGGAAAGGGTTAAATTAAAATTAGACTAGGGCTTAACATAAACAAACAGCACAAAACACGCAATTTCTTATTTGTTATTTGTAATAGGCTTCACAAAAAAAAAAATTAGAGGGGCCGGCCTCATGTATGTAAGCGTATATGCGCTGCCACCTCGGACATCTGTATGGGTGTTAAAGCAGGAGTTGCAGCTGTGACCAGGTCATGGTTGCCTCTCGTTCATGCGATTTTCGTCCGCGCTGTGGTCGTGACACA
Organism: Eleutherodactylus coqui; assembly: GCF_035609145.1. Classification (NCBI taxonomy): domain Eukaryota; kingdom Metazoa; phylum Chordata; class Amphibia; order Anura; family Eleutherodactylidae; genus Eleutherodactylus; species Eleutherodactylus coqui. The sequence goes on from NC_089849.1 coordinate 75,335,084, forward strand.
GCCGGCTAAAAATCATTGCGCCCATATGAATAAAACCTAAGTATGTATTTACACAAGCGATTTTCACATGTGAGTTCCATCCATTTCCGATATGGACAAAACTTCCATGTGAAAAACCCCATTGAAATCAATTTTATTTATTCACATCAGCAATTTTTCTCTCGGATTGATGTTCGAGATAGAAAAATCACAGAATGTCTTATTTTTGGGTGATTCGGGGAAAGAATTACCAAATATTTCCTATAGGAGACAAAAAAAATTAGCATCACATGTACATTTTTTATTTTTACTATTGGAACAATAAGCAATTCCTCCCATTCTGTATGTTTTTTAATTTTTACTACATCTGGGCAAGAAATTTTTTTTTAAATTCTAGGATGTATTAAGAGAGGCATAGAGTCTAGATCAGTGCTTCCCAACTACGGTCCTAAGCGCAACCCAACAGGTTATGTTTTCAGGATTTCCTCAGTGTTGCACAGGTGATGTAATTCTTGTGAATGCCTCAGACATTACCACAGGTGTACTTTACTATAGGATATCCTGAAAACATGACCTGTTGGGGTGCCTTGAGGACCAGAGTTGGGAAACATTGGTCTAGATCATGTGAGGTTATTATCCCCCTCTACTCTTCCTTAGTCAGACCTCATCTGGAATACTGGGTCCAGTTGAAAAAAAGGCATAGACAAACTGAAGTAAGTTCGGAGAAGAGTTATAAACATGCACATCATGTCCTATGAGGAACGGTTAAAAGATCTGGGAATGTTTTGCTTGCAAAAAAGAAGGCAGGGAGGGGACTTAATAGCGGTCTACAAATATCTGAAGGGCTGTCACAGTGCAGAGGGATCAACCCTATTCTCATCTGCACAAGGAAAGACTAGAAGCAATGGGATGAAACTGAAAGGGAGGAGACACAGATTAGATATTAGACAGTGAGGGTAATCAATGAGTGGAACAGGTTACCACAGGAGGTGGTGAGTTCTCCTTCAATGGAAGTCTTCAAACAGAGGCTGGACAAATATTTGTCCGGGATGATTTAGTGATCCTGCACTGAGCAGGGGGTTGGACCCGATGACCCTGGAGCTCCCTTCCAACTCTACAATTCTAGGATGCTACTTTTCTAAAAATCGCATGTGCAGCGATGCGAAACCCTCATTTTGTTGTTTTTGCCAAATGCATCGCAACTGCAGAAAAAAAAATCTGCAGTGCAATATCAGAATAATATTGCAGCCGCCATGTGAATTCACCCTTAAAGGGGTTGTCCCGCGAAAGCAAGTGGGTCTATACACTTCTGTATGGCCATATTAATGCACTTTGTAATGTACATTGTGAATTAATTATGAGCCATACAGAAGTTATCAGATGTTTTTCACTTACCTGCTCCGTTGCTAGCGTCCTCGTTTCCATGGAGCCATCTAATTTTCAGCGTCTAAGCTCCAAATGAGACGAGCTTGCGCAGTCCGGGGTCTTCTTCTTTTATGAATGGGATCGCTCGTGCCGGAGAGCGGCTCCGTGTAGCTCCGCCCCGTCACGTGCCGATTCCAGCCAATCAGAAGGCTGGAATCGGCAATGGACCGCACAGAAGCCCTGCGGTCCACCGAGAGAGAAGATCCCGACGGCCATCTTCAGCAGGTAAGTAAGAAGTCACCGGAGCGCAGGGATTCAGGTAAGCGCTGTGCGGTGTTATTTTTTTAACCCCTGCATCGGGGTTGTCTCGCGCCGAACGGGGGGGGGATGTTTGAAAAAAAAAAAACGTTTCGGTGCGGGACAACCCCTTTAAGAATGAGCTATGCTCCAGATTTATTCTATTTGTCAATTGACAATTCCTAGCATATGTGGCAACCGGATATTCCAGCACTTCATAATAATTACTGAGAGGCCATGGACACTTTTCTGAGACACGATATATTACTGCCCGTGAGATTGTCCAGTGCTTGGCTCACTATGCCATAAGAGCATGCTCAATAGTGCGAATAGATAATTAGGAAAGCAAAAATAGTGATGACTGAAGAGACCAAATATGAGTTAAGATTTACCCATTCAGTAAGACCTACAATGTATCAAAAGTGAAGATGTGTTTCTGCAATACAGAAATCTTAATTTATGTGTGCATTGAATAAGACTTCAACCATTATGCCTAATTTTCTGGGTTCGAATGTTCACTGAGTTTTCAACAAACTTTGCTTGCTGTAAATTAATAATACAGACAAATGAAAGAAACTTTATAATATATCTCATCCAGCAAAAATACTTCTTTCCGCACTTACCAGGTTCCTTTCCTCCTTAACATCTTCCTAAACTGGTCACTCACTGCTAATAGAAGTCTATAGAAATGGGAGTGGGGAGTAGGAAGGGGAGCCGAGTGAGAGAGAAGCAGAAGGGCACACAAAGAGATATTTGGAGTATGTGTTCTACTGCTTCACAGCTACTGGAATCACATCTACACTGCTCAGTACTGCATAATGTATTCAATGCTGTTACGGCACCTCAGTATATGAGAGGCAGATATAAGGAAGCAGGATCTCCTTCTAACTATGTGAAGTATATGGGAGACAGCATAGCAGTTTGTCTTCACCACTAACTAGAGGAAAACTGAAAATCAGAGATGAAGCCTTTATAGGAAAAGCTGCTAAAAATGCAGAATACAATTCATAGAATGGCCTAAATAGGGTTATGTACACACACAATGCCTTATTATGTGACATTATCTGAAACCACAGGTATACTTTAAGCACAATCTCAACAGTTACATGGTTAAAGAAGAAAGCACTGTTATTTCGAAGGAAGTAATAAAAATTTTGGCAAATCTTGACACCTGGTACAAGTATATATTTTCAATATTCTCCTTACTTACGTCTATACTATGAACTACCTGTAGAGTAGAAACAATGGTTTAACTCTAGGTGTTGCTAAGGAGAAACCTCCATGAAAATGTTATCACTGTCAATAGCAACCTTGGTTATCAGCCCATTCAAGTGAATGAAACTGAAGTGTAGTATCCTGCTAACACATAATGCTCCAATGGAAAGTAAGTACTGAAGCAACTCAATATTAAAGGGGAATTCTTAGGATAGACACTTATCACCTATCCATGATGCTTAAAAAAGAGGTCATGTGAACCACGAAACGCGTTGCAATACTGCTGTGTCTGTCATTTATTGTGAATTCATTAAACCTTTGACTGAACTCAATAGGTCAAAGGAGACTTTTCTTCAGCTTTCACTGCTTTTAAGGGGGCCTCACGGAGAGACCCCTCATAATCAGTAAGTTCTCCTTCTACATCCTCCCTCGAATTCTGCACTGAGCAGCGGGTTGGACCCGATAACCCTGGAGGTCCCTCCCAACTCTACCAGTCTATGAGTCTATCCCTTTTTGAGATCCGTATCAGATTTTCTACTGAGCACAAGCGCTCTTTTCTGTCATTTTGACCCTATCCATAGGATAGGTGATAAAAGTGTATTCAGTAGGAGTTTCACTGCTGAGACCCCCACTAAACCCAAGAATGGGGTCCTGTGTCCCCTCTCTGCCCCTTACTGCAAATCCCCCCCCCCCCTACCCACAGTGATGTGGAAATTAAATGAAGCACTGTTAGCGGCACTGCGCCATTCATTTCAATGGGGCTGATGGGGATAGTCTAGTAGACGCACTCAGCTATCTCTGGCAGCTCTATCAAATATGAATGGAGCAGCATTGTCACTCCATTCAGTCTTCTTAATAAGGAGCCGATTCAACAGTAAATAGCAGAAGGGGTATGGGGTCCTGTTTTTTGGGATTGGTGTGGGTCTCAGCAGTGAGACACCTAACAATCAGACTTTTATCACTTATCCTATAGATGGATGATAAAAGTCAATTCTGCTTATAACCCCTTTAAGCAGAGCGTAGCTTCTTTGCCTGACACAATAACTTAAATGCATATATGATATGACTTTAGGGTGCAAATGTCATCAGCAGAGTATATTGAACCTTCCTGCACTAATCAGTATGAAGCTCATCCAAGGCAAAAAATTCCTGATAAAAAGGTGAATCACTTTGAAATGTGTTATATGTTTGAAACTCATAAACTGTTATTGGTATGAATAAATGTACATCTTGTGCTAAGTATGCAGTCCTTGAACAGTCTTTCAAGGGTGAATACCGCTATGCATAATATGAGTGTGTTGTGCATTTGGTAGCCCAGATCCTACCATACATCTACATGTGCAGCTTGCAACACTGGAAAGGGGTTTGTTGCTCACTGAGCAGACCCTCTCTGGGGCAGATGTGGGGGTGGATGGTAGTATGGAAGTACAGGATGATCAGGCAGCTAGCTGGATGACAGTTAGAAGGAGGGGTAGAGGAAAGCGAACCAGGGAGGCTGGTCCTGAACTGGAACACCCCAACAAGCTTGCAAAGTTGGCAGATGAGGGAAATGCTCTTATAGGGTTAGCATTGCTGCAGCACATAAGGCCCTCTGACTGCCAGGGGGATGTCTGGTCTAGTAAGAGGTGTAGGAATGCAGGGCAAGCTTGATAGGTCCTGGTAGTAGGGGACTCAATTATTACAGGGACAGATGGGGCAATCTGCCACAGAGACCAGGATATTGTCAAAAAGTGTGTTGTGTTCCTGGTGCACAAGTTCAACACATTGCAGTTTGGGTTGACAAATTACTGAGAGGGGCTTGTGAGGATCCAACAGTACACATTGGCACCATTGACAAAGATAGAGGTAGGTGGAAGGTCCTTAAAAATGATTTCAGGAACCTAGAAGGTAAGCTTAGGGCAAGGACCTCCAAAGTAGTATTTTCTGAAATTCTACCTGTACTATGTACCACACCAGAAATGTAGCAGGGGATTAGAGAGGTAAACAAGTGGCTCCAGAGTTGGTGCAGGAAGGAGGGCTTTGGGTTCCTAGAGAACTCGGCTTTTGCTGTTGGCTACAGGTTCTATTGTATGGCTGCATCTCGATGGGGAGGGGCAGCTGTACTGGGGGAGAAGATGGCTAGAATGTTGGAAGAGTGATTATCCTGAGGGGAGGGAAACCAGAGAGATAGAGGGGAAGATAGTGTAGACAGTGTTCTAGGATCAAGTAATCCAAAAGGGGGTGGACTGTTTGGAGTGGTTAATACAGTTAGAATTGGCAAAACAGTTAACAGAGATACACTTAAAATAAAAAAATAACTAAAGCTTTCTAAACTGTATGTTTACTAATGCTAGAAGTGTGACCAATAAGGTTGACGAACTGAAGAAAACTATAACATAGTGGGAATAATGGTGACCTAGTTGGATGAAAACTGTGACTGGGCAATGAACTTGCAGGGCATATAGTTGGTTCAGAAGAGATCCTAAAAAACAAAAAGGGGGAGGGGTTTGTCTTTATGTAAAGTCCTGTTTAAAGCCTGCATTACGTAAAGATATATGTGAAGAAAATGAATGTTTGGAGTCTGTATGTGTAAAGATACATCGAGGAAAGAATAATAAACTCCTCATAAGGGTTTTCTATAGGCCACTAAATACAACAGAAGTCACAAAAATCAGTAACTGAGGCAAATAGATGAAGCAGCAAACCACAATGAGGTGGTTATTATGGGTGACTTTAACTATCGAGATATAAACTGGGAAACTAAAACCTGCAGATCTCATAAAGGAAATGAGTTTCTGTCAATAACTAATGGCAATTACCTTTTTCAACTTGTACAGGACCCAACTAGAGGGACGGTCATTTTAGACTTTATATTAGCCAACAGACCAGACAGAATAATAAGGGCACAGGTAGCGAGGCATCAGGGAAATAGTGACCATAATATAATAAATTTCAACTTGTCTTTCAATAGAGAGTTTTATCAGGAAGCTACAAAAATACTAAACCCCCACCCTTGTTGGTCCAGAGGAAGGCAAAAAAAACCCCAAGCAGACATTTTGCTCATTTGGAGGGAAAATTTCTTCCTGACTCCATAACGGCAGCCAGGGTAATCCCTGGATCAACATTTTAGATCAACAACTCCGCTGGTCACTTAATGTCTATATCCTGTAATATCATAGTGTTCTAGGAAGGCAAAGTTCAATCAGCTTAGAGATGCCCTAAAAACCTTATTGCCTGCAACAATGTCCCCAGAAATAAGAGTACAGACAATAAATGGGAAATTTTTAAAAGGATCTTAAATACTCAGTGTGAGTGATTTATACCTTAGGGCTCAGTCACACGGGCGCATCGGCATCCATACACCAGCGCCGATGCGCCCGTGTGACTGACAGTTAGAAGACAGCCGTACCTGAAGACGGCCATCTCTCTCCAGCGCTGATGAAAGAACACATGACCGGCAATGAAGCCGGTCACATGTTCTTCCCCCCGGCGCCGCAGAGAGACATCCATCTTCAGGTACGGCTGTCTGCTGGCTGCAGTAACACGGGCACCGATGCACCCCTGTGACTGAGCTCTCACAGGGATAAAGCAGTTATGAGTAGGAGAAAACCAGTGTGACTCAATAAAGATGTAAAGAGGGCAATAAATAAGAAAAAGAAAGCATCTAAACTACTAAAACAGGATGGCAGTGAGGAAGCACTAAAAAGCTATAAAGAAAAAAAAGTATGTAAAACACAAATAAAAGTAGCAAAGGTGAAGACAGAGAGACTTATTGCCAACCAGAGTAAAACTAACCCTAAACTGTTCTTCAACTATGTAAATAGCAAAAAGATTAAAACGGGAAGTGATGGCTCTTTAAAAAGTAATTAGTGAAAAATAGTACAGGGTGATGAGGAGTAAACAAATCTGTTAAATAGTTTTTTCGCCAGTGTATTCATTCAGGAAGATGAAATGTCATATGAAATGCAAAGTGAGAAAGTAGTCAATGGAATGGCTGGACTACAATACCCAGAGAGGTTATCAAAATTGGGGTATTTAGTTTAGAAAAAAACAATTGCGAGAAAATCGTGCAATTTTTGCATGATACGAGAGTGCAAGAAAACGCAGAGTTATGAAACCCATGCTTTTCAATAGTTCAATTCACATCTGCAATATCTCTCATGTGATATTGCGAAATTTGAAAATTGCCGCCTGCCCTATCTTTCTGTATTCAGCGTTTTTTTTTTTTTATCGCCCATGTTTCCTTATGGAGCCTCCGTTTTAGCGCATAGAAACACACGAACACATATGAACCTGCGATAATTGTGCACTGCATTTTTAACATTAGAAACTCCTATTGTCCATTGCGCGAGACAATCGCGGATGGCAGCGATGCAAGATCATTTTTAGGAAAAAGCATAGCTGATGCTCAAAAATCACCTGCCCACAAATGCAATTTTGCAGTAATTTTCTTGTGATCGCCGGTGTAAAGGAGCCCTGAGGGGCAACCTAATAACTATGTATAAATATATCAGGGGATGTGTCTTTTTTCAGGCTTACACACTATGTTATTACGACCATGGACATGAATTTTCTTGAATCAGTCTACCTGTAATTTAGCGTATATGTAATGACTTTAGAAGCAGCTGTCAGTTTTCTATGTATTGTAATGAACATGCAGTTATGGATAGTTCCTCATTAAACTCCGATGACAATTAGTGACATTTTGGTGATTGTTGAGAAGGCAGTACATTTTAGCTGTTTTTGACACCCCACATTATGTATCGCAATCAGTTCAGCTCGTGCATTGTCAAAGTTACTCAAGCAGCAACATATTCTAATCCCACTATGAGTTATTAACTCATTCATTGCTAATTGATCAAGGGCTAAACAAGTAACTGTTGTAGGTCCCATATTTATGGTGCTTAGAAGAACGGTCCATTTTTTCCAAAAGTAAAGGACAAATGAGTGCCATTGTGATCTAGACCATTTTGTAATGAAGTTACATCCTGTAGATAGAATGATATTGTTCTAAATTACAATAAAGTAGATCAGAGAGGGAATTTTATATGTAGAATTTAGGCTTTAGACTTGTATAAATCTATACAGGTAAACAAATAAGTTCATTCTCAATTGTGCAAATATATGATATAGAGATTTACACATCTATATGAAGGCATGTAGGCATACAAGAACATTGTTTACAGCACTCTGCAAACATGTGATGTCATATATTCTGCATTATAACAGATTCTGCATTTGAGACGATCACATTAATATTTCTGGTACACAATAATGTAGCACAGCTGAATGTGTCATTGCATTATTTGCACAATGTTAAGAATGCAGTCCGTTTATCTCTATAGGATGTGCATCAAGAGATAACATAGTGATATACAGTAGAGGATGAAGTGCAACAAATGACAAAGAGCTATTTTGCATCCAGCAACCTCAGTCTTGCTACATGTTTATGATAAAAAGATACATTGATCACACACTACACATAGTTCACAAGAGGCTCATAGAATAGTCTGTAAAGAAGCCAAAACATTAATCCAAGTTGTCAAGTTCAAATCTACATTCAGTTATCAGGTAGATATGAGTCATTTGAAAGATATGCCATGAATGAACCAAAGTACTTACAGAACAGTGTCTTGTTTAGGGACTGCACTCTATATCCTGCTGTATTTGCAGTGCAGTCAATAGTGATGTTCATCTGCAAAGATGTTTTCTTTATTCTACTCCAGGCTGCTTTTCTCTTATATTCCCCAGATATCCTGTGACTCGTTTATATTGTTAGCGGAGTTCTGCAGCTCTTCTATCAAGGATGAGGAGGCTTCTCACATTCATGCTTGCTCTTAGATTTCTGGCTGCAGAATACAATAGACATAAGGCTGTCAAGTGATAGCAACATGAGGCTCTGGGGAGACTGCAAGAGGCCAGACTTGATAAAATGTACAAAGCAGAACAATGAACCCATATTTCTTTTATGTCATGCTGGTATTTACAACTTCATAGAAGCCCTGATTAATCAGAAGGGCAAACTGGCATGCAACAGTAATATCCTACCATACTACAAAATATTAAGGCGAAGTGCAATTGTGCGACCATTAAAAGCTGTCCGTTGGTGTGGTGCTGAAAACATTTTGAAGACATATATTGTGTTCTACAGAGGAGTTCAGTAAACATTGAGCTAAGCGAAGAAATTGAAGAGTTGTATGGTGACAATAATATATATATATATATATATATATATATATATATATAAAAGAAGAGATGTAAGCTCCTGGGTCCCAATGCAAAACCTGTAACAGGGCCCCCAACTATAATGCTTTATTCATAGTACTGGGCTCCCTATATGGAGAAGAGAGACCTTATAGGCCCCCTAAGGCTCCAGGGCCTGGGTGCAACCGCATCCCCTATAGTTATGTCAGTGTACATAAGTATATCTAAGACATTTTGGGAATCTGTTTAATAAGATCTCTCTAATATAGTTTGAATGTCTCCTTTTAGCAGAGCAGTAAAGATTGGGGGCGTTACCCCATATCTTTTTCATCATTAAAAAGCATTCAAAAAATTCTACTTACATACTGTATTGTAAATTGGCATTAATGGTAGACCGTATTTTTTGACTACTTACACTCAACATGCTGGATGGCTCTTGGGAGTCTAGAAATTCCTTCAGACCTGCATTATTGGAGCACACTGGCTTAGTTAGCCATGTTTGTAGTCACTACAATAAGGTAGAAGACATATCAAGACAATAAAAGAGAAAATACAATGAGTGTAGTCAAAAACTGATTTGCCACTATATCTCAATACTGGTGTCCTATATTAAATTGACAATAGTATACTTGAATAGAAAAGCATGGATGCGCTACACGATGGTATGGCGCATGGTCTCCTATGGGCCCTGAAAATTGGATTTCAATTTTGCGTTCTGGCCCCTGAAAGAGATAGAGAGTAAAACCCAATTGCAAAGTTTGAAGAGTAGCATGTGAGAAGCAGAAATCAACTTTCTACGTTTCTCTAAGACCCGTGGGACCGCTGTTATGACTGAAGTAAGGAAAGTGTTCTCAAAACAGCCTCCTTCTGCTATGATACGTGCATAGAGCCGTCATTAGACCTGTGCTTATTCCAGGGACTCTCATTGTGGATTGGTAATCCTATCAATGCTCCTATATACCGAAAAAAATTTTTTGTTGAACATCTTTTTATCTTACGAAGCTTCAAACTAATGATGAAAAAAAAAATTTCCAACAAGATGGAGCATCCTATCATGCAGCTAAGCCGACTAAAGCCTGGTTGGGAGAGATGAGCGAGCACTAAAATGCTCGGGTGCTCGTTACTCGGGACGAAATTATCGCGATGCTCGAGGGTTCGTTTCGAGTAACGAACCCCATTGAAGTCAATGGGCAACCCGAGCATTTTTGTATATCGCCGATGCTCGCTAAGGTTTTCATTTGTGAAAATCTGGGCAATTCAAGAAAGTGATGGGAACGACACAGCAACGGATAGGGCAGGCGAGGGGCTACATGTTGGGCTGCATCTCAAGTTCCCAGGTCCCACTATTAAGCCACAATAGCGGCAAGAGTGCCCCCCCCTCCCAACAATTTTTACTTCTGAAAAGCCCTCATTAGCAATGCATACCTTAGCTAAGCACCACACTACCTCCAACAAAGCACAATCACTGCCTGCATGACACTCCACTGCCACTTCTCCTGGGTTACATGCTGACCAACCCCCCCTGCACGACCCAGTGTCCACAGCGCACACCAAACTGTCCCTGCGCAGCCTTCAGCTGCCCTCATGCCACGCCACACTCATGTCTATTTATAAGTGCGTCTGCCATGAGGAGGAACCGCAGGCACACACTGCAGAGGGTTGGCACGGCTAGGCAGCGACCCTTTTTAAAAGGAATAGGAAAGGAAATATAATCCTGTGCCACCGCCATCAGGAGCTGCACACGTGGGCATAGCAATGGGGAACCTATGTGCCACACACTATTCATTCTGTCAAGGTGTCTGCATGCCCCAGTCAGACCGCGGTTTTTTATAAATAGTCACAGGCAGGTACAACTCCGCAATGGGAATTCCGTGTGCACCCACAGCATGGGTGGCACCCTGGAACCCACCGGCGGTACATAAATGTATCCCATTGCATTGCCCATCACAGCTGAGGTAATGTCGTGCTTAATGCAGGTGGGCTTCGGCCCACACTGCATGCCCCAGTCAGACTGGGGTTCTTTAGAAGTGGACACATGCAGTTACAACTCCATGTGGACGGACAGCATGGGTGGGTGCCAGGAAGCCACCGGCGGTACATAAATATATCCCATTGCAGTACCCAACACAGCTGATGTAACGTCAGCCGTAATGCAGGTGGGCTAAAAATTAATTTGATTACACTGTAGGCGAGGGCCCTCAAAAATTGGTGTACCAACAGTATTAATGTACCTGAGAAAAATTGCCCATGCCCAACCAAGAGGGCAGGTGAAACCCATTAATCGCTTTGGTTAATGTGGCTTAATTGGTAACTAGGCCTGGAGGCAGCCCAGTTAAAATAAAAATTGGTTCAGGTGAAAGTTTCAACGCTTTAATGAGCATTGAAACGTCTAAAAATTGTTTAGAAAAATTATATGACTGAGCCTTGTGGGCCTAAGAAAAATTGCCCTTTCGGCGTGATTACATGAGGTTTCAGGAGGAGGAGCAGGCGGAGGAGGATGAATAGAATACACAGATTGATGAAGCTAAAAGGTCCACGTTTTTGATGGTGAGAGAGAACACTGCTTCCATCCGCGGGTGCAGCCTACGTATTGTTTAGGTATCGCTGCTGTCCGCTGGTGGAGAAGAGAAGTCTGGGAAAATCCAGGCTTTGTTCATCTTGATGAGTGTAAGCCTGTCGGCACTGTCGGTTGACAGGTGGGTACGCTTATCCGTGATGATTCCCCCAGCCACACTAAGCACACTCTCTGACAAGACGCTAGCCGCAGGACAAGCAAGCACCTCCAGGGCATACAGCGCGAGTTCAGGCCACGTGTCCAGCTTTGACCCCAGTAGTTGTAGGGGGCAGAGGCGTCACCGAGGACGGTCGTGTGATCGGCTACGTACTCCCTCACCATCCTTTTACAGTGCTCCCGCCAACTCAGCCTTGACTGGGGAGCGGTGACACAGTCTTGCTGGGGAGCCAGAAAGCTGGCAAAGGCCTTGGATAATGGTCCCCTGCCTGCGCTGTACATGCTGCCTGATCTCTGCGCCTCCCCTGCTACCTGGCCCTCGGAAGTGCGCCTTTGGCCACTAGCGCTGTTGGATGGGAAGTTTACCATCAGTTTGTCCACCAGCGCCCTGTGGTATAGCATCATTCTCGAACCCCTTTCCTCTTCGGGAATGAGAGTGGAAGGGTTCTCCTTATACCGTGGGTCGAGCAGTGTGAACACCCAGTAATCCGTAGTGGCCAGAATGTGTGTAATGCGAGGGTCACGAGAAAGGCATCCTAACATGAAGTCAGCCATGTGTGCCAGGGTACCTGTACGCAACACATGGCTGTCTTCACTAGGAAGATCACTTTCAGGATCCTCCTCCTCCTCCTCCTCCTCCTCCTCTGGCCATACACGCTGAAAGGATGACAGGCAAGCAGCATGTGTACCCTCAGCAGTGGGCCAAGCTGTCTCTTCCCCCTCCTCCTCATGCTCCTCCCCCTCCTCCTCCTCCTCCTCTAGCCATGCATGCTGAAAGGATGACAGGCAAGCAGCATGGGTACCCTCAGCAGTGGGCCAAGCTGTCTCTCCCCCCTCCTCCTCATGCTCCTCCCCCTCCTCCTCCTCCTTAACGCGCTGAGATATAGACATGAGGGTACTCTGACTATCCAGCGACATACTGTCTTCCCGCGGCTCTGTTTCCGAGTGCAAAGCATCTGCCTTTATGCTTTGCAGGGAACTTCTCAAGAGGCATAGCAGAGGAATGGTGACGCTAATGATTGCAGCATCCCCGCTCAGCATGTGGATAGACTCCTAAATGTTTCCAAGGACCTGGCAGATGTCTGCCAACCAGGCCCACTCTACTGTAAATAATTGAGGAGGCTGACTCCCGCTACGCCGCCCATGGTGGAGTTGGTATTCCGCAATAGCTCTACGCTGCTCATAGAGTCTGGCCAACATGTGGAGCGTAGAGTTCCACTGTGTGGGCACGTCGCACAGCAATCGGTGCACTGGCAGATGAAACCGATGTTGCAGGGTCCGCAGGGTGGCAGCGTCCGTCTTGGAGTTGCGGAAATGTGCACTGACCTGGCGCACCTTTACGAGCAGGTATGACGCTGAACCACCAAATTAAAGACATGGGCCAGGCATGGCACATGCGTGAGGCTGCCGAGCTGCAGAGTCTCCACCAGATTACGGCCGTTGTCACACACGACCATGCCCGGTTGGAGGCTCAGCGGCGCAAGCCAGCGGTCAGTCTGCTCTGTCAGACCCTGCAGCAGTTCGTGGGCCGTGTGCCTCTTCTCTCCTAAGCTGAGTAGTTTCAGCACGGCCTGCTGACGCTTGCCCACCACTGTGCTGCCGTGCCGCGCGACACCGACTGCTGGCGACGTGCTGCTGCTGACACATCTTGATTGCGAGACAGAGGTTGCGTAGGAGGAGGAGGAGGGTGGTTTAGTGGAGGAAGCATACACCGCCGCAGATACCAGCACCGAGCTGGGGCACGCAATTCGGGGGGTGGGTAGGACGTGAGCGGTCCCAGGCTCTGACTCTGTCCCAGCCTCCACTAAATTCACCCAATGTGCCGTCAGGGAGATATAGTGGCCCTGCCCGCCTGTGCTTGTCCACGTGTCTGCTGTTAAGTGGACCGTGGCAGTAACCGCGTTGGTGAGGGCGCGTACAATGTTGCGGTAGAAGTGGTCATGCAGGGCTGGGACGGCACATCGGGAAAAGTAGTGGCAACTGGGAACCGAGTAGCGCGGGGCCGCCGCCGCCATCATGCTTTTGAAAGCCTCCGTTTCCACAAGCCTATACGGCAGCATCTCCAGGCTGATCAATTTGGCAATGTGCACGTTTAACGCTTGAGCGTGCGGGTGCGTGGCGGCGTACTTGCACTCGTGCTCAAACAGTGGCGCTAGCGACGTCTGGACGCTGCGCTGAGAGACATTGCTGGATGGGGCCGAGGACAGCGGAGGTGAGGGTGTGGGTGCAGGCCAGGAGACGGTAGTGCCTGTGTCCTCAGAGGGGGGTTGGATCTCAGTGGCAGGTTGGGGCACAGGGGGAGAGGCAGTGGTGCAAACCGGAGGCGGTGAACGGCCTTCGTCCCACCTTGTGGGGTGCTTGGTCATCATATGCCTGCGCATGCTGGTGGTGGTGGCTCCCCAGCTGATCTTGGCGCGACAAAGGTTGCACACCACTGTTCTTCGGTCGTCAGGCGTCTCTGTGAAAAACTGCCACACCGTAGAGCACCTTGACCTCTGCAGGGTGGCATGGCTCGAGGCGGCGCTTTGGGAAACAGTTGGTGGATTATTCGGTCTGCCCTGCCTCTACCCCTGGCCACCGCACTGGCTCGGCCTGTGCCCACACCCTGACTTGGGCCTCCGTGTCCTCGCCCGCGTCCACGTCCTATAGGCCTACCCCTACCCCTCAGCATGGTGTATTACCAGTAGAGCAGAAACAGAACGCTGTAATTAAATGTGCCGCTTATTGGCCTGTGGTTGGAGGCTGACTTTGCTTACGGAACGCCAGGAAATAATTTTGCGCAAGCCTGCTGTAACACTTAGCTGGCTGCGTATGAATTAGGAGGACTACTACACCCAGCACAGACCCAGAACACTGAGGACAGTCACAGGCAGCCCAAATAGATTTTTTTCCCCAAATATTTTTGCAAAGGCCCACTGCCTATATTCAATCAATATGTCTTCTGTCCCTGCCTCACAATATATGTCTTCTGTCCCTGCCTAACCACCACTTCTGGCCCTGGAGTATTACTGCAGGGCGAAATGCTCTGCACGGCCGATATACCAAAAAGAAAAAAATGTGCAACACTGCAAAAAGCAGCCTCCACAGTACTGCACACGGTTAGATGTGGCCCTAAGAAGGACCGTTGGGGTTCTTGAAGCCTAAAATACTCCTAACGCTCTCCCTATAGCAACTCCACTAAGACAGCACTTTCCCTAAAGTATGTCAGAACGCATCTGTGGCGAGCCGCGGGAGGGGCCAATTTTTATACTCGGGTGACACCTGATCTCGCCAGCCACTCACTGCAGGGGGGTGGTATAGGGCTTGAATGTCGCAGGGGGTAGTTGTAATGCCTTCCCTGTCTTTCTATTGGCCAGAAAAGCGCGCTAATGTCTCAGAGATGAAAGTGAAAGTAACCCGAACATCGCGTGGTGCTCGCCTCTAGTAACGAGCATCTCGAACACCCTAATACTCGAACGAGTATCAAGCTCGGACAAGTACGTTCGCTCATCTCTACTGGTTGGCTCAAACTGACATCCCCACACATTCCTGGCCTGCAAACATCACTGATTTGTCACCAATTGAGTCCTTATGGAGAAAAATGAAGAGCTACCTAAAAATCCATGCTGCACCAAGGATAGATTAACCCCTTAAGGACGTGGCTCTTTTTTTTTTTTTTTCTTTCCATTTTCGGTTTATCCACCCTCTTTTTAAAAAATCATAACTCTTGTATTTATCTATCGACGCCGCTGTCTGAGGGCTTGTTTTTGGGGGGACAAGTTGTTTTTTAAAATGGTACTATTTAATGTACCATATAATGTATTGAAAAACTTTCAAAAAAATCTGAATAGAGGGAAATGGAAAAAAAACGAAAATACTGCCATATTTGTGAAAGTCTTGTTTCTATGACGTACAAACTGCAGCAAAAATGACATGATAACTTTATTCTATGGGTCAGTACTAAAGATGAGTGAGCACCCAAATGCTCGGCTCCGCGTTATTCGAGTCGAGCTTTTTGTAAAATTTGAGACCTGTACTCGAGTAACGAACCCCATTGACTACAATGGGAGACTCCAGCATTTTTGTATGTGGAACTCCGGATGCTGAGCTTTTTTTTTTTCTAGGTTTGTCCATCTCTCTCTCTCTCTCTCTCTCTCCCCTGCCTGCCAGTCAAAAAATTTGCCATTGACGCGCACTGCGTCGCAACAGGGAGGGGCCAAAACAGGCACGTCACAGCGGGGAAGAGCCAAAAACTGGGGTGGGGTCGAGCACGGCCTGATGCTCATTCGAGTAACGAGCACCATCGAGTATGATAATACTCAAACCAGCATTAAGCTCAGCAGAGTATGTTCGCTCAACTCTAGTCATTACAATTACTATGATACCAAATTTATATAGTTTTTTTAGCTATACTATTTTTGTAATTTTTTTAAAATTATTTTCTGTCGCCATCTTCTGACAGCCATAGCTTTTTTATTTTTCTGTTGACATAGCTGTGTGAGGGCTCATTTATAGTTTCTATAGGTACCACATTAGAGTACATATGACTTTTTGATTGCTTTATATTAAATTTCTTCTTAGAAACTGGGTGACCAAAAAAACCTAAATTCTGGCATTATTTTTTTTTCTAACGATGTCTATTGTGCTTTGTAAATAATGCATTACTTCGTTGGATCGGACTTATCGGACAATATCAAATATTATTTGTTTTATTTAAATTCTTTTATTATAAATATGGCAAAAGTTTATTTTTAACTTTTATTACCTTTTATTTTTTTAATAATTATTAAGACTTTTTTAAACAAATTTTTTCATTTTTTTCAAATTCCCACAGGGACAAAAACATGTGATGCTTTGATGACTCCTGCAGTATAATGTAATGCCAGAGCATTATGTTATACTTCGATCTGACAGGCAATCTATGAAACCACACCGCAGGCATGGCTTGATAGGCAACCTGCAATGACAGTCCTGGGGGCTTTCATAAGGCCCCAGGCTGCCATGGCAACCGCGCGGCAACTAGCAATCTCATCGCGGGGGGCAGTGTGGGACCCCCGAAAATTGTTTGGGCATTTAGATGCTGCTGTTAGAATTAACATGGCATTTAAAGTGTTGACATCTCCTATCAGCAGCACTGCTTATCAGAGCTGTTGCCGGCGGGTGTCAGCTTTAAAAAGTATTCAATACTGGCATTGTATGATCGACCCCTGATCCCCTTCCATATAAACTCCTAACCCCCAGAAAGTAACTGTACGTTCTGTAGTGTTAAGGGGTTAAAGGCAAAGATTCTGCAAATTTTGGCATTCAACCACCCCATAGGAATGCCAAGCACTAGTAAACTCCATACTCTCTCATCTAGAATAAGTCTTACTACACAAAGGGGATGCAATAAAGTTTTAACAATACTTTTTATTGTTTTTTTTTTTGCTAGACTAATTGGACTGTTTTGATATATGTCCACTGATCGCTTCCAAATGGAAAACCTTGAGTCTTTCCTTTCCTGAGGTAACCAATAGAATATCTACGATTATGCTCTATGAAAGGATCCACACTATCAGAACGGACGCCTCACCCAATTCCCTTAATACATGGCAACTCTGGATTGACTATCTAGAAGTCCCAGGCTACATTATAATTTATCTTCTACCTAACCACCCTACCAGAAGCCAATCCCTGATATTCAGTATACAAACAATAGAGAATTGATATGGGTCCTCGACGACCCCATGTTATATACTCTTTCTTACCCCTTCCAGGTCTTTCATTTTCATGAGTACAATGCTATAATAAAAATTACAGTACTTCAAGTCAGTAATAATGAGCCCCCTGTGTGGGGAATTAAGAATGTGGTACACCAGTAATATTTGTATGAACATTTTCAGTAAAAACCGTTGAAACTAACATAAGAAATCTCTTTGTTTCTCCTAGTACTTTGCCTGGCTTAAATAGGAAAACAAAGTGCGCAGTTACTCAAATTAATTAACTTTAATAACCAATCTGCAATCAACAGTTGGACTATTACAGGACAGGAAGAAAAACCTTGACAGAGGTTTAATTTTTCATAAATTCAATTACCTGTCCTGAATACTCCCCATCTTAGTTCCCCTAACTTTCTACTCCAAAGCCAAGTCCTTGCATTATAATTATATTTAGAACAATAAGTTTCCTAAAATAAACTCATCTATCTTAGTGCTACCGTGATTACTGGAAGGCTTGGGGGCACCTTATTTACAAGTTTATTGCTAGACATCTCCCCTGATGACCCCCTAACACTAATTCAGGGACCATAAAACCTTCACATCTTTAGCATATGATGTTTTTATTTCTCTACTCATCCTGTTGTAGTATCCTTTTAAGTGCAAATTAATCACATCCATGTCTGTGCCTTGTCATAAGTATGTGTATGTACATATATATATATAGATGTATCTATATTTATCTATATCTATCTATCTATCTATCTATCTATCTATCTATCTATCTATCTATATATATATATATATATATATATGTACAAGATAGTGCTGATAAGTCTTTGGCTTTGTGTTCTTTTTTTGTTTCTATGGTAACGAATGTTACATCACATGAAAGCCTTATGTGTCTAATATATGTTTTCAAAATTTTGTTTGTAGCTTATGGCAACAGTGATCTACGCCCACGGGAAAACAAAATGGCAGTGTCTAAGACGATATTCACAGCAAATGAGAGCAGAGGAGTGATAAAATTCTTGTTTCTGCAAGGAAAGTCCGCGAAGGATATTCATGGTGATATGTCGCAGACATTGGGGGATCAATGCCCTTCATATTCTACAGTTAAGAACTGGGTTGCCAAATTAAAACGGGCCACTTCAGCACCAATGATGAGGAACGTCCTGGACGACTGAGAGAGGTTGTTGTTCCGGAGATTGTCGAGGCTGCGCACAACCTCATACTGGAGAATTGGCGAATTTCAGCTAAAGGAATAGCAGACATCATGGGGATTTCTGGTGAACGTGTTTGTGTCATTATCCATGAACATTTGAACATGAAGAAGCTATCTGCAAAGTGGGTCCCCAAATGTTTGACAACAGATCAGAAAAGCATGCAAGTGAAAACTTCCATTTGTCAGCGTTTCCAGACTGATAAGAACTTCCTGGATCGACTGGTCACTATGGATGAGACTTGGATTTATTTGTATGACCCTGAAACCAAGGAGCAGTCAAAAGAGTGGAGGCACAGTGGTTCTCCTCGCCAAAAGAAGTTCAGGGTGCAAAAATCTGCCACTAAGCGGATAGCATCTGTGTTCTGGGATAAGGAGGACATGCTGCTAGTGGACTACCTTCAAAATGGTTCCACCATCAATGCAAGGTATTACATTGAACTTTTGGACCAATTGAAGGCAGCTCTGAAGGCCAAAAGGCACGGCAAGCTGTCCAAAGGAATCCTGTTCCTGCAAGACAACGCCTCCGTTCAAACTGCACAAGCAACCACGGCAAAACTGGTGGAGCTAGGCTTCCAGCTGGTTGACCACCCACCTTATTCACCAGATCTAGCTCCCTCTGACTATCATCTGTTTCCAAACCTGAAGAAACACCTCAATGGTACCAAATTTGACACCATTTCTGATGCCATGGCTGCTACGGATGACTGGTTTGAGGTACAACCATAATCCTTCTGTTTGCAAAGCTTACAGAACTTGGAATACCGATGTAAGAAGTATGTTGACATCAGTGGAGAGTATGTGGAATAAATGTAAAGTTTCATCTTCCTATCTCGTTTCTTTCTGGGAATAAACAAAGACTTATCAGCAGCCCCTCTTGCATATATATATATATATATATATATATATATATATATATATATATATATATATATATATATATATATATATATATATATATATACCTCTTTGGATCTATTTAATTATGCCTGAGGAAGGACCACTGAGAGGTTCAGAAGCTCACAATACCATCATGTATTTTTGTTAAATATTAAAAGGTATCATGTCTACAACATTACTTGGTTTCTCTTGCTGGGAACAATCACATTTTCCAGATGAGGAGTGTTGACTGGATCCATAACCCTGATATAAACTATGGTTTGCCTTGGGGCAGCAAATGTCCCTGTTTACAGTAAGAAAAGCAATTCTGGGCCGCTCTGGTGGCCTTGTGGACCACCCTATGTCAAATGAGCTAAGTAAAGTCATCCTGAATGTCTAGTCTAAACACAAGCAGATTCTCTTCCCTTCCCTTCTCCTTATCCATTATCTTACATTTCCAATTTAATAGATTTTCCCCATAATAGACTGATATGCTCTTGTTGGTGAGCCCTCACATAGACTTCACTTACCCTTAGATCAAGTTATGGAAGAGGTAACCCAAATCCCACTGAAAACCTGGCTGTTGGACAAAACATTACCCGGAATTCACTTTATCTGTATTTAGCAATAAAGAAATAAATTTCATGGATAATAATCAATAGGTAGTAGTATGCTACCCTGTACGTACCTATGTTTACGATTCCTCTATCAGAAACATCTACTGGTAATGTAAGCATAGCACATACTTCCACATCTGGTGGCATTGTCCTTCTTTTACACAATTCTGGGAAGAGATCTTTGAGATTTCTAGTCATATCTGCCAGGTAGGAGTTAGCATTCCATAACAAACTTTATTCTTTAACCTACTAGTAGAAGGTTTTAACAAATGGACTAACAAACCTATCCTCTTTATTAGCTAGTGTCAAACTACTAATCTTCCTCTCTGAAGGACTCCACAATGTCCTTCCATGAGCAGTTGGTTGAACAAGGTTGCTGATTACACCTCATTGAAGAAACATCAGCCCTAGCAGCCCATTCATCACCCATTTAAAACAGACTTGAGATCCTTGGCATAAATATCACAACTCTACTGTTTACTTCTTATTAACCCTTTACAATCCACTGTCTGATGTCTTCCTATATTCTAATTGAAGCTTGTACAGCTCCAATGTCAGAAGACGTCCGACAGGGTATTCTTACCGTCTATTGCCAGCCACTCCACTGTCGGAGCCTCTCTGGCGCACACACACTGTCTTTAGCCAGCAGATGGCACCGTTGTATAACAGCAAAAAGAGAAAGCCTTTTAGGAAACCCTGAATCCAAAATTGGAGTGGAAAGGCTTAAAATCCTTTCCCCACTGAACCTTCTAGCCATTTTTATTGCCAAAATGTAATCTTAACCACTTGTGGTTTCTCCTAGATAAGCTTAGCACTCAACCCGCTCTCCCATATCGTTGCTTACTCAACCCGTATCATCTTCCCTCCATCTACACCACTGCTTATTATTTTGTGTTATCTGTATTTCTCCATGCTGTTAGGCATACCCTGACTCTACTTTAAAAGCTATCATTATCTGGTAGACTTTATAACAACAGATTTGTATTTTGATACCTCTTCAATGCGGAATGGTCATCTTGTGTTTTCCATTCCTCAACTTTTACAGATAACTTGAGTTATTACTTCAATTTTGTTGTTGCGAGTCTTTCTTCCCATCTTTTTCTACATGTGCCTTATTTACACACTTGCTTAATGTTATGGTTTTATTGAATATGATTCTCCCACTAGTCTGGAGAAAACTGAGAATCAGATGCATACCCTGCAGAGAGGGCTAAGGGAAACATAGAGGTTACAAGTCATATAATGGCTAGACAGAGTGTTATTCCTCATGTACACGGCAGCTTATTCCGAAAAGTTAGATCTGCTTAAAGGATTAAACTTCACTGAAGTTTCAGCTGTAACAAAAAGACTTTAATATCATCTCAGGTCACAAGCATAGTAGTCCAAGAGTCATAAAACCTTAAAATACACATGGCAAATATCACTATAATATAATCCATACTGTGAATTTAACAATTATTCCAATACCTAAAATGTTCAGGGAATCACAAAAAAATAACCACAGAATGTCTCACCCTCCTTTGTTCTCCCTCTCTTTTGTCCTCTGTTTCTGTCTCTTTCTTTCTCTCTCATCCTCTCACTCTTTCCTTGTCCGCTGCTGGCTGTTGATTAACAGGAGATATGGAGACTTACAATAGGTTAGAAATGGGGGTTCATGGAAATGTAGAGGACAGAGGGGAGGAGGGAAAGAGACATCCACCTTGCCTGCAGCTTATAGTTACTTTTTTTAATGTATGGATTATATTAATGGGGTATTTACCATGCAGATAGTATTTTTTTTATGACTTTTTGACTACTATGTATAAGACTTCAGATAATATGTGTTTGTTTTTTGTTACAAATGAAAGTTCAGTGAATTTTGGGAGGGGGATAATTCATACCCTTCTAAGCCCTGTTCTAAGTCTCCCCATCTCGTCTAAATCAAGACCAGGCAACAGACAGATAAGTAGAAAACGAAAGAGAGAGATGATGAAAGTGAAAGAAAGAAAGAGAGATGACGACGGACACAAAGGTGACAAAAGACAGTATATAAGGGAGAAAGTGTATAAGGAAGAGAGAGTACGAAGGAGAGAGTTTAGGAAGGAGAAGGATTCTGCTGTAATTTACAATGCATATTTTAATATTTGATGACTCTTTGACTACTATGTATGCGACCTAAGATGATATTTGTTTTTTGTTTTTTTTGTTACAGCTGAAACTTCAGTGGATTTTGGGAGGGGCGTGATTCGTCATCCTCCCAAACCCTGTTCTAAGTCTCCACATCTCCTATAAATGAAGACCAGGCAGTGGGCAGAAAAAGAGAATGAAAGAGAGAGAGATGATGATAGAGAGACAAAGAAAGAGATGAGAGTACGAAGGAGAAAGTGTTTGAGGAAGAGACAGTATGAAAGAGCACAAACAAGATGGCAAGAAAGAGAGAGAGTTTAGGAAGGAGAAGGATTCTGCTGTTATTTTTCTTCCATTTTTTGATGCCCTGAACATTTTAGGTGTCGATCTAGTTGTTAAATTTACTGTGTGGATTACGTTAATGGGATATTTACTATGTGTATTTTAATCTTTTTATGACCCTTGGACTTCTGAGCCTGTGACCTGAGATGGTATTTTTTTGTTTCAGGTGAAACTTCAGTGAATTGTAATCCTTGAAGAATAACTTATTTTTCAGAATAAGCTCTGTACATGAGGAATAACACTGTTTCAGGCCCTTATATTACTTGTATTTTGTATTTTTCCCATTTTTCTCTCTGGAGGGTGTACATATGATTCTGAATTGTCTCAGAACTGGTGGGAGGAACCTGGCTATTGTGCTATGTTCTATAAACTGTGCATGGATATGTGTAGATCCTGCTCTCTAAAAGTCTGTAACATACACACCATCATGTGGGATAGTACACAGCAAGCATGAGCAGTGGAGATGTTATTTCTGTAGCTAAAACACAGTAAAAATGTACCTATTAAGTGCAGGCAGCGTGTGTCTGTCACTCTCTTCCCCTCCTTTTTTTTGCCTTCTACATTTCAACGAGTCCAATGATTCATCTCTCTCCTTAACCCCTGTTTTAAATCTTCACATTTCCTGCCATTCAAAAGCAGGCATTGGACAGCAAAAGAATGAAAGAGAGAGATAAAATGAAAGAGAGAGATAAAAGAGAGATGACAAGAGTGAGGATGAAGGTGAGACCGCTGAGCGCTGCCTCTGATTGGCTGAGCGCTGTGACCAATCACCGACAGCACTCAGCTGTCATTCAATGAATGGCTGAGCACTACCTCTAATTGGAGACAGCGCTCAGCCAATCAAAAGCAGTGCTTTCTGGAGGCAGGGAATTTTAAATCCCCAGCCAGGAGAAAATGCTTCAGTAGACAGCCGCGGGGCCAGAGAGAAGACGTGCCAGAGCTGGACTGCACCTGAGAGGTAATGTAAATATATTTTCATTTTTTCAAACAGCTTGGCCTTATTTTCAGGGAAGGGCTTATATTTCAAGCCCTTCCCCGAAAATCACTGCAGGGGTCGCCTGCATCCCATTGCTGTCAATGAGGCGGCAGCAGCGCTGGCCCCATTGAAAGCAATGGGAGAACATTGCGATCCTCTGCCACAGCTGTGACAGCTGTGGCAGGGTATTCTTTCATCCTCACTGCAGTCCCTTCATCACTGAACACTGTGGCAGTGCTGTCACAGTGTTCAGTGATGGGGAGACTCCCTGTAACATCACAGAAGGTTGCATGCAGCACGGACCTTGCCAGTACATGCATGTCCTATCTTTTGCAGGTGCAAAGACTTTGTGCCTGTAAAAAAACAGACATGTGAACACTGCATAGGAAACCAATGGTTCTAATAGGCGCGCTTTTTTGCGCACAAAGGCAAGCGCAAAAAACGCTCGTCTGACTTCGCCTTAAAAGTCTGTAATGTACACGCAGACATAAAATTACGTAGGGCAGCAGATAGCAAGAGTGAACAGTGGAGATGTGATTTCTGTAGTTAAAACACAGTAAAAAGTAACTATCAGCTGCGAGCAGTGTTGGTGTCAATGTGTTTCCCTTCTCCCCTCCTCTCTCTACATTTCAATAGGCTGGATGACTCATCAATTATACAAAAGGCTAAAATATATTTAATTATGCAATCTTTCTAATACACTACTATATTGCAAAAACATCTTCCCAACTAAGTATACAGATAGCACTGCAAAGGGGCATTTTGCCTATCTGTAAACAGAAGGTGCACACAATACCATCCGCACTTCAAGCTTTTTCCAGTGGAAACAAATTCTAAAGGATAACAGAACAAAAATACATTTTTAATGTGGCCAAAAAAAACTGTAAAATCCTTAAAAATGTGGTTGAAAATAGCTATCCACATGTAGGTATACTCAGAACCTAATGCTGTACAAGTGTGATCAGAGGAGATATGTATGCTTCGGGTGCAGACCCCAACAGGTAAGAAGTACCTTGTGTTCTTTTTAAGAAAAAAGAAAATGCCCTTATTATATGGCAGGTACTACAAAGTATTATCCAGTTCTCTGCAGCAGTAAAGATCTCGAAAATACAGGAGTTGGAAAAATAGCTCATTTTGTAAACTTTATATTGATTCAAGTCTCAGCTTTGGTATTCACATTGGAAAACATTAGACCCATCGCACCTCAGGAGTAGCATAGAAGCGTAGAAATCCGTAGAATGACATTGAGCTTGTCTGACTTTCTCCAGAGTCTGAATCATAATTTGTGTCTGATAACTGAGAAAAAGTATATGTTATCTGTTCATCTTCCACTCCAGATCGCAAATAACAAGGGCGAAAAGATTCCTCTTCTACCACACTTATTGAGATCTCGAGTACCAAAGAAAAGGGAGGAACCATACAACAGCCTTCAAATGCACTTAATAATAATCTTTATTTGTATAGCACCAACATATTCCGCTGCGCTTACAACACAGGGGAAATAAAAAACAAGACCACGGTTACATGAAGTAATCAGTTAATGGAAACAGTAGGGGCGAGGGTCCTGCTCCAACTAGCTTACATACTACAAATAATGGGGTGATGCAGAAGGTAAAGGGGCTGTACAGGTGCACAGTATGGCGAGGTGGAGAGTAAGGGAAGCTATATACATAGACAATGGTAAGGCCGTATAGTGGCTGAATCGGTATGACTGCAGGTGCTGGGTGATTACAGCTAGCAGGAACTGCAGTCGGTAGGTCAGGCAGCATGGTATTAGGTGGAGTACAGAGGGATTTGGTTTAGGAGATGTGGTATGCCTCCTTAAAGAGGTGCATTTTTAGAGCACGCCTGAAGTTTAGTGTGTCAGTGATTGCCCAGATAGCTTTTGGTAGTGCGTTCCAGAGGACTGGTGCTGCTCTGGAGAAGTCTTGGAGGTGGGAATGAGAGGTTCGAATTAAAGGGGCACTCAGGGTGGCTTCACACGACCGTGTGAATTCTCTACTGCTGCATTTGCCACATCTGTGACAGATGCAGCAGGCGAATTCTTTAATTCTCTACCGCAGCTGTCACACATGTCAGCTGCGGTAGAGGATTCTGCTGCCGGCAATTGATTTCAGGGAAGGGATTAAAATATAAGCCCTTCCCTGAAAATCAAGTAAAAATGGTTTAAAAAAACAAAAAAATAGATACTCACCTTGCTTCAGCTGCCGGGGCTCAGCCGCATCTCCTCCTGCTGTCCCCTGCCCTGTGATGCTGCTCTAGCAGCAGGTGGGGATTTAAAATCCCCGCCTGCTGAAAGAGCTGAATGTGATTGGCTGAGGTGCTCAGCCAATCACAGGCAGCTCTCACCCATCATTCATTCGGGGAGAGCTGCCTGTGATTGGCACCTCAGCCAATCACAATCAGCTCTTTCAGCAGGCGGGTATTTTAAATCCCTGCCTGCTGACAGATCAGTACCACAGTGCAGGGGACAGCAGGAGAAGACTCGGCTGCGGTAGAGAATTGAAGAATTCCTCTGCTACATCTGTCACAGGGAATTCTTTTAACTAGCGGCGATGAAGGAAACATCTGCCGCAAGCGGCAGATATGTTCTTCATCCCTGCGGGATGAGCTCATATTTTACTTTAAACCAGCTCTGAAGGATATCGATTAGAATACATATATTACATTAACAATATAACAAGAGACTAGTAAGAAATCCTTTCCTAGAAATCTCCTACTTCAGAAAGACTTCCTTCATTCACAGTACACATAACAGACAAGCATACAGTACATATATATTCCCCACAGAATATCACTCTTTGTTACCTGCGAGGACAAACATGTCAATTTGCATAAAAATCCCCAGGCATGTCTTTTTTTCATTAATAGCATTAGCATACACTAATGTATATAAGCACCTTCTTCCAGTTTGACCCGCTTCTAATAACCTAGACCATTAAATCAATTCTACATGCAAAACACATTAACCCTTTAGTTGCACTATAAGTGATCATTTTATAATCCCTTACTCTGAAAATCCGGAAGAGCTGACAATATAAAATATAAATATAAATGCACATTGCACTATAAATCTCTATTACTAGTGTAGTGGCTGGGTGGTCCTACAGGGTAGCCACACAGTCAATACTCCTGCCATACCTGGCTATGTGCTCATCCTGAGACATAGATGGTGTCTTACGTCTGAAAGACCCTGTCTTTCACTTTTCTTCACGAGCTTAAGCTTACTTCTTGGCAACAGCTGGCAGGAGAGAAGACAGGAAGTGAAGGTTAGAGAGAGTAGTGTGGAGGTTGTCGGAGAAGGAGGATTGGAATCCAGAAGATTGGAAAGGGGCAAATGTTGTCCATATCTTCAAAAAAGGGAAGAAGGTGGATCTAGGAAAATATATGCCTGTAAGCCTGACTTCTATTCCGGGAAAGATCTTTGAACAAATTATTAAACATGCAGTAAAAGCTAAAAGAGCACACACACACACACACACATATATATATATATATATATATATATATATATATATATATATACATACCCAACATATACCATATGACCAATAGACAGACACTGTGGGGTTTTGTTTGTCAGTGTCTGTCTATTGGTCATATGGTATATGTTGGGTATGTATATATATGTGCTCTTTTAGCTTTTATTGCATGCTTGAAAAAGATCCATATAGGATCGAAACGTTGCAGCAATGCATGTTTTATGCTGAGGAATAAAGATTATTCACTTTTAAGACGAAAAACCCATGAGTGCTGATCTGTCTATTGAATATATGCCAAGCAGAGAGATTGGGACCTATCTACACAACAGTGAGTTGCATGAGCACCTGTTAAAAGTAAAACCAGGGAAAGTCAAAGACGCCCACTTCTAAAATAACTTCACAAACTGCATAGTAATCTTCAATAAACCAACCCTCAGATAACTAGGACTGTGGGAATTCTTACTGAGCAACCCTTAAATGCAAAGAGAGAAAGAGAGTGTTGAAGTTTAAATTGTATTGTACTAAACTGGAGCTTGAAGCAATGTTATTATTTATGCAAAGCAATACCTCTGCCATTACTAATGAACTGTACCTGTCATTTCTGAATGTTACTAAAAGCTGAAGTAAACTGAGTACCTCCAATTTGCAAATCAAAGCTTGCAGGACTTGTGTTAATTACTTCTTCATTAACCTTTTAGTCCATTAAGGAAGAGGTACTGGCGTCACGTGACAAACCACCATTGATAATTGATAACTGTAGTAACCCTTTTGCCACTGTGCGCGACTGAGCCAGGCCCTCTGCCACCATTACATAGAGAGATCACAGAGCCACCTGTGACATCCATCTTGTTTACCTGTGGTCTCCCCCACATTGGCGCGTCTCCGCTCCAACACTGCACTAGTAGTGTGATTCTATGATTCTACTAACCTCCATCTATCTAGGAATATTTGTTTTCTTTTTTTTACACTTTTATTTTGATTGTCATCTGTTATCAAGCTACCACCTATATACTAAACTTTTTATCTAATCATGAGAACCCACCTGATCTAATAGTTTTATAATCTCATGGTTCTGAGTCTAACTCAAACTTTTTTTTACTGTTTTCCAGTTTCCATTTTTAAATAAACATGTTAATATATAGAGTTTATCAACAAGTGAGCCTACGGGTGACAAATGGTCGATGGATGGCATCCATCACAGAGATACATTAAAGAATACATGTTGAATGTATATTTAGTTAGCATGGGAGCCTTATAGTATCAAATAGCTAATGAATGCCATTCGTCAGAAGCATCCACTGAACAAATATTTTTTTAATCTCATGCCACCCAACCTGGGATATATTGAGCGAAGAGCCAAGATAAGGGAGGACGCATCTATATGAGTGGCACACGGGGTTCAGAAATCCCCGAGGAATACACTGATAAAACTCTATTTTGGATAAAGCATGATTATCCTCCCATTATACTATAGCAATGAGCTTGTAGTAGTAACAGCTGACAGAAGTATCTTCTACAGACTGCTCACAGTCACAATCCATATGTCAATAGTGAATGCCTCCCAGGACCCACAGGTAAAAACTTCTAGTGACCTGATGTCATAAAGCACAGTCTATAAATTGTGTTTTATATGGAATATGTTGTTTTACAGCAGAAATGGCACTCCTAATTTCAAGAAAAATCATTCAGCAAATCTCATCCAGGATATGGAACCAGCCCGGACACCAAACGTTATTGAGATAACTTTAGGGATATTCCCATAGCTCAGTGCTGTAGGAAATATGTTTTGTGCATGAGTGCAGCAATATCAGTAGAAGTGTTACAGTCTAGTATCAAACACCATGTAAGCTTAACTGGTTATTGACAAGCAATATGCATTTTTTTACGGCAGTCACTAAACTCTTTAAACCTGCCAATTTACCTTTTTACAGTCTGGTAAATGTAGCCTGGCACAGGAGTTCTGATCCTGGATGTTTAACCAATTAGATGCCATTGTCCGTGCTGACTGCATCATTAAAGTGGAGATGTGATGTATATAGTTTTTTTTATTTTTTACAGCAGCTAGTGATGATTTTCAGGAAAGGGCTTATATTTCAAGCCCTTGCCTAAAAATCACTGCGGGGGTTGCCTGCATCCGACTGGATTCAATTAATGGCTGAGCGCTTCCTAGGATTGAGTGCTGTGACCAATCAGAGGCAGCGTTCAGCTGTCATTCAATGAATGGCTGAGCCTTGTCTGTGATTGGCTGAGCACTCAGCCAGTCAGACCCAGCTATTTCAGGAGGCGGGGATTTTTAAATCGCCAGCCAGGAGAAAGAGCTTTACAACACTGCGGGGAGTCAGTGAGAAGACGCACCAGAGCTGCACAGCGGCTGAGAGGTGATGTATATATATTTTTTATTTTTTACAGCAGCTAGGGATGATTTTCAGGGAAGGGCTTATATTTCAAAACCTTCCCCCCAAATCACTGCGAGGGTTGCCTGCATCCCATTGCTTTCAATTGGGTGGCTGCAGCGCCAGCCCCATTGAAAGCAATGGGAGAACAATGTGATTCTCTGCCACAGCTGTAACAGCTGTGGCAGGGGATTCTTTCGTCACCGCAGGGAGTCCCCTCACCACTGAACACTGTGACAGTGATGAGGGGACTCCTCACGGGGAATCTTTATGTGCAGCATGGACCTTGCTGCTGCACGCATGTCCTATCTTTTGCAGGTGCAAAGATTTTGCACCTGTAAAAAATGGACATGTGAACACTGCATAGGGAAGCAATGGTTCTAATAGACAAGCTTTTTTTTGCGCACATAGTTGCACACAAAAAAACATTTGTCTGACTTCACCCTGAGTGATGTGAAGGGGGGTATGTACTTTTCAGAGGCGGGATTAATTTTTAGGGCTTGCACATAGTTTTTTTGGGGGGTGGGTGTCATGTTTATCAGGGAGGATGTGCAAATACTTTCTAAGTAGTAAGTCATCACCAGTATTCCTTGCCTTTTATATGTAAGGATTACTTCTCTTGTTTGGATCTTTAGGGTGCATCGACAAGGGCGAGACGCACAAAGCCAGCATGAAATTAGAACCCATTCTTTTCAATAAGTCTATTTACACAGGTGTTTTTTCCCTCGCAGCAATACTGTGAGACTGAAAAATCTCAGCATGTTCTATATTCGTGTGAATCGCAAATGAGAATTGAACATGCAGATGTGCGATCTCCCACACATCGCACAGCACATAGACGTAAATGTCGGGCATGACTCTTACACACCCATGTGATTGCACCCTTATCTAGATCTTTGTACCTTTAAATAGCAACCCTTGTGACAGCACTTCTGTCCTTCAGATGCCATTTAACCCCTTTAATGGCATGTCCGGAAACTTTCTGGGGCTTGCTGCACTGACCATGCAGTTAAACCCCGGAAGATTTCCGTGGACAGCTCTAGTGCTGAAATGCTAGCCAGGACACAGTTATTGTACCACTGTACACGTTTGCCACTTCAAATTACCTCAGGAAAATCTCCGAGGCTTGCTGCACTGACATGGTAATAATAAACCTGCCACTGAAGGGGTTAATGCATTAGAATTAATTTGTCTGCTTTGTTGTAAAATAACAACCTCAGATTTTATTAATTATTAAAACTAAGCAATTCATCCAACTTATCTGAGGAGCCAGTAGAACAAGATGTCACAGTTAGAAAGTATAATAAAACATTTAAATGCAAACCCTCCTTGATTGCTTCCAGGATGCATCACACCATCCATCATTATTATGTGATGCGCTCACTATACCAACAGGATCTTGTATAAAACAGTCAAACACTAGAAACACTTACTGAACTGTACTGTCCTATTGCTTTCCCAGCCTTGGCTTGTCATCAACATTCTAAGGGAAATCAGAACAATTCCAGAATTAATAGTTTTAATTAAAAAGTATGCTCATTCATATTTAATAGACATATTTAATGCATTATTAATGGAACCGCTATGAAGACACATTTACAATCATGTGTGAAGTGCTAAAGATAACACAAGAGACAAACGCTGATGAAAGCTAATGCTGAAAACTATGTACATTTACTGGAACAATTGATTTCCATATACAAAGTTTTTAAAGGGATACTGACTTTTCAGACAACTTATGCTCATCTAATTGCCTGTGTACGTCTGATCAATCTTGTAATATACTTTCATTAAAATCAGTTTTACCACTGTAAATCAATGTTTAAGGGGCTGCTACTAGAGGCCTCTCTTCCTGCTCCTCTGCAATCCACTGACTGTTGTTAGGCATTGAGCTTCTGTAGTAACTGGGATACTAGGATGTTTTCTTAGCTGTGGGTGAGGGGCCAGTGCACTCACAGGCTGACAGAACTGCAGACAGTGTAAACAATTTCCACTTTCTCTGCCTCTTCTGTTGTTACACATTATTTTGGATTTACTAATTATTTGGCCAGAGTGTGTCTAAATTGCCAACTCCTACAATCGTTCTGGGACAGCAAGCAGAGGTGTGAGCATTCAGAAACTGCGTCCCTGCTGAATGGACCAAAGATAGGACAATGCAACATGGGAATTGAGGGAAAGGAAGCACAAGGCAGTGAATTACTGGCAGAATGGTAGGCTTGTGACACAACCTAAAAGTGAATTTCCAACAGCAAGGCAGCAGAAAAACAGGGAAAACCACCTTAAAATCAGAACTGATAAATATGAAACAGGGTGCAATCAGTAGTAAATTAGTGGGTAAGATGATCCTGGTGTATTTTAGAAAACTTGTTGAAAACTCAGGTACACTTATCTATGAAGATAATAAATATCTATATTTTTGGTACCTATGATATGATGTGTTGTGTGCTCACACAATTTGCTTTATTATTATGTAGGTACACAGCAGAAGACACTTATGTTATGTAAAACGGAGGGACAAGCTCGTTAAAGGGTCCTCCCACAGAGATGTCATTCTGCTGACTACGCCAGCAGACAAGGAGCAGATTTGCAGTGGGTCAGGACCGGCAGAACTTTGATGTCACCATAAGGCAGGAAGGCATGTGATGCAGTGCAACACGAAGAAAGCTTTACTCCCTATTGGACAACTGGCTTGGTAGTTACCGAAAATGTTGCACAGTTACTGGGACATTCAGAAACCAAATAAAGTACTGCACACCACTCCACATCAGGTGCCCACAGTAATGTGAGGTATCCCAAATGTCCTTCCTGCTATAGTTAGCCAATATTTGTATGGTAATTATTTGCTTTTTGGTTCTCTGATGAAACTTCTGGTGTGACGCAATTGAGATGTCATGACTGACAGTATACAGCGTTTGCTCGTAACATACATTGTTTGTGTTGGGTGGCCATCCACACAATACCTTTTTCTAGGGCATTCCAGGATATATAAGAGACAAGTCCTCATGCAGGGCCACTTTTTCTAGATTAAAAACTCCACTTTTTGGATAAGACAGGAGTGTGAAAAATAATCAGGCTCATTAATTCCTTTAGTTTCAGCACTACATCTTGCTACAGGTTTTAGTAATCTCAATGCCTTTAACATTATCAGCCTTGGAGCTCCCTGCCCAATTTTGACACCAGTGTTACTAACGGCAATTAGCACATAAGTAATAGAAACTTTCCAAGAAAAGGAGGATAATTGGCTACCAAAAGCCAACAACTTGTTGCACCCTAAACAGCATGGCTTCACTGAGGGCAGATCATGTCAAACTAATTCCACTAATTTCTTTTACTATGTTATAAAGGTTTTGTATGAGGTGGTGCTGCAGATATTGTCTACCTAGATTTTAGTCTTTGAAATAACTGCACATAGAGAGCTCATAGATATAGAATTGAAAATTGGACTTCCCTGATAGTCTAGTGGATTCATAGTTTATAGATACATACTAGAATGTTGCTGTTATAAGGGTTTTCCCAACAAAAACTACTGAGGCCCTGTGCTCAGGATAGTTCATCAATAGTTAAAGGAGATGTCCCGAGGCAGCAAGTGGGGTTATACACTTCTGTATGGCCATAATAATGCACTTTGTAATATACATTGTGCATTAATTATGAGCCATACAGAAGTTATAAAAAGTTTTTTACTTACCTGCTCCGTTGCTAGCGTCCTCGTCTCCATGGTGCCGACTAATTTTTGGCCTCCGATGGCCAAATTAGCCGCGCTTGCGCAGTCCGGGTCTTCTGCTGTTCTCTATGGGGCTCCGTGTAGCTCCGTGTAGCTCCGCCCCGTCACGTGCCGATTCCAGCCAATCAGGAGGCTGGAATCGGCAGTGGACCGCACAGAAGAGCTGCGGTCCACGAAGATAGAGGATCCCGGCGGCCATCTTCAGCGGTAAGTATTGAAGTCACCGGACCGCCGGGATTCAGGTAAGCGCTGTGCGGGTGGTTTTTTTAACCCCTGCATCGGGGTTGTCTCGCGCCGAACGGGGGGGGGGGTTTAAAAAAAAAAAAACCCGTTTCGGCGCGGGACATCTCCTTTAATTTCCATGTCCTGCCACTTGGGATCCCCAGTGATCAGCTGCCGGAAGTGTAATAGCCAGCTTCAACTCCCATTGATTTCAACGGGAGTGAAGCTAACTATGGCACTTCTACTCCTGTCCACGATGATGTCATCCAGCCCCATTGCACTGACAGTGGGCCGGGCGATTAACTGATTAAGGGAGATCCAGAGTGGGGGGTCTCTGGAGATTAACTATGGCGTGTTTTCTGAGTAAAGACTAGTTACAAGTGGTGAGCACAAGGATTCTGTTCTTTTTAATGTTTGTAGGTGACATAAAAAGTTTGTTAGGTGTCTTTTTGACGATGACTAGAGATGAGCGAACGTACTCGTCCGAGCTTGATACTCGTTCGAGTATTAGCGTGTTCGAGATGCTCGTTACTAGAGGCGAGTACCACGCGATGTTCGAGTTACTTTCACTTTCATCTCTGAGACGTTAGCGCGCTTTTCTGGCCAATAGAAAGACAGGGAAGGCATTACAACTTCCCCCTGCGACGTTCAAGCCCTATACCACCCCCCTGCAGTGAGTGGCTGGCGAGATCAGGTGTCACCCGAGTATATAAATCGGCCCCTCCCGCGGCTCGCCACAGATGCATTCTGACATAGCTCAGGGAAAGTGCTGCTGATGGTGGAGCTGCTATAGGGAGAGTGTTAGGAGTGATTTTAGGCTTCAAGAACCCCAACGGTCCTTCTTAGGGCCACATCTGACTGTGTGCAGTACTGTTGAGGCTGCTTTTTGCATTGTTGCACTTTTTTTTTTTTTTTTATATCGGCCATGCAGAGCATTGCGTCCTCAGTCTGCAGTAATTTTACATAGTCCAGGGCCAGTAGTGGTGAGGCAGGGACAGTGAAAGAGATATACTGTGTATATAGGCAGTGGGCTTTTCCAAAAAGATTTGTGAAAAAACATTCTATTTGGGCTGCCTGTGACCGTCCTGAGTGTACTGCGTCTCTGCTGGGGGTAGTAGTCCTAATTAATACGCAGCCAGCTAAGTGTTACAGCAGGCTTGCGCAAAATTCTTTCCTGGCTCTGCTGTGCGTTACACATCACCGCTGTCATCCTGTCCAGAGGGAAACAGTCTGCAGTAATTTTACATAGTCCAGGGCCAGTAGTGGTGAGCCAGGGACAGTGAAAGAGATATACTGTGTATATAGGCAGTGGGCTTTTCCAAAAAAATTTGGGAAAAAACATTCTATTTGGGCTGCCTGTGACCGTCCTGAGTGTATTGCGTCTCTGCTGGGGGTAGTAGTTCTAATTAATACGCAGCCAGCTAAGTGTTACAGCAGGCTTGCGCAAAATTCTTTCCTGGCTCTGCTGTGCGTTCCGTAAGCGAAGTCAGCCTCCAACCACAGGCCAATAAGCGGCACATTAAATGACAGCGTTCTGTTTCTGCACTACTGGTAATACAGCATGCTGAGGGGTAGGGGTAGGCCTAGAGGACATGGACGCGGGTGAGGATGCGGAGGCCCAAGTCAGGGTGTGGGCACAGGCCGAGCTCCTGATCCAGGTGTATCGCAGCCGACTGCTGCGGGATTAGGAGAGAGGCACGTTTCTGGCGTCCCCACATTCATCTCACAATTAATGGGTCCACGCGGTAGACCTTTATTAGAAAATGAGCAGTGTGAGCAGGTCCTGTCGTGGATGGCAGAAAGTTCATGCAGCAATCTATCGACCACCCAGAATTCTGCGCCGTTCACTGCTGCAACTCTGAATCCTCTGGCTGCTGCTCCTCCTTCCTCCCAGCCTCCTCACTCCATTACAATGACACATTCTGAGGAGCAGGCAGACTCCCAGGAACTGTTCTCGGGCCCCTGCCCAGAATGGGCAGCAATGGTTCCGAATCCTCTCCCACTGGAGAAGTTTGTCGTGACCGATGCCCAACCTTTGGAAAGTTCCCGGGGTCCGGGGGATGAGGCTGGGGACTTCTGGCAACTGTCTCAAAAGCTTTCAGTGGGTGAGGAGGACGATGACGATGAGACACAGTTGTCTATCACTCAGGTAGTAGTAATTGGAGGAAGTCCGAGGGAGGAGCGCACAGAGGTTTCGGAGGAAGAGCAGCAGGACGATTAGGTGACTGACCCCACGTGGCTTGCTACGCCTACTGAGGACAGGTCTTCAGAGGGGCAGGCAAATGCAGCAGCAGGGCAGGTTGGAAGAGGCAGTGCGGTGGCCAGGGGTAGAGGCAGGGCAAGACCGAATAATCCACCAACTGTTTCCCAAAGCGCCCCATGCCACCCTGCAGAGGCCGAGGTGCTCAAAGGTCTGGCAGTTTTTCACTGAGAGTGCAGACGACCGACGAACAGTGGTGTGCAACCTTTGTCGTGCCAAGATCAGCCGGGGAGCCACCACCACCAGCCTCACCACCACCAGCATGCCAGACATATGATGGCCAAGCACCCCACAAGGTGGGACGAAGGCCGTTCACCGCCTCCGGTTTACACCGCTGCCTCTCCCCCTGTGCCCCAACCTGCCACTGAGATCCAACCCCCCTCTCAGGACACAGGCACTACCGTCTCCTGGCCTGCACACACACCCTCACCTCCGCTGTCCTCGGCCCCATCCACCAATGTCTCTCAGCACACCGTCCAGCCGTCGCTAGCGCAAGTGTTGGAGCGCAAGCGCAAGTACGCCGCCACGCACTCGCACGCTCAAGCGTTAAACGTGCACATAGCCAAATTGATCAGCCTGGAGATGCTGCCATATAGGCTTGTGGAAACGGAGGCTTTCAAAGGTATGATGGCGGCCGCTGCCCCGCGCTACTCAGTTCCCAGTCGCCACTACTTTTCCCGATGTGCCGTCCCAGCCCTGCACGACCACGTCTCCCGCAACATTGTACGCGCCCTCACCAACTGCCAAGGTCCACTTAACTACGGACACGTGGACAAGCACAGGTGGGCAGGGCCACTATATCTCCCTGATAGCATATTGGGTGAATTTAGTGGAGGCTGGGACAGAGTCAGAGCCTGGGACCGCTCACGTCCTACCCACCCCCAGAATTGCGGGCCCCAGCTCGGTGGTGGTATCTGCGGCGGTGTATGCTTCCTCCACTAAACCACCCTCCTCCTCCTCCTCCTCCTACGCAACCTCTGTCTCGCAATCAAGATGTGTCAGCAGCAGCACGTCGCCAGCAGTCGGTGTCGCGCGGCGTGGCAGCACAGCGGTGGGCAAGCGTCAGCAGGCCGTGCTGAAACTACTCAGCTTAGGAGAGAAGAGGCACACGGCCCACGAACTGCTGCAGGGTCTGACATAGCAGACCGACCGCTGGCTTGCACCGCTGAGCCTCCAACCGGGCATGGTCGTGTGTGACAACGGCCGTAACCTGGTGGCGGCTCTGCAGCTCGGCAGCCTCACGCACGTGCCATGCCTGGCCCACGTCTTTAATTTGGTGGTTCAGCGCTTTCTGAAAAGCTACCCACGCTTGTCAGACCTGCTCGGAAAGGTGCTCCGGCTCTGTGCACATTTCCGCAAGTCCAACACGGACGCTGCCACCCTGCGCACCCTGCAACATCGGTTTAATCTGCCAGTGCACCGACTGCTGTGCGACGTGCCCACACGGTGGAACTCTACGCTCCACATGTTGGCCAGGCTCTATGAGCAGCGTAGAGCTATAGTGGAATACCAACTCCAACATGGGCGGCGCAGTGGGAGTCAGCCTCCTCAATTCTTTACAGAAGAGTGGGCCTGGTTGGCAGACATCTGCCAGGTCCTTGGAAACTTTGAGGAGTCTACCCAGATGGTGAGCGGCGATGCTGCAATCATTAGCGTCACCATTCCTCTGCTATGCCTCTTGAGAAGTTCCCTGCAAAGCATAAAGGCAGACGCTTTGCGCTCGGAAACAGAGGCGGGGGAAGAGACAGCTTGGCCCACTGCTGAGGGTACCCATGCTGCTTGCCTGTCATCCTTTCAGCGTGTATGGCCTGAGGAGGAGGAGGAGGAGGAAGAGGATCCTGAAAGTGATCTTCCTAGTGAGGACAGCCATGTGTTGCGTACAGGTACCCTGGCACACATGGCTGACTTCATGTTAGGATGCCTTTCTTGTGACCCTCGCGTTATACGCATTCTGGCCACTACGGATTACTGGGTGTACACACTGCTCGACCCACGGTATAAGGAGAACCTTTGCACTCTCATACCCGAAGAGAAATGGAGTTCGAGAGTGATGCTATACCACAGGACCCTGGCGGACAAGCTGATGGTAAAATTCCCATCCGACAGCGCTAGTGGCAGAAGGCGCAGTTCCGAGGGCCAGGTAGCAGGGGAGGCGCGGAGATCAGGCAGCATGTACAGCGCAGGCAAGGGAAAACTATCTAAGGCCTTTGACAGCTTTCTGGCTCCCCAGCAAGACTGTGTCACCGCTCCCCAGTCAAGGCTGAGTCGGCGGGAGCACTGTAAAAGGATGGTGAGGGAGTACGTAGCCGCTCGCACGACCGTCCTCCGTGACGTCTCTGCCCCCTACAACTACTGGGTGTCGAAGCTGGACACGTGGCCTGAACTCGCGCTGTATGCCCTGGAGGTGCTTGCTTGTCCTGCGGCTAGCGTCTTGTCAGAGAGGGTGTTTAGTGCGGCTGAGGGAATCATCACGGATAAGCTTACCCGCCTGTCAAACGACAGTGCCGACAGGCTTACACTCATCAAGATGAACAAAGCCTGGATTTCCCCAGACTTCTCTTCTCCACCAGCGGACAGCAGCCATACCTAAGCAATACGTAGGCTGCACCCGCGGATGGAAGCATCGTTCTCTATCACCATCAAAAACGGGGACCTTTTAGCTTCATCAATCTGTGTATTCTATTCATCCTCCTCCTCCTGCTCCTCCTCCTGAAACCTGACGTAATCACGCCGAACGGGCAATTTTTCTTAGGCCCACAAGGCTCAGTCATATAATTTTTGTAAACAATTTTTATATGTTTCAATGCTCATTAAAGCGTTGAAACTTGCACCTGAACCAATTTTTATTTTAACTGGGCTGCCTCCAGGCCTAGTTACAAATTAAGCCACATTAACCAAAGCGATTTATGGGTTTCACCTGCCCTCTTGGTTGGGCATGGGCAATTTTTCTCAGGTACATTAGTACTGTTGGTTCACCAATTTTTTTGGGCCCTCGCCTACAGTGTAATCCAATTAATTTTTTTCCCACCTGTATTAAAGCTGACGTTACATCAGCTGTGCTGGGCACTGCAATGGGATATATTTATGTACCGTCGGTGGGTTCCAGGGAGCCACCCATGCTGTCGGTCCACACGGAGTTGTAACTGCATGTGTCCACTTCTAAAGAACCCCTGTCTGACTGGGGCATGCAGTGTGGGCCGAAGACCACCTGCATTAAACATGACATTACCTCAGCTGTGCTGGGCACTGCAATCGGATATATTTATGTACCGCCGGTGGCTTCCTGGCACCCACCCATGCTGTCGGTCCACACGGAGTTGTAACTGCATGTGTCCACATCTAAAGAACCCCAGTCTGACTGGGGCATGCAGTGTGGGCCGAAGACCACCTGCATTAAACATGACATTACCTCAGCTGTGCTGGGCACTGCAATGGGATACATTTATGTACCGCCGGTGGCTTCCTGGCACCCACCCATGCTGTCGGTCCACACGGAGTTGTAACTGCATGTGTCCACTTCTAAAGAACCCCAGTCTGACTGGGGCATGCAGTGTGGGCCGAAGCCCACCTGCATTTAATCTGACGGTAGCTCTGCTGTCCAGGGCACTGCAATTGGATACATTTATTATTAGCCGGTGGGTTCCAGGGAGCCACCCATGCTGTGGGTGCACACGGAATTCCCATTGCGGAGTTGTACCTGCCTGTGACTATTTATAAAAAACCCCAGTCTGACTGGGGCATGCAGACACCTTGACAGAATGAATAGTGTGTGGCACATAGGTTCCCCATTGCTATGCCCACGTGTGCAGCTCCTGATGGCGGTGGCACAGGATTATATTTCTCATTGCTTCTGTACAGCATTGTGGGCTATCGTCCTGCCCCTTTTAAAGAGGGTCGCTGCCTAGCCGTGCCAACCCTCTGCAGTGTGTGCCTGCGGTTCCTCCTCATGGCAGACACACTTATAAATAGACATGAGGGTGGCGTGGCATGAGGGCAGCTGAAGGCTGCGCAGGGACACTTTGGTGTGTGCTGTGGACACTGGGTCGTGCGCGGGGAGGGGGGGGTTGGGCAGCATGTAACCCAGCAGAAGGGGCAGCGGAGTGTCATGCAGGCAGTGATTGTGCTTTGTTGGAGGTAGTATGGTGCTTAGCTAAGGTATGCATTGCTAATGAGAGCTCTTCAGAAGTAAAAATTGTTAGGAGGGGGGGCCCACTCTTGGTGCTATTGTGGCTTAATAGTGGGACCTGGGAACTTGAGATGTAGCCCAACATGTAGCCCCTCGCCTGCCCTATCCGTTGCTGTGTCGTTCCCATCACTTTCTTGAATTGCCCAGATTTTCACAAATGGAAACCTTAGCTAGCATCAGCGATATACAAAAATGCTCGGGTCACCCATTGACTTCAATGGGGTTCGTTATTCGAAACGAACCCTCGAGCATCACGAAATTTTCGTCCCGAGTAACGAGCACCCGAGCATTTTGGTGCTCGCTCATCTCTAACGATGACATAAAAGTGTGTAATAGGGTTGATATTTCTGGTGATGTAGCATGGAAAACAATTAAGCTTTACTGGATAAATCATCAAAATTATGAAAACTGCAGAAATAATGTAGGGGCAGGCTAGATGGACCATGCAGTCTTTTCTTACCATCAATCTTTTATGTTTTTTCGTACTAAATAAACAATAACGCGGATATTTACCTCTATAACCGAAAGTCAACAAATATTCAAGCTATATCACATATGGTAAATTAACGAAAAACATAC
Organism: Eleutherodactylus coqui; assembly: GCF_035609145.1. NCBI lineage: Eukaryota > Metazoa > Chordata > Amphibia > Anura > Eleutherodactylidae > Eleutherodactylus > Eleutherodactylus coqui. The sequence continues at coordinate 75,375,517 of NC_089849.1, forward strand.
AAAAAGGTGGAAGGTGTCTCACTCTGTATTAATTCTGTCCTGTACAGAGGTTAAGGAAGCCACTTCATTGTTCTACTATAGTCTATGCAACAACTTTAAAAAGCCATTGAAAAGTGGAAACATTGGGGCAAATTTTCTATTGAAAATGTGCCAGTTTTCTGCAGTACAGATTTGCAACAGTTCCCATTGCCTGATCTTGGCTTAATCCCTTTTCAGACGAGCGTGGTTTACATGCTACTACATCAGCGTGTAAACCATGCTGCTGACATGCTGGAATTCTGCGGTGAATGAGTTGATCCGTGCTCCACAGAGCATCGCGTTCACATGTCCGTGCTGTGAGCAGAGTGCTGCCGCGGCACCCCTAGGAGCCTGTGGTCAGCACTATGGACAGCGCTGTAGAACAGAGCTGACAGGCGAGTCAACACCCGCTGTCCTATCTTTTTTACCAGCGCAGATTCTGCACTGGTAAAAAAGCTCCATGTGAGTGCTTCTATAGCTATAGAAGCATGGTTTAGTTGATATAAAAGAGTGGTTTACACTCTGCTTTAGCAGCATGTAAACTACGCTCATCTGAATGTGGCCTTAAACTGTAAAAAAGCACTCTTGTGGAAACACATATTTCCACCCCTACCCCCCTCATCTGATAGCATATTATACACTTCATGCCTTCTATGTATATTGCACTCTCTTCCATGTAATGCAGTCTTATGGCTGATGTTTATCAGGCACCATCTTGATGTTGCTTTCACTCTCATTATGTTCTATGCTACCAAATTCCATGATGCATCAGCATGGAATTACATGAGCAGCAACAGGCTGTACCATCTCAGCCTGCTGGGAAGACAGGGTAAATATCATTAACCTCTACATTCACCTAAATACGATAAAGACCATAAATATGATATACACTCCTAGAGGATGAACTATCATTGTCTTCATTATAACTGTGTAACAGGAGCCTTTCATTGTCAGCAGTAATGTGATTGAAGTTACTGTTCCCCCTGAGAACAGCATGCATGGTACAGTCAATGTAGCTTAACCACACAGGAATGTCTGGTGACTCCTTGAAAGAACAGAAAAGCATGTAATTCCCAAGGGCTTACCATGAGATCACATGATCCAACTGAAGGGATTCTTTTCAGATAGAAAGGAATAACTAAACAAGGAAATACCAGCGGATTTATATATACTGGGAGAGGGGATATTTACATAATGAGTAGAGATGAGCGAACGTACTCGTCCGAGCTTGATATTCGTGCGAATATTAGGGTGTTCGGGATGCTCGTTACTCGTAACGAGTACCACGCGGTGTTCCGGTTACTTTCAGTTTCCTCTCTGAGACGTTAGCGCGCTTTTCTGGCCAATTGAAAGACAGGGAAGGCATTACAACTTCCCCCTGTGACGTTCAAGCCCTATACCACCCCCCTGCTGTGAGTGGCTGGGGAGATCAGATGTCACCCGAGTATAAAAATCGGCCCCTCCCGCGGCTCGCCACACATGCCTTGTGACTTAGCTGAGGGAAAGTACTATCGTGCTGGAGCTGCTGTAGGGAGAGCGTTAGGAGTTAGTGTAGGCTTCAAGAACCCCAACGGCCCTTCTTAGGGCCACATCTACTAGTGTGCAGTACTGTGTTAGCACAGTATTTTTTTTTTTTTTCAAAATTGGATCTGCAGAGCATTGCGCCCTGCGATAGGGACAGAAGTGGGGGTTAGGCAGGGAGAGTGTTAGGAGTTAGTGTAGGCTTCAAGAACCCCAACGGTCCTTTCTAGGGCCACATCTATCCGTGTGCAGTACTGTCCAGGCTGCTGTTAGCAGTGTTGCATATTTTTTTTTTTTTCTCAAAACCGGCTGTGCAGAGCATTGCACCCGGCATTAATACTACAGGGATAGAATTGTGTAGGCAGGGCCAGAAGACATACATTATTCATTGAATAGAAGCAGTGTGGGTGTTCCTTGTAAAAAGCAGGGAAAAAATTCTATTTGGCCTGCCTGTGTCAGTCCTAAGGGCTCTGGGTACGTCTGTGCTGCGTGGAGAACGTAAACAAATCAGGCGCAACCAGCTACGGTTGAGTGCAGCCTTGCGCCAATTTCTTTCCTGCCTGGGAAATACCTGCTCTGCCACAGTTAGTAACTCTGCAACTGTAAAGTTCTGTGACAGTTTTGCAGGGCCGCAACACAGTTATTAAACTTATTATTCAGTGAATAGATGCAGTGGGCCTAACCTTTTAAACAAAAGGGAAGAAAGTATATTTGCCCTGCCTGTGTCAGTCCTAAGGGCTCTGGGTACGTCTGTGCTGCGTGGAGAACGTAAAAAAATCAGACGCAACCAGCTACGGTTGAGTGCAGCCTTGCGCCAATTTCTTTCCTGCCTGGGAAATCAAATCACTGGTAATACAGCATGCTGAGGGGTAGGGGTAGGCCTAGAGGACGTGGACGCGGCCGAGGATGCGGAGGGCCAAGTGAGGGTGTGGGCACAGGCCGAGCCAGTGCGGTGGCCAGGGGTAGAGGCAGGGCCACACCGAATAATCCACCAACTGTTTCCCAAAGCGCCCCCTCGCGCCATGCCACCCTGCACAGGTCAAGGTGCTCTACGGTGTGGCAGTTTTTCACAGAGATGCCTGACGACCGACGAACAGTGGTGTGCAACCTTTGTCGCGCCAAGATCAGCTGGGGAGGCACCACCAACAGCATGCGCAGGCATATGATGGCCAAGCACCCCACAAGGTGGGACGATGCCCGTTCACCGCCTCCGGTTTGCACCACTGCCTCTCCCCCTGTGCCCCAACCTGCCACTGAGATCCAACCCCCCTCTGAGGACACAGGCACTACCGTCTCCTGGCCTGCACCCACACCCTCACCTCCGCTGTCCTCGGCCCCATCCAGCAATGTCTCTCAGCGCAGCGTCCAGACGTCGCTAGTGCCACAGTTTGAGCGCAAGCGCAAGTACGACGCCACGCACCCTCACGCTCAAGCGTTAAACGTGCACATTGCAAAATTGATCAGCCTAGAGATGCTGCCATATAGGCTTGTGGAAACGGAGGCTTTCAAAAGCATGATGGCGGCGGCTGCCCCGCGCTACTCGGTTCCCAGTCGCCACTACTTTTCCCGATGTGCCGTCCCAGCCCTGCACGACCACGTCTCCCGCAACATTGTACGCGCCCTCACCAACGCGGTTACTCCCAAGGTCCACTTAACAACGGATACGTGGACAAGCACAGGCGGGCAGGGCCACTACATCTCCCTGACGGCACATTGGGTGAATTTAGTGGAGGCTGGGACAGAGTCAGAGCCTGGGACCGCTCTCGTCCTACCCACCCCCAGAATTGCGGGCCACAGTTCGGTGGTGGTATCTGCGGCGGTGTATGCTTCCTCCACTAAAGCACCTTCCTCCTCCTCCTCCTCCTCCAACGCAACCTCTGTCTCGCAATCAAGATGTGTCAGCAGCACGTCGCCAGCAGTCGGTGTCACGCGGCGTGGCAGCACAGCGGTGGGCAAGCGTCAGCAGGCCGTGCTGAAACTACTCAGCTTAGGAGAGAAGAGGCACACGGCCCACGAACTGCTGCAGGGTCTGACAGAGCAGACCGACTACTGGCTTGCGCCGCTGAGCCTCCAACCGGGCATGGTCGTGTGTGACAACGGCCGTAAGCTGGTGGCGGCTCTGCAGCTCGGCAGCCTCACGCACGTGCCATGCCTGGCCCATGTGTTTAATTTGGTGGTTCAGCACTTTCTGAAAAGCTACCCCCACTTGTCATACCTGCTCGGAAAGGTGTGCCAGCTCTGCGCACATTTCCGCAAATCCCACACGCACGCTGCCACCCTGCGGACACTGCAACATAGGTTTAATCTGCCAGTGCACCGACTGCTGTGCGACGTGCCCACACAGTGGAACTCTACGCTCCACATGTTGGCCAGACTCTATGAGCAGCGTAGAGCTATAGTGGAATACCAACTCCAACTTGCGCGGCGCAGTGGGAGTCAGCCTCCTCAATTATTTACAGAAGAGTGGCCCTGGTTGGCAGCCATCTGCCAGGTCCTTGGAAAATTTGAGGAGTCTACCCAGGTGGTGAGCGGCGATGCTGCAATCATTAGCGTCACCATTCCTCTGCTATGCATCTTGAGAAGTTCCCTGCAAAGCATAAAGGCAGACGCTTTGCGCTCGGAAACAGAGCCGGGGGAAGACAGTATGTCGCTGGATAGTCAGAGCACCCGCCTGTCTATATCTCAGCGCGTTGAGGAGGAGGAGGAGCATGAGGAGGATGAGGAGGAGGGGGAAGAGACAGCTTGGCCCACTGGTGAGGGTACACATGCTGCTGGGCTGTCATCCTTTCAGCGTGTATGGCCTGAGGAGGAGGAGGAGGAGGAGGAGGAGGAGGAGGATCCTGAAAGTGATCTTCCTAGTGAAGACAGCCATGTGTTGCGTACAGGTACCCTGGCACACATGGCTGACTTCATGTTAGGATGCCTTTCTCGTGACCCTCGCGTTACACGCATTCTGGCCACTACGGATTACTGGGTGTACACACTGCTCGATCCACGGTATAAGGAGAGCCTTTGCACTCTCATTCCCGAAGAGGAAAGGGGTTCGAGAATGATGCTATACCACAGGGCGCTGGTGGACAAACTGATGGTAAACTTCCCATCCGACAGCGCTAGTGGCAGAAGGCGCAGTTCCGAGGGCCAGGCAGCAGGGGAGGCGCAGAGATCAGGCAGCATGTACAGCACAGGCAGGGGAACATTCTCCAAGGCCTTTGCCAGCTTTATGGCTCCCCAGCAAGACTGTGTCACCGCTCCCCAGTCAAGGCTGAGTCGGCGGGAGCACTGTAAAAGGATGGTGAGGGAGTACGTAGCCGATCGCACGACCGTCCTCCGTGACGCCTCTGCCCCCTACAACTACTGGGTGTCGAAGCTGGACACGTGGCCTGAACTCGCGCTGTATGCCCTGGAGGTGCTTGCTTGTCCTGCGGCTAGCGTCTTGTCAGAGAGTGTGTTTAGTGTGGCTGGGGGAATCATCACGGATAAGCGTACCCACCTGTCAACCGACAGTGCCGACAGGCTTACACTCATCAAGATGAACCAAAGCCTGGATTTCCCCAGACTTCTCTTCTCCACCAGCGGACAGCAGCGATACATAAGCAATACGTAGGCTGCACCCGCGGATGGAAGCTACGTTCTCTCTCACCATCCAAAACGGGGACATTTCTGCTTCATCAATCTGTGTCTAATATTCCTCCTCCTGCTCCTCCTCCTGAAACCTCACGTAATCACGCTGAACGGGCAATTTTTCTTAGGGCCACAAGGCTCACTCATATAATTTTTCTAAACAATTTTTATATGTTTCAATGCTCTTAAAAGCGTTGAAACTTTAACTTGAACCAATTTTTCGTTAAACTGGGCTGCCTCCAGGCCTAGTTACCACTTAAGCCACATTAACCAAAGCGATTAATGGGTTTCACCTGCCCTCTTGGTTGGCCATGGCCAATTTTTTGGATGTACATTAGTACTGTTGATACAGCAATTTTTGTGGGCCCTCGCCTACAGTGTAATCAAATGAATTTTTAGCCCACCTGCATTACAGCTGACGTTACATCCGCTGTGTTGGGCAATGCAATGGGATATTTTTGTGTATCGCCGGTGGGTTCCAGGGAGCCACCCATGCTGTAGGTGCACACGGAGTTTAACCTACATCTGTCCACTTGTAAAGAACCCCAGTCTGACTGGGGCATGCAGTGTGGGCCGAAGCCCACCTGCATTAAGCACGACATTACTACCTCAGCTGTGTTGGGCAATGCAATGGGATATTTTTGTGTATCGCCGGTGGGTTCCAGGGAGCCACCCATGCTGTAGGTGCACACGGAGTTTAACCTACATCTGTCCACTTGTAAAGAACCCCAGTCTGACTGGGGCATGCAGTGTGGGCCGAAGCCCACCTGTATTAAGCACAACATTACTACCTCAGCTGTGTTGGGCAATGCAATGGGATATTTTTATGTACCGCCGGTGGGTTCCAGGGAGCCACCCATGCTGTAGGTGCACACGGAGTTTAACCTACATGTGTCCACTTGTAAAGAACCCCAGTCTGACTGGGGCATGCAGTGTGGGCCGAAGCCCACCTGTATTAAGCACAACATTACTACCTCAGCTGTGTTGGGCAATGCAATGGGATATTTCTATGTACCACCGGTGGCTTCCTGGCACCCACCCATGCTGTGGGTCCACAGGGAATTATAAATGCATCTGTTTCCACTTGTAAAGAACCCCAGTCTGACTGGGGCATGCAGTGTGGGCCGAAGCCCACCTGCATTAAACATGACATTACTACCTCAGCTGTGATGGGCACTGCAATGGGATATTTTTATGTACCGCCGGTGGGTTCCAGGGAGCCACCCATGCTGTCGGTCCACAGGGACTTCACAATAGGGAGTTGTACCTGCCTGTGTCTATGAATTAAAAACCGCGGTCTGACTGGGGCATGCAGACACCTTGACAGAATGAATAGTGTGTGGCACATAGGTTCCCCATTGCTATGCCCACGTGTGCAGCTCCTGATGGCGGTGGCACAGGATTATATTTCTCATTGCTTCTGTACAGCATTGTGGGCTATCGCCCTGCCCCTTTTAAAGAGGGTCGCTGCCTAGCCGTGCCAACCCTCTGCAGTGTGTGCCTGCGGTTCCTCCTCATGGCAGACGCACTTCTAAATAGACATGAGTGTGGCGCGGCATGAGGGCAGCTGAAGGCTGCGCAGGGACACTTTGGTGTGCGCTGTGGGGGGGAGGGGGGGCGGTTGGGCAGCATGTAACCCAGGAGAAGTGTCAGTGGAGTGTCATGCAGGCAGTGATTGTGCTTTGTTGGAGGTAGTGTGGTGCTTAGCTAAGGTATGCATTGCTAATGAGGGCTTTTCAGAAGTAAAAGTTTTTGGGAGGGGGGGGCACTCTTGCCGCTATTGTGGCTTAATAGTGGGACCTGTGAACTTGAGATGCAGCCCAACATGTAGCCCCTCGCCTGCCCTATCCGTTGCTGTGTCGTTCCCACCACTTTCTTGAATTGCCCAGATTTTCACACATGAAAACCTTAGCGAGCATCGGCGAAATACAAAAATGCTCGGGTCGCCCATTGACTTCAATGGGGTTCGTTACTCGAAACGAACCCTCGAGCATCGCGATAATTTCGTCCCGAGTAACGAGCACCCGAGCATTTTGGTGCTCGCTCATCTCTAATAATGAGTGAAAAAAAAATCAGGGGAGTGACCCTTTAGTCTTATGTGACTCCATTGCTTTTAGGCATAAATAAGGTCTGTATTATGGGCCTGTAGGGACTTTATGAGCCAACATACAGGGTCTCTGAATCCTTACACCCTCTTTTGCTTCCCTGAAATTTTTGCTCTGCCAGTGTCACTTGGGATTCTTACAATACAATGGAACTATTTTCAGCATTCCTTAGAATGAACTGTGCCATCATATCTCTTTAGTGCTAAATATTCCTGGTGGTCTATGGCTACTAATGAGTTAATACTAAGTATACCTGGCAGGGCTTATGGGTTGATACTTACCATTGTATAGGGTTATTTATGGGCTATATTTAATGTCTATAATGGTCTTGGGAGGTTTGGGGGTTGATGATAGTACTTTTGGTGGTCTGGTGATTCAGAGGTTAATACATTTTATTGCTAGTGTTCTAGAATAATGGTTTTCTAGCAATCATGCACATTCATAAAAAGCTGAATCTTTCATTTAACAAACACAGTTTTCTTTGCGAAGGGAAAACATTTCATGAGCAGTCCGTCTAATCACCAAGGGGGAATTTCTGAATACTCATGTGTTATACACCAGTCCTAATGTAATGAGCTCTGGCATAGCATGCAACAGATTTACACTCATTGACAAAAAAAATAATGCACTCAGATAGAAACGTCAGATTGCTGCAAATCTCGGTTATCATCATAGAATCATAGACTGGTGGAGTTGGAAGGGACCTCCAGGGTTATCGGGTCCAACCCCCTGCTCAGTGCAGGAATATCTCAGGCAGATATATAAATGATTAGACACTACATCTTGCCACCAGAGGCTGTAAAAGTGCATTCCCTATTGCACCATAAAAGGCTCTCAAAGGCTACTTGTGTGTAGTGGACCTCCTGTTGAGAGATCGTTGACTGCTAGACATGACTCTAAGATGCACTTGAAGACATTTTGCCCAATTAACATACTTTGAGAGAGGGTGCATCATTAGAATGAAAGAAGCAGGATGGTCGTTCTGATGAAATGCCCATCATCTAGACCATTCAGACCAAGCTGTTAGGAGGTGCTGGGAGCAGTGGTTACATGAGGGCACATGCACCCCGCAAACAGGCTCCAGATTGGCCTAGACAGACCAACAGTAATGAGGATTATTTGATCCACAGAAAAGCATGAGCAGATATAACAGTTTCGTAATTAACCATCCAGATGGCATCTTAGTTACAAACCCAGTCTATGACCGGACCATTTCTAGGCACTTAGCAAAAGGAAAGTTGGTGTCACGGTGCCCATTATATGTCCTGCCATTAACACGCCAACACCATTGCCTTCATTTGCAGTGGTATCATGCGCGAGAAACCTGGATTGCCACAAGCTGGAACTGTATCGTTTTTAGCGACAAATCTAGGTTCTGTTTGGGAGCTAGCAACGGACATGTTTGAGTACAGAGACCTCGTGGTAAGAGCTTCAATCCTGCCTTTGCTGTTGAGCAAAACACTGCCCCAACTGCTGATGTGATGATCTATGGAGCCTTCGCATAAGATAGTAGTGATTGAGAGAAATTAACAGCTCAGCACATCTTGCAGCCACATGTGTTCCTCTCATGGCGGCTTCCAAGAGGCAGCAGGATAATGCTCGGCTGCACACACAAGGGGGTCACAGGAATGCCTCCTCCAGGTTGCCACACTTTCTTGGTCTGCCTGGTCAGCATATTTATCACTGATTGAGTATATATGAGTCAAGCTGGGATGTGAGCTTTGGCAGTCTACGAGTGTCTGTATGCTTCCATGCCCACCTATATCTCATCATGTATCCAGGCTAGAGGCGGCCCAGCAGGGTACTAGCGCCTCCTATAAATTTGTGCAATAAACTTATCCTTTTGCTCTCATATTGTAATCTCTTACATACAGTATATCATCATTACATTCACACAAATAAGGTTTTATTCCAACAACTCGTTCTTGGTGCATTGCATTTTTATGTCAATGTGTGTATTAAGAGATACATCTTTAGATAGTCCATGCGACAGAAAAACAAATTACGCTATGAGCTAGTGTACATTTGCATTATTACAAGTTTTTGCTAGTTTATGACAAGTTATAGTAAATGTGTTCGGCTGTGGGAGACCACACTCTCTCTTCTTAAGCCACACCCACTTAATTTCCAAAAAGTCAGCAGCATGGCATAAAAATGGAGCAACATAAATTTTTGCACAAATGTCACATGCAAAATTTCCCCATGTGTTCCTTGGGAACAAGTAGCACTAAGCCTTCTTAAACCCGTGTCCTCCTATATAGCAGTCCTGGTCCTGACAGTTCTTAGATGATGTGTTAATACTTGTAGTTTAGATTTCGGAAATTAACCCCTTTGTGACTGGCCTATTTTGTACTTTTATGATCAAGCTATTTTCTTTTGCAAGTACAAAAACTTTTATATTTTTTTGTCTACCTAGTTATATAAGGGCTTTTTTTTGGAACAAGCAGTATTTTTTTATGACATTACAGTATTGGGGTACATATAAAGTGTTATAAAACTTTGGTTGTTTTATTTTTGGGAGATGTAAAAAAATCCCAGAAATTCCACCATTGTTTTTTTTGGATCCCGTTCTAATGGTGTTCACCGTGCAGTAAGTAAAAGCATAATGATGTTATTCTCTGGATGAACGCACTAGTGGCGATATCAAGTTTATGTAGTGGTTTTTATGTGTTACTGCTTTTGCACACTAAAAACACTGAAGATAATATAATTGTTTTTCTATCGCGTTACAAGACCCAGAACATTTTTATTTTTTTCACCAAAAGGGCTGTATAAGGACTTATGTTTTGTAGAGCAACCTGTAGTTTTTATTGGTACCATTCTGGCTAAGATGAACCTTTTGATGATTTTTTTTCTTATTCTGCTTTTTAGGAGGTAGGAGTTGCAAAAAAGTTTTTTTCGTTTTTGTTTTTTTCTCACAGCATTTTTTTTCTTGACTCCGCAGGTCAAGACAATTACAACAATACCAACTGTATATAGTTTTAAAAACAATTTTACACAATAAAAAGTTTTTTTGAGGGCTTATTCAGACGGGCGTATATACACTGCCCCTCTCTGCAAGGGGAGAAGGCGAGACTGGAGCTAGTGCATTGAGCTCCCACCACCGCTCCGCCCCTCACTACTGTTTACAATGGGAGAGGCTCTCTGCCTCTGTCCCGCCCCTCCCATTGCAAACAGTGCCGAGGGGCAGAGAGAGGGCAGAGAAGGGGCAGGAGCTCAATGCACTAGCTCCAGTCCCGCCTCCTCCCCTTGCAGAGAGGGGCAGCGCATATCGTTTGGGCAAGTAAACCCGACTGACATACACCGGTCTGAATAGGCCCTTATAGAATTAATAGTTGAATTTGCATCACCGCATTCCAAGACCCATGACATTTTGCATTTTACAATTATAGAGCTATGTTAGGTCCTGTTTTTTGAGGGAAACACGGTACTTTTTATTGATACCATTTTGGGTTACTTGTGACTTTTTTTGCCTTTTATTGAATGTTTTTACAAGACAAATGGCCAAAATTAGCAAATGGCAAAAAAGAAGCAAAAAAAGACTTAACTTTTTCATACAATGTTATGTTACTAAAATCATAGTGATTGATCCTTTTTAGAGATGAGCGAGCATACTCGGTAAGGTGATATACTCGAGAGAGCATTGCCTTTTTCGAGTACCTGCTGACTCGTCCCTGAAGATTCGGGGGGCTGCGGGGGTGAGCGGGGGGTTGCAGAGGGGATCGGGAGGGAGAGAGAGAGGGATCTCTTTCACTCTCCTCCCTGCTCCCCCTCGCTGCCCCGTGCCGCCCCCGTCCCCCGTGGCCCACCAAATCGTCAGGGACGAGCCAGCAGGTACTCGAAAAAGGCAATGCTCTCTCAAGTATATCACCTTACCGAGTATGCTCGCTCATCTCTAATCCTTTTCCTACGGCATAGACTTTACCTACAAGATATGCACAATGTAACCTGGCATTAACCTAGAAACACCAAGAATGCAATGTAACAGCCAAGTGTAATTAATATTTCTGCAGCTATTGTTAAAATTGCTACCAGGTTCTTCAATTATAGAGCGGTGTACAGTAACCAGTTCTTACCAGTATTATAAACCACACGGTAGGATTTCTTCAGGTCAGTCTGTTCCTTGACCGTTATATCTGAAGAAAGAAAACTAACAAGACTAAATTATTTATTTCCGCGGCAGATGTAGAAGAGTAGAAGAATTAATATGGGCCCCTTTTTAAAGTGCCCCTTTATTAGCCAGAGAGCACTTACAATTAGCATCTCTTGCTCTGAAGTACAGCATGTGACTTGAACATTTTTCTGCATTTAGAATTAATTGATATAAACTTTGTCTCTTGCTATTTAACCACTTGCTGCCCAAGGCAGTTCTGACCTATGTGACCAAGCCCCCTTTTTCAAATGTGTCACTTTATGTAAAATAATTTTGGAACGCTATTACTCTTCATAATTCTGAGATTGTTTTTTTGTGTCAAATTTTACTTTATATCCATGGTAAATTTTGAAAAAAATCCAAAATTAGAGAAAATTTGGAAAAATTAGCACTTTTTAAAATGTAATATTTTCTGCTAGCAATACAGATAGTCATACCACACAAAATAGTTAATAACTTACATTTACGACAGTATGTCAGCATCCTTTTTTAACCATCTTTTTATTTTTCAGGACATTTTGAGGCTTATAAAAATAGCAGCAATTTTTCAAATTTTGCAAATTTTGAAGAATATTCCCAAACTCAGTTTTTCTTGGGGACCAGTTTAGTTTTGAAGAGGGGGCCTGTGTTGTAGAAACCCACTATAAATCACCCCATTGTAAAAACTGCACCCATCAAAGTATTCCAAACCACATTGAGGAAGTTTATTAACCCTTTTGGTGTTGAACAGGAATTAAAGCAAAGTGGAAAATAAATTTAAACATTTCAATTTTTTTGCACATTTTCAATTTTAAACCATTTCTTTCTGCAACACGGTGGGAGTTATCAGTGAAACAAATCTCAATATTTATTACCCTGATTTTGTAGTCTTTAGAAATATCCCACATGTGGCCCCACTGTGCAGCATGACTTAACTACAGGCCTCAGAAAGGAAGGACCACCCTGTGGATTTTGGAACCTCAATTTTATTGCGACATTTTCTAGGTGCCATAGCAGGTTTGCAGAAACGTACCTAAACCTAAAAAACACCTCTCAAAAGACTTAATTCTGGAAACTAAAGCACTAAAGGAATTTATCAAGCCATGTAGTGGATGTTTGCCCTCATGTGTTTTGTAGAATTTGTTTGGAAAGGAAATAAAAAATTCCAATTATTTAAATAAAATGCAAATTTAGTCCCAAAATTTGCTATTTTCAGGAGAAGCTATAGGAGAAAAAACAGCTCTCAATTTAGTATTCAATTTCTACCACATTCGAAAATGCCCATATGAAGATATAAGCTGCTGTTTGGACATACGGTGGGGCTCAGAAGGGCTGAAGTGCTGTTTGGCTTTCGGAGGGCAGATTTGGTAGAAAAGTTTTCAGACACCATGTCGCACTTGCAGAGTCTCTTGAGATACGGTGAAAACCTCCCAAAAGTGACCCCATTCCGGAAACTAGACCCCTCAAGGAATGAACTGCACCAGATAAAATGCCCCCAGTGATGCCTAGCACAGTTATAGTACCCCTTTTGTGAGCCCCCTGTAGAAACCACATAGTAAACACTTCTTACCGTGTCCCCCACACAGTAAAAGTGCTCTCACTTAGCAGTAATGTCTTCTTTATGCCCCCACTTAGTAATAATGACTCCTTTTTCCCATTTCAGTAATAATGCCCCTTTTGTTCCCATTCACTAATAATACTCCCTTCTGCTTACAGTCAGTAATAATGCCCCTTATGCCCATGTTAATAATAATACTTTCTCTTGACACTTTTTAGAATTGATGCCCCCTTTTGGATGTAATACCTCATTTTGTCCCCTTTTGAGAAAATGTTACCTCTTGGACCCTTTTACATATATATGCCCCATTTTCCCCCTTTCACATATAGACCTACCCTTTTGCACCCTTTTACAATTTAAATGCCACTTTTTGGCCCTTTTTACATATAATTGACACCAATTGCCCACTTTTAAATATTTTGCCACCTTTTTCCCCGTGTATATATATATATATATATATATATATATATATAATGCTACCTCTTTTACCACTTTAGATATACATCTTTTGCCCTTTTTCCCTATACATGCTGCCTTTTCCCCCTCTTATCTATATATGCTGTAGTTCGCCCCCTTTTAAACACAGTGTCTCCTTATGTGGCAAAATAAAAAAAAACTGTACATACTCACCTTCCCTGTCTCTGCATGGTAGCTGTATTTGGCGCCACTTTTCCCACTGACTTTCGAGTTGTGTGATCATGTGATACACATGACCGCTGCAGTCAGTCCCTAGTCTCAGCATTAGTGAGGCCAGGAATGTCTGCAGTGATCATCTGTGTGCCACATGACTAAACAATCCAGAAGTCAGCGGGGACAGTAGCACTGACGACAACTGCCAGAAAGCAGCACGTTTGAGTATGGTTATTCTAGCTTTGTATCACAATTTTCAGTCATTGTTACAAGGCTTGTTTAAAGAGTCTAACATTGACTTGCAGGAATGTTGCCTTTCAATAGGTGGCGCTGCAGAGTTATTGTTCCATCTTCCCTTTTAAATCCTTGTATCATGCACTGCCCCCTCATATCCTGCACTGGACATACAGTAACACAGTGTATAAGATTAGTCCGGAGTGTTCCTTTAAGGAAGAAACATATTATTTGCAGGTCAAGTCTATGAAAATGTCCGGAGTTTATCTTCACAGTCCAGCATAAAGCCACCCACCCTGCACCAGAATATGTGGATTAAGAAGAGTGTCTTCCAGGCAAACGCTGTCATCGCGCACAACAACGAAGGATGTCAGAGAAATCATTGCAGTTACTAGAAGACACAGGCGAAGAAGCAAGACTCAGGGTTTTTATTAACAGTTGGTTCTGAGGCAAGCATTCATGGCAGCCGATGTGATGGAGCAGATAATTTCCTTTCAGAAGGCTTTTATTTATGAGTGAGAGAACAATTTAAAGTATTTGATATTTATTCAAAGTGCCAAGTCTGAAAATCCTTTTTTCTGTGCGTCTGCATTTCTGTCTGTGATTTAGTAATTGTTGGGTGAAAAGGGGGCTTTAACATATTGGAGAATGTGTAAGAGTCTTTCCGAAGAATTTACTCAGACTGGTGCTTTACACCCTATTACAGAACCATTCGGCAAAATTGATAAGAGGGGAAAAACCTTAACAAATTTGGAACATCTTTTGCTGTTCGTGTATCAAAAATACAAACCTACATCGACTATAAGCTGGCATACATTATATCAATTCTACTGTAAATGATAGAATATGTGCCCGGTAGTAGAAGACCTCTTTGCTAAGTTCAACCCACTTTTATTGACATTGGTAAAGTGGCATAAAAAGGGTTAAAAGCAGATAAAGCCTACTGATGCCAAAAAAAATACATGAAAGCTAGTAAGGGTTCAAAAATGTGTAATAAGTACCAAGTTATAATGTTTCCAAAGCAGTACAAAGACTGTTCTAATGATCCATATACAGTATGCAGAACTCTAACTATAACAAAGGGCATCCAGGCGAATCGCATTCTCTACTCCAACAATGAAGGGATTCTTTACTGTTAGAGCTGTGAGACTATGTGGTTTGCATTTTTTAAAGACATACTTAGATAAGTTTAAGATGTTGTTTCACTGTGTTAATCTAAGACCTGCTGACCCCCACCATGAGCTTGGAAGATGCTCTCAAATGATCATTTACTCGTCAACTGCCACACTAGTAGGACAGATGGACAGAGATAATCCTAATTGGTCAGCCCCTTTTAGGCTGGGTTCACATGGGACGGTTTTGCCGCAGAAATTCTGTGCGGAATTTTTTCTTTCTGTTGCGGCCTCACTCTTCTATATTGGGAAAGAAAGCGCGATAGAATGCCGGTGGCCGAACCGCTCCAAAACCCTTAGCGAAATCAAGTGGGTTTCGAAGTTGCGGCTCTCCCACGGAAATCTCGCGGCTTCTCAGTGCGGCCTAGCCGCAAGATTTCTGCAGGATTTCCATCCCGTGGGAACCCAGCCTTAGTGTTTTAAATCAAAGTTTCTCAACAGTCCTAACTGAAATACTCCATACTAAAATAAATGACACCAATGTATATCCAGAGCTGTAATCATGCACTGTAATCGTAGCCGTTTTATTAGAGAGATCCATCTAGTAGTACATTGGAGCTTCTTAGGCCTTGAGAAACGTGCAATTTGTAGTGGATTAGACTCCGCCAGGTGTTAAAATACAAGTGGTGCCTTGGGTTAAGAGTTTAATTCGCTCCATGACGGAGCTCTTAACCCAAAACACTCGTAAGTCAAATCAATTTTCCCTATTGAAATGAATGGAAAAGCCATTAATCCATTCCGGATCGCGAAGCTCTCCCACTGATTTCAATGGGGATGGCGTTGCCCCATTGAAAGCAATAGGACGCTGGCACCCCCACAGTGATTTTCGGGGAAGGGCTTTAAATATAAGCCCTATCCTGAAAATCATCACTAGCTGTAGTAAAAAATTAAAAAAAATATATACTCACCTGTCTGCTGGGGCTCAGGCGCATCTAGCTGCCGCTTGTTCTCCGTGCTCTGCTCTGCAGCTTTTCAGCAGGCGGGGATTAAAAATGCAGGGAGAACAAGAACTAGACACGCCTGAGCACCGGCAGCCGCGGACAGGAGAGTATATACTTTTTACTACAGCTAGGGATGATTCTCAGGGAAGGGCTTATATTTAAATCCCCAAAAATCACTGTAGGGGTTGCCGGCAGGCCATTGCTTTCCATGGGACCACCGGCAGCAGTGGCAGCTCCATTGAGAGCAAGGCTCTTAATCCAAGTTTTTACTCTGAAATCAGAGCAAAAATATATGAGAGAGCCTGCTCTCAAGTCAAAAAGCTTGTAAGCTGAGGCACTCTTAACCCAAGTTATCACTGTAGTTCTGCAGGAGTATTGGGGACAGAATAGCTTCTTTGAGTTGCCATTCATACTGGTGCTTTCGTCAAATTCTGATCCTCCCATTAGCATGGTGCAACAGAAATCTGGATTCATTTGACCCGGTGATGTTTTTCATTTGACCAGTTGATCCAATTTTGCCCACTCGAGTCTCGTCTTTCTGTTTCTCTTAGACTGCATTGGCACTCAAACTGGTCGTGTGTTGTTATACCCCATCTGTGCTAAGAGAGGATGAGTTGTGCATTTCGCCACATTAGTTGGAGCTCCACCATTGTATTTGGGTGTCAGTTGCTTGACTGTGCACCACTTCCCCAGATCAAATCTTGACATCCTTCTTTGACTCCTTTTGTCAATGTGTTGTTAACATCCACAGGATCCATTTTTGCCAGATTTTTTTTTTCATCAAACCACTCTCGGTCTACATTTGACCGCATTGCTTTAGAAAATCCCACAAGCATGACAGTTTTTGAAATGCCGGCCTCAGATGGTCTAACAGGATGACCAGGTCTCATTCAAAGTCACTCATATCAATGGAATTTCTCATTCTAAAATGTGGATTCACACTGAAACTGATCCACTGAAGTAAAAGTGACAGCCATGTGTCATAATCTTCATTAAATGGTACCTGTCATCGGCCTAAGGCTAGTTCCACACGGGCGATCGTGATTTTGTCACGGCAAAATCGCGTCTTTTTTTCCCATGATTTTTGAGCATTGCGATGCAATTAAAAGGAGGCTCCATAGGGAGACATGGGAGATAAAAAAATAAACCACACATCGCAAAAAGATAGAGCATGCCGCGATTTTTTGTTCTCGTAACATCGCATGAGTGAAAACATTGCTGAAGGGAAGGAAACCATTGTAAATCATTAGTTTCATACTCTCACATCACGTGAAAATTGTGCGATTTTCCCGCCCGTGTGAAACCACCTTAAAGCATCATAAATAAAGATGAGCGAGCGTACTCGTCCGAGCTTGATGCTCGTTTGAGTATTAGGGTACTCGAGATGCTCGTTACTCGAGACGAGCACCACGCGATGTTCGAGTCACTTCCATTTTCTTCCCAGAAAAGTTTGCACCGTTTTCTGGCCAATAGAAACACAGGGAAGGCATTACAACTTCCTCCTGTGAAGTTCCATCCCTATCCCACCCCCCTGCAGTGAGTGGCTGGGGAGATCAGGTGACACCCGAGTATATAAACTGGGACCGGCCGCGGCTCGCCACAGATGCACGCTGAGAGACATTAGGGAAAGGGCCGTCCTGCAGTAGCTGCTATAGGGAGAGTGTTAGGCTGTTATCTTTGTCTTCAAGAACCCCAATGGTCCTTCTTAGGACCACATCTGACCGTGCGCAGTACTGTTGAGGCTGCTTTTAGCAGTTTTGCACATTTTTTTTGTATATCGGGCGTGCAGACCATAGCGTCCTCAATCTGCAGTCATTTTCCTGAGTATAGGGGCAGTACTGGTGAGGCAGGGACAGTGGTACAGGGAAAGAGATATACTGGCTATATAGGCAGTGGGCTTTTTCAAAAAAATTGGAAAAAAAATCTTTGGGCTGCCTGTGACCGTGTTCAGTTTACTGCGTGTCTGCTGGGGGTAGTAGTCGCTCACTATTACCCAGCTAGGTGTTACTGCAGCCTTGCGCATAATTTGTTCTGGCTGCACTGTGCTTTCAATAACCACAGTCATCCTCCAATAGGGAAATCCATATACAGGCTATATAGGCAGTGGGCTTTTTCCCAAAGATTGGAAAAAAATACTCTATTTGGGCTGCCTGTGACCGTCTTCAGTTTACTGCGTGTGTGCTTTGGGTAGTAGTCGCTCATTATTACCCAGCTAAGCCTGTGACCGTCTACAGTTTACTGCGTGTCTGCTAGGGGTAGTAGTCGCTCATTAATACCCAGCCTTGCACATAATTTTTTCTGGCTGCACTGTCCTTTCAATAACCACAGTCATACTCCAACAGGGAAATCCATATACAGGCTATATAGGCAGTGGGCTTTTTCCCAAAAATTGGAAAAAAATACTATATTTGGGCTGCCTGTGACCGTCTTCAGTTTACTGCGTGTGTGCCTGGGGTAGTAGTCGCTCATTAATACCCAGCTAAGCGTTACAGCAGGCTTCGCATAATTGTTTCCTGGCTCTGCTGTGTCCGTTATGTGATCGCCGTCATCCCGCCAGAGGAAAACAGTATACATATATACGCTGCATACGGTGTCTGTCTGGTTTTTCACCTCACCATTTTAAAAAATTGAAGCAAAATACTTGAGGCCTACCACTGGCCTTTGGCCACTTGACTGGTTCTTCACTGTGAATTCCAGTAGCTCAGTCATACGCACCTAGGTCTCACTACAGGCTTGCGCATAATTGTTTCCTGGCTCTGCTGTGTCCGTTACATGATCGCCGTCATCCCGCCAGAGGGAAAGAGTATACATATATACGCTGCATACGGTGTTTGTCTGGTTTTTCACCTCACCATTTTAAAAAATTGAAGCAAAATACTTAAGGCCAACCACTGACCTTTGGCCACTTGACTGGTTCTTCGCTGTGAATTCCAGTAGCTCAGTCATACGCACCTAGGTCTCACTATAGGCTTGCGCATAATTGTTTTCTGGCTCTGCTGTGTCCGTTACATGATCGCCGTCATCCCGCCAGAGGGAAAGAGTATACATATATACGCTGCATACGGTGTCTGTCTGTTTTTCACCTCACCATTTTAAAAAATTGAAGCAAAATACTTAAGACCTACCACTGGCCTTTGGCCACTTGACTGGTTCTGCCCTGTGAATTCCAGTAGCTCAGTCGTACGCACCTAGGTCTGACTACAGGCTTGCGCATAATTGTTTCCTGGCTCTGCTGTGCGTTCCGTAAGCGAAGTCAGCATCCAACCACAGGCCAATAAGCGGCACATTTAATTACAGCGTTCTGTTTCTGCTCTACTCGTAATACACCATGCTGAGGGGTAGGGGTAGGCCTAGAGGACGTGGACGTGGACGCGGGCGAGGACGCGGAGGCCCAAGTCAGGGTGTGGGCACAGGCCGAGCTCCTGGTCCAGGTGTATCGCAGCCGACTGCTGCGGTATTAGGAGAGAGGCAAGTTTCTGGGGTCCCCAGATTCATCTCACAATTAATGGGTCCACGTGGTAGACCTTTATTAGAAACTGAGCAGTGTGAGCAGGTCCTGTCGTGGATGGCAGAAAGTGCATCCAGCAAACTATCCACCGTCACCACCCAGTCTTCTACGCCGTCCACTGCTGCATCCCTGAATCCTCTCGCTGCTGCTCCTCCCATTTCCCAGCCTTCTCCCTCCCAGCAAATGACACATTCAGAAGAGCAGGCAGGCTCCCAGGAACTGTTCTCGGGTCCCGGCCTTGAGTGCGAAAAAATGGATCCTCTATCACCTGAGGAGTTTCTCATGACCGATGCCCAACCTTTGGAAAGTTCCCGGGATCCGGGTGAGGAGACTGGGGACTTCCGGCAACTGTCTCAAGAGCTTTTAGTGGGTGAGGAGGACGATGACGATGACACACAGTTGTCTATCAGTGAGGTAGTAGTAAGGGCAGTAAGTCCGAGGGAGGAGCGCACAGAGGATTCGGAGGAAGAGCAGCAGGACGATGAGGTGACTGACCCCACCTGGTTTGCTAAGCCTACTGAGGACAGGTCTTCAGAGGGGGAGGCAAGTGCAGCAGCAGGGCAGGTTGGAAGAGGCAGTGCGGTGGCCAGGGGTAGAGGCAGGGCCAGACCGAATAATCCACCAACTGTTTCCCAAAGCGCCCCCTTGCGCCATGCCACCCTGCAGAGGCCGAGGTGCTCAAAGGTCTGGCAGTTTTTCACTGAGAGTGCAGACGACCGACGAACTGTGGTGTGCAACCTTTGTCGTGCCAAGATCAGCCGGGGAGCAACCACCACCAGCCTCACCACCACCAGCATGCGCAGGCATATGATGGCCAAGCACCCCACAAGATGGGACGAAGGCCGTTCACCGCCTCCGGTTTGCACCACTGCCTCTCCCCCTGTGCCCCAACCTGCCACTGAGATCCAACCCCCCTCTCAGGACACAGGCATGACCGTCTCCCGACCTGCATCCACACCCTCACCTCCGCTGTCCTCGGCCCCATCCAGCAATGTCTCTCAGCGCAGCGTCCAGCCGTCGCTAGCGCAACTGTTTGAGCGCAAGTGCAAGTACACTGCCACGCACCCGCACACTCAAGCGTTAAACGTGCACATAGCCAAATTGATCAGCCTGGAGATGCTGCCGTATAGGCTTGTGGAAACGGAGGCCTTCAAAAACATGATGGTGGCGGCAGCACCGCGCTACTCGGTTCCCAGTCGCCACTACTTTTCCCGATGTGCCGTCTCAGCCCTGCACGACCACGTCTTCCGCAACATTGTACGCGCCCTCACCAACGCGGTTACTGCCAAGGTCCACTTAACAATGGACACGTGGACAAGCACAGGCGGGCAGGTCCACTATATCTCCCTGATGGCACATTGGGTGAATTTAGTGGAGGCTGGGACAGAGTCAGAGCCTGGGACCGCTCACGTTCTACCCACCCCCAGAATTGCCACCCTCCTTCTACGCAACCTCTGTCTCGCAATCAAGATGTGTCAGCAGCAGCACGTCGCCAGCAGTCGGTGTCGCGCGGCGTGGCAGCATAGCGGTGGGCAAGCGTCAGCAGGCCGTGCTGAAACTACTCAGCTTAGGAGAGAAGAGGCACACAGCCCACGAACTGCTGCAGGGTCTGACAGAGCAGACCGACCGCTGGCTTTCGCCGCTAAGCCTCCAACCGGGCATGGTCGTGTGTGACAACGGCCATAACCTGGTGGCGGCTCTGCAGCTCGGCAGCCTCACGCACGTGCCATGCCTGGCCCACGTCTTTAATTTGGTGGTTCAGCGGTTTCTGAAAAGCTACCCATGCTTGTCAGACCTGCTCGGAAAGGTGCGCCGGGTCAGAGCACATTTCTGCAAGTCCAGCACGGACGCTGCCACCCTGCGGACCCTGCAACATTGGTTTAATCTGCCAGTGCACCGACTGCTGTGCGACATGCCCACACGGTGGAACTCTACGCTCCACATGTTGGCCAGGCTCTAAGAGCAGCATAGAGCTATAGTGGAATACCAACTCCAACATGGGCGGCGTAGTGGGCGTCAGCCTCCTCAATTCTTTACAGAAGAGTGGATCTGCTTGGCAGACATCTGCCAGGTCCTTGGAAACTTTGAGGAGTCTACTCAGATGCTGAGCGGCGATGCTGCAATCATTAGCGTCACCATTCCTCTGCTATGCCTCTTGAGAAGTTCCCTGCAAAGCATAAAGGCAGACGCTTTGCGCTCAGAAACAGAGGTGAGGGAAGACAGTATGTCGCTGGATAGTCAGAGCACCCTCATGTCTATATCTCAGCGCGTTGAGGAGGAGGAAGAGGAGGAGGAGGGGGAGGAGCCTGAGGAGGAGCAGGGGGAAGAGACAGCCGGGCCCACTGCTGAGGGTACCCATGCTGCTTGCCTGTCATCCTTTCAGCGTGTATGGCCTGAGGAGGAGGAGGAGGAGGATCCTGAAAGTGATCTTCCTAGTGAGGACAGCCATGTGTTGCGTACAGGTACCCTGGCACACATGGCTGACTTCATGTTAGGATGCCTTTCTCGTGACCCTCGCGTTACACGCATTCTGGCCACAACGGATTACTGGGTGTACACACTGCTCGACCCACGGTATAAGGAGAACCTTTCCACTCTCATACCCGAAGAGGAAAGGGGTTCGAGAGTGATGCTATACCACAGGACCCTGGTGGACAAACTGATGGTAAAATTCCCATCCGACAGCGCTAGTGGCAGAAGGCGCAGTTCCGAGGGCCAGGTAGCAGGGGAGGCGCGGAGATCAGGCAGCATGTACAGCGCAGGCAGGGGAAAACTCTCCAAGGCCTTTGCCAGCTTTATGGCTCCCCAGCAAGACTGTGTCACCGCTCCCCAGTCAAGGCTGAGTCGGCGGGAGCACTGTAAAAGGATGGTAAGGGAGTACGTAGCTGATCGCTCGACCGTCCTCTGTGACGCTTCTGCTCCGTACAACTACTGGGTGTCGAAGCTGGACACGTGGCCTGAACTCGCGCTGTATACCCTGGAGGTGCTTGCTTGCCCTGCAGCTAGCGCCTTGTCAGAGAGAGTATTTAGTGCGGCTGGGGGAGTCATCACGGATAAGCGTACCCACCTGTCAACTAACAGTGCCGACTGGCTTACACTCATAAAGATGAACAAAGCCTGGATTTCCCCAGACTTCTCTTCTCCATCAGCGGACAGCAGCGGTACCTAAACAATACGTAGGCTGCACCCGCGGATGGAAGCATCGTTCTCTATCACCATAAAAAACGGGGACCTTTTAGCTTCATCAATCTGTGTATAATATTCCTCCTCCTCCTCCTGCTCCTCCTCCTGAAACCTCACGTAATCATGCCGAACGGGCAATTTTTCTTAGGCCCACATGGCTCAGTCATCTTACTTTTGTAAACAATGTTTATACGTTTCAATTCTCATTAAAGCGTTGAAACTTGCACCTGAACCAATTAGTATTTTAAGTGGGCTGCCTCCAGGCCTATTTACAAATTAAGCCACAGTAACTAAAGCGATTAATAGGTTTCACCTGCTATCTTGGTTGGGCATGGGCAATTTTTCTGAGGTACTTTAGTACTGTTGGTACACCAATTTTTTTGGGCCCTCGCCTACAGTGTAATCCTAGTAATTTTTATGGGCTTCGCCTACACTCATGGTACAGCAGGGTGTGTGGGGTTGGCCTACACTTTTGCTACATAAATGTAACTGGGGCCTTGTCTATACTGCAACTACTGAAATGTGAAAAAGACTGTTATCTCCCTAAACTGCTGCAACGGGAATGTTACTCTGGCCTGTCTTGACTGCTACTACTACTGAAATGGAACTAATACTGTGCTCCCCCTATACTGCTGCTTCGGAATTGTTACTGGGGCCTGTCTTGACTGCTACTATTACTTAAATGGAACTAATACTGTGCTCCTCCTATACTGCTGCTAGCTATATGTTACTGGGGCCTGTCTAGACTGCTACTACTACTGAAATGGAACTAATACTGTGCTCCCCCTATACTGCTGCTAGTGATATGTTACTGGGGCCTGTCTAGACTGCAACTACTACTGAAATGGAACTAATACTGTGCTCCCCCTATATAGCTGCTTTGGAATTGTCACTGGGGCCTGTCTTGACTGCTACAATTACTGAAATGGGCGGTTGGGCAGCATGTTACCCAGGAGAAGTGGCAGCGGAGTGTCATGCAGGCAGTGATTGTGCTTTGTTGGAGGTAGTGTGGTGCTTAGCTAAGGTATGCATTGCTAATGAGGGCTTTTCAGAAGTAAAAATTGTTGGGGGGGGCCCACTCTTGCCACTATTGTGGCTTAATAGTGGGACCTGGGAACTTGAGATGCAGCCCAACATGTAGCCCCTCGCCTGCCCTATCCGTTTCTGTGTCGTTCCCATCACTTTCTTGAATTTCCCAGATTTTCACAAATGAAAACCTTAGCGAGCATCGGCGATATACAAAAATGCTCGAGTCGCACATTGATTTCAATGGGGTTCGTTACTCGAAACGAACCATTGAGGATCGCGGGAAGTTCGACTTGAGTAACGAGCACCCGAGCATTTTGGTGCTCGCTCATCTCTAATCATAAACTAACTTATGGGGCTGATAGGCCAGGTGACAGGGAGCCGCGTGCTGTATTTCTTAAATTCTCCCGCTTTCAGGTTCCCGCCAATATAGTCCGTGTGCCGGCAAAAATCTGATTCTTTTCAGAGTGTCATGTGTGCGCTCTCCTATGTAAGTCTATGGGAAAACATGCACAGGACTCTGATAAGAGTCAGATTTTCAGCCGGCGCATAGACTTTACAGGTGGAAGCCTTAGGAATCAGGAAGTAGGTGAGCATGAAAAATACATCACCAGGTACCCTGTCACTTGCCCTAACAGCGCTATAAGTTAGTTTATGGTGCTTTTAGGCATGTAACAGGTTCCCTTTAGGCCTCGTTCACACGGGCGACAAAGTCGCGCGATTTTGTAGCGTTGCTACAATGCTACAAATTGCATGTATGAGAAGCCCATGCTTTCCTATCGGTTCCTTCACACATGCAATGTTTTGTAGCATGCTACAAAATGACACAAAAACCTCACGGTCCCGCTATATGCACGCCACTCATGAGGTTTTGTAGCTCATGTTTCCCCATGGAGCCTTCCTCCCTGTTGCATTGCATTGCACGAAAATGCGATTTTCGTGCAGTGTGATGCAACTTTGACAGTAGGAAATCCTACTGTCAAAGCTAAAATTTAAGCCCTGCTGCAAAAACAAAAACACACACATACATCACCTGTCCCACGCTGTCAGCCCAGCCGCATCTCCTCCCCGGGTCCCTGGCAGTGATCTTCTCCTCTTCTGGCCAGAGATTCAAAAATCACCACCTTCTTGAAGCGCTGGCTGTGATTGGCTAAGCATCAGCCAATCACAGCCAGCGCTCGATGAATGGCAGTGATGGAACCAACCACAGCCATTCATTGAGCGCTGGCTGTGATTGGCTAAGCGTCAGCAAATCACAGCCAGCGCTTCCAGGACGCGGGATTTTTGAATCCCCGGCCAGAAAAGAAGAAGATGATTTGTGCCTGGGACCCGGGGAGAAAATGCGGCCGGGCTGACAGCGCGGGACAGGTGATGTATGTGTGTTTCGTTTTTTTTTTTCTTCTTTAGCTACAGCATATTTTCGGGGAAGGGCTTTTATTTCAAGCTTCCCCTGAAAATCCTCACATGTGATGCTACAAAGTCACGGTATCACCGTAAAAATAGAAGCGATATTGCACAGACCAGCGATGCAATATCGCTGCTAATTTCTCGCAGCGATGCCGTGTCGCCTGTGTGAACAAGGCCTAAAGAAGAAAAAGCAACTGATAAAAGGGCAGGCTTCAGTCTTCAGATATAGTCTTTACGATTTGCATCCACAGCAAGTTCTTCATCAAAAGCAAAACCTTCAAACAGTTATATTGTCTGTAATTCCCCGCTATCAGTCACAGCAGATGGAGACATGTCTACATACTTGATGTGAGGCTTGTTACATTGAACATTTGATTCCCCAATTCCTCATCTTCACAGCTTGTTGGGGTGTTTGAGTTCACTACAGCAGATGCCTTACTGATATACACATAGTTCTTATTGACAAATAAGTGCGCTGGCATTTAGATTTGGAGAATGTAACCTTTTAATGTATAAAACATGTCAATGTATTGAAAAGCATGAGATGAAAGTAAAAAATGCAAAGCATTTATAGAAGATGTCATAATAGCTTTTGGAGATATTATAGTTTAGTTGAGAAGTACTGGCAAAGGGCACATTTTAAAATGTATCTTTCTGTTAATGTGGTTCATGTAAACATGCCAACCGGATACATTCTCTTAGGGAATAATATTTCCCTTACCGTCTATCAGTATGTAGCTCTTGTTGCCCTCAGTAAATGTTCAAGAAATTCTTTAACCACTTAATGATCGTACAATATAACTTTACATCATGTGGTTGTGAAGGGTATAGGATGCGGGCTCAAGAGCCAAATCTGTTGCATACCCAGCGGCAGAGGCGTGACTTGAAGCTCCTGGGACCCAATGGAAAACCTGTAACAGGGCCCCCAACTATAATGCTTTATTCATAATACTGGGCTCCCTATATAGAGAAGAGCAGCCTTATGGGCCCCCTAAGGCTCCTGGGCCCAGGTGCAACCGCATCCCCTATAGTTACGCCCCTGCCCAGCGGCTATCAGCTGTTTCTGACAGCTGACAGCCACCAGTAACTGCTGCAATCAGAGTTAGCTTTGATTGAGGCATTTAACTATTTAAGGCTTCATTCACATGTGATGAAGATTTTCGGCCAGCCGTGTCACGGCCACCGTGCAGCCAAAAATCCTGTGAATGAGAGGCAGTCATGATCGAGTCATGGCTGCAAATCCCATTTTAAAGCCCGTGCAGATGGCTAAGGCTGCGGCGAAGGGACTAGCTCTGCTAAACTCCCACCCACTTCCTGCCCTCCCCTCCGACCCCTTGCTGACTTACGACAAGGGAAGGGGGTGGGAGCTTAGCAAAGCTAGTCCCTTCACCTCTCAGCTCCAGCCTATTGGAGCTGCTGGCAAGGGGGAAGGGGTGGGACTTTAGAACACTAGCTGCTTCCCCTGTCCCGATCTCTCCCATTGCAGACAGCCGGCTACCGCTGCTAAACTCCCTCTCACATCCCTTCTCCGGCAGCTGTCATAGGAGTCTATGGAAACGGCCACTGTATTCCGGCCGAAGATAGTTCCAGAAGCACTATCTTTGCCAGCCGGATGTTTTTACACATCGGAAATATGCCCATCTGAACTGATGCATTGGAAACCAATGCATCAGATGGGTAGCAAATATCGTCCAGCCGTGAAAACGCGCCTGATATACACTTGTGTGAAAGAGCCCTAAGTGTCGCAGTCAAAGCTGACCGTGCATCTAAACAGTCAACGGGATGGGGGAATCCGTCCCTACACCCTATTGACACACCCCACAATGCAATCAGGGAAATACGATGGATCCACATGGCATTCTGAAGCCTACAGACGTCTGTCCATGGCAGCGCCTCATAGTCAACACTAAAAATCACTATATACTGCAGTACTGAAGTATGCTGAAGTATTGCTGAAAATAGTACAAGCAATCAGAAGAACACAAATTCAAGTCCCTAATGGAAACTAAATGAAAATGTAAAAAAATATTTAATAAAGTTTTTTTGACTGAATTGTTTCTTTCATAAATATATACATGTTCAACCCCGCCTTTCCCATTTTTTCCATAAAAAAATCTAAACAATTAAAATACCCCACATATTTACCATTGCCATGTGCATATTACAATATTTATCCTGCATTATATCCCTGCTCCCAAAAAAATTTAATAAAGTGATAAAAAGATGTATGTTTGGCAAAGGGGTACTAATAAAAACTACAGCTCACCCTGCAAAAAAACGAGTCCTCACCAGCCAAATCAACCAAAAAATTGAAAAGTTACGGGTCTCAAAATATGGAGACAGATGCAGGGAAGATGCCTGGCAGGAAGATAGTCCGGGAACTGTCTTTCCCAGCCGGAATACGTCGGCCGCTGCATAGACTCCTATGGGAGCCAATGACAGCTGCCGGAGAAAGGAGGTGGGAAGGAGTTTAGCAGCGTGACTGCTAAACTCTCTGCCTCTTCTCTCTGCCCATTGCCGGCTGTTTGCAATAGGAGGGGGTGAATGGGGTGGCTTAGCACACTAGCTCCCACCCCGTCCTGCCTCCTACCCTTGCTGAGAGTTGGCGAGGGGGCAGAAAGGGGAAAGGCAGTTCAGCAGAGCTTAACTGTCTTCCCCGATCAACGGCATTGTAGGCTTCACGTATATGAGCCAGACCCGGGCCATCTGAACGGGAGCACAAACAGCAGATTTGTGCACCCATTTACGTGTTTTTACGGCACCAACGAGCGCATGTAAAAACGCCTACGCTCGTGTGAAAGAGCCCTGTGTGTGATAGGAGGAAGAGAAGAGGAAAGCCAGCTGATTAGAGATTAGGAAGATGCAGAACAACTCTTCAACTGCCCACTAGGAAGAGAACGCCCGTTCAGCACAGTTATATAGAGAAAAATGAACATTTACAAAAATTATGAGGAATGGAAAAAAAGGTCTAGAGATTTCTGGTTACACTTCATCTAACGTGCCAATATTCTGCAGTCTAGTGTTGCGCCTAGACCTTCATTCACATCCTCAGCAGTGCTTTTAGCGCTCCCACGCACATTGCTGTTCAGCATGCATTCCAACAGCGACAGTAAACTCATGCAACTTTGCTCCCTTTTACACTTTGGATTCTTCTCATAAACATATTTCAAAGCTTTCTACTTTTAAAAATATCCAAAATTACCCAAAAATCAATGCCAAGGCAATCTTCCCTCAGCATGCTGCTATGCCCTTGCACCAGGGAATGCTGTAATCTTCACATTTGAGCCAGTGGAGGGGCCTCAAAACATCACTTTTAAATGTTGAAAAGTTTAGTATGTACAGATGCAGCAATCATTAACCCGTTAGTGATGAAGCCTGTTTGCGCCTTAGTGACCGAGCCAAATTTTGGAAATCTGACGTGTCACTTTAACATAGAATAACTCCATAAAGGTTTTGCATATCCAAGTGATTCTGACATTGTTTTTTCACCACATGTTGTACTTCATTTAGGTGGTAAAAATAGACCGATAAGATTCATTAAAAGTGATAATATTGGGAACATTTTGGAAAAAATGTAATTTTTTCACATTTTCAACTGTAATATCTCAAATATGTGCAAACATTGTACAAATTTTTGCTAAAATATATATTTCCATCTCGTTACTTTATTCTGGACGCACATTTGAAAAACTTTGAGGTTTTTTGTAACCATTTGGGAGACGTAAAAATTTAACATTACTTATTAACATTTTGAGGAACGCTTTGTTTTCCTGAACCAAGCCAAGATTACAAAGGCTCATAGGTGTCAGAATGATAGATACCCCCCACAAATGACCCCATTTTAAAAACTACACCCCTTAATGTATTCACTGAGGGGGGTCAGGAGTATTTTGACCATACAGTTTTTTTTAGGAATTAGAGGAGAAAAAATAAAATTTCAAATTTTTCCAAATATGTTATTTTAAAGACATATTTTTTTCTATAGTGCATATGAAAATGAGGATTTACAACCCAAAATGAATACCCCCGTTTGTTCTGTGTTCAGAAACATACCCATTTTGGCCCCAGTCATATGTCCATATGCACAACGGGCCCAAACCGAAAGGAGCAGCCGGTGGCTTTCAGAACAGACATTTTGCTTGAAGGTGATTAAGGCCGAATACCCATGGACGGATTATCGCTGTGGAAATCGCGGTCAGACACCAGCCACAATTTCCACAGCAATGTCCGTTCATAGACATGCTGTGTAAAATGTTTCTTCTCTGCCCACAAGCGGAAATTCGCAGGGGGAGAATCACGGCATGTTCTAATTTGTGCGAAAAAACGCACAGCCAGCTTCCATTGCAGGTAGTGGAAGCCATCCATCCCACGATTCTCCTGGGAAGAATAGCGGGAATCCACATCATACCCCAGCGCCGGTGCATAATGCGCTGCACTGTGCAATGCACGCCGTCCGACACACTCTCGCGGCTGATCTGGACAGGTGAGTATAGGGTCTCTGGGGGGCACCGGGTCTGATTCCGCTGTGAGATTTCGCAGGCGGAATCTGACCCGGCCGTGGGTATGAGGCCTTAGGCCCCATTGCCCACTTGTAGAGCCCTTGATTGGCCAAACGACAGAGAACCCCCACAAATGAAACCCCATTTTGAAAACTAGACCCCTAACAAATTCATCTAGGGGTGTACAGTGATCAGTCTCTATATGTGGTTCAATCTTTGCGGCTTCAGTATCGCGGATTTTAGATAGACCATATATAATTCTGTTTTCGCTTAGTTTTTCGCTATATTGCGGAATTTTGAGGTACATACAGGAAATACAGTACGTCACTAATGCTTGCAAATTGGAGATTGTACACGGCACACTATTGGCTAATGGAATGTGTTCTGTATCCTGGGTGCTGATTGGCTCACTGATCGTAGCATCGTTCAGTATGTTCACTTTTGCGATTGTTTGGCAGTTCACCCGACAGATTCATTAGTGTAAATATAGCACCTCTACTTTGCAGATTTACATGTATCGCAGGGGTCTCTGGAACGTAACCCCCATGATAGAAAAGGGATCACTGTACTGTGTATTTTGACCTCACCGTTTTTGAAAAAAATCTAAGCAAAGAAGAAGGAAAAATTTTTCAATTTTTTGGCGATCATGTCATTTAAAAAACTGTTTCTTTTGTACAGCACATATGAATGAAGACTTGCATATACCCATTGTGGCCCTAATCTTATGTCTGGCTGCACAACGGGGCCAAAACCCAAAGGAGCATTGAAGTTCAACTGTTTTAAATTTTTACGTGATCGCCATTATCCAACGGTTAACGGCGATCATGTGAGAGGGGACTGCTCATCGCGGTCCTCGGTCACTGCTCCAGGCTCTCTGCTACCTTTAGTAGCCAAGAGCAAGGAGATTTTAAATTTCCCGTACCCTCCCCAGCTTCTGCGCTTTTCCCAACGGGTGCATGCGGTGAAGTTGGGGAAAGGTCCACGGATAAAGATCCCATCGGGGGACATCACCAGAGGTCCTAGATAAGCAATTTCATTTTCCCTCATAGATTGGATCTGTGACGGGAGGTGAAATTTTAACTTTTTTTTTATTTTTACGTGCTCGCCGTTATCCATTGGATAGCAGCGATAACATGACCAGGGAATGCGTACTGCAGCACCCCATGAAATCTTCAGGCTCTCGGCTACGTATGGTAGCCAGGAGCTGGGAAATTTTAAATTATCTGGGCAATCTGCAGCTTTTGTGCATGTGTACACCACCTTGGTGACGAGCTCGTGCGCAGAAGCCATGGTAAGGTCTGCGGATAAATCCTTAGGTATGTAATTTCATCCTCCATCATGGATATGATCCATGAGGGGAGATGAAACTTAAACTTTTTTTTTTTTAGATTTTTTTTTTTGCATGATCAATGCTATCCATTGGATAACAGTGATCATGTGACCGGGAACCGCATACAGCAGTCCCCGGTGATATCTCTCTGCTTAATGCTGCACATGCTGGCCGGGAGCAGAGGGATTTTATATTTCCCAAGGCACGAGCCCCTCTGTGCTTGAAGAAGGATCCTGTGAGGTCCAAAGGCTCGCTATAACATCATGTATTTTTGTTAGCCATTAAAAGGTATCATATCTACAAGATTACTTGATTTATCAACCTGTGTTAGTGACAAAGTAAACCCTACTTTAAATTCTTGCATGCTGTGAAGAGGCAACCTACACTGTGGTAGCCGCATGTAGTCAAAACACCACCCAAAAGTGGAAGTAAATTGCCACAAGATCTTGCTTTCATTATCAGCAAGATCATGCAGCCATTGGTCAGGGTTTTGATTGTATGCAGTTACCAAAGCATAGAAATCAAGCAATAGTGAATTTGTATGGTATACAGTCCTAACATTGCTAGTAACTTTTTAGAAATATCTGATCTACTGTGTATGTAGATGTGTGTAAGAGGGATGAGTGGTGCCCTGCTCCCCTCCTACACTAACGGCTCAGACACTATGGCAAGCAGTTCGGTTGCTGCCACAAGGCTTCTCCCCCTCTGGCTAGTTATGTGGCCAGAAGAGTAGGCACACGGCCAAATAGCACCAGAGGAGGAGACTCTGTCCCCTTCCATTATGTCAGTGGTGACACATTTAGCATGTCACCGCTGAGAAGACAGCCCCCTATGAAGTGATTGGTGGCCATGTTAGGACATATATAAATGAAAGTGCTGTGCCACAGCTCAGAGCAAGACAGCAGGGTGATGCAGCAATGTGTATGTGGCTGCAGGGATGCTTCAAGTGGTGAAAGCCACTGTAAGGAGAGCAATAAGGCAGCTGTTTCCCCATGCTGGGGAGTGGCCAGGCAGCTGCTGGAGAGACTGAGAGCAGCACAAGTCAGGGACTAGTGACCAGAAGTTGAATGACTCTGAGAGGGCCCTGATGATCCCGGGTCCGAATCTGATACACAGCACATGGAAGGAGAGGGCGACCAGGGACAGAGGCAAAGTGGCTAAATGTGTGAGGCTGGTCTCCTAAGTTATAGTATTCACAGCACACACTAAGGGGACTTTACAGACTATGACGAATGAATGTGGACAGCAGTTATATGAGGATTGATTATATGAAATGCAATATTTGTAGATAATTTGTACTTCGTATGCGGGAGTTAAGTGCTAGCATTAGCAAATTATGTAATGTGTAAAATACATGTACTGGGATGGCAAGGCCCTTTGTATAGATGTTATGCATCAAGAAGCACTTATATGAGATGGGAATGATGAAATGTTGATCTCCATTGTGTGCAGTCCCTGAGATAGGCTGTTATGGTTGTGTTATGCTACTTACCTTAAAGACTATAAATGAGTGATGGAGATGGTTAGCCACAAGTGAGTTCAAAGTGCATTCCCGTTCTGATATTAAGATATATGTATGCTTGTGAAAAAAACAAAATGCTCAAGTAATCTGTGCCCTCCTAGTTGTTTAGTAAACTTTGTGTAAAAAAATCCTGCCTCTGTCTCTATCTGTCAGTTGCTATGCGATCATGTTGCCTGCAACTTGGGTAGCTAGCCTGGACCCATTACATGCATGCAGACATAGTGTGGTCTATCTAGTAGTTGTCGGTTGTGTTATACACCTGACATTCACTTGCAGTGGCCCAAATCAGAAATAACTTATATCCTACTATTGACCACCCCTCAGATGCTGTGGTCAATAGTGACTGTGGCATCTGAGTGGTTAGACACAGACAGTGCTTCCCTTGCTCCCCAGTAGCCTCCTCATCACTGTGACATAATCATGGGGTTGGCATGGTAGCCCCTGGGTCTTCCATCTCAGCACTCTCATTATGCCATACCAGAGGTCAGGATTGAATATAAATGATGCCACAGGCACAATGCACTGTAATGAGGAAGTATTGCAGTGTACTGTACAAGTGATCAAGTGGTCACATGTTCAAGTCTCACTAGGAGTTTTAAAAAGTTTAAGCTGTTAAAATACTAGATTGACTCGATGTTCGCTACGTGAACATAAAATGTTTGGGAAAATGGTTCTCTCTGTCTGTCTGCCTCTTTCTCTCTTTCTGCCTCTCTCTCTCTTTCTTTTCCTGCCTCTCTTTCTTTCCTCTCTCACGCTTTCTTTTTTTTGCCTCTGTCTGTCTTTCTCTGTTTTTCTTTGCCTCTTTCTTTGTCTGACTCTCTCTTTCTCTGTCTCTCTCTCTTTATCCATCTCTCTCTCTTTCTCTGCCTCTCTCTCTTCTCTGCCTTCCCCGCGCTTTCTCTTCTCTGCCTTCTCTGCGCTCTCTGTCTTCCCTGCCTTCCCAGCTGTCTCTCTGGGTGGTGCCGCCACGAATATGGGTCCCGCTTCCTCCTCCTCCTCCTCCACTGGCTCCCTCGCACGGAAGAAGTCAGTTAGCTGCTTGGGTGCCGGTTTTGCCACTTCGTTGATCTCCTCTTTGAGCATGTCTAATGTTGCTCTGGGATCCCTCCGCTGAAGCTGCATGCAGTCGCTGTCTGCTTTCTTAGCGGAACTCATGGCGGTGCTCCCACTCTTTTTTGCCATCAGTCCATGGTATTAGCATCACTTAGCAATGCTTGACTCTCCCTATCGGCACACACCCATAGATTTAACATAGGAACTTTGATCTGCCCTCACAGGTCACTCGCTGTATCAAACTCAATTTTGGGGATTTTACTGCGGTGGTAAAGACCTAACAATTCAAATTACACCAAAATCAACCTCCTAAGGTGAGGCAAAGTGGGTAAAGAGTGGTGCAAAAAAAAAGCATGTAGGCTTTTTTATATTAGATGTAAATAATACATAATATTACAAGTTCAAACCCCCACTTTTCATGTTTATCATGGGAAAACATATAAGCAATAAAAAATAAACTTAATTGGTATCTCTATGTATGTAAATGTCTGAACTATTAAAATATCACATTATGCATTGCCACACAGTAAACATGGTAAAAAATTTTTACAAGGGCAGAATTACAGGGTGCTTTGTCATCTCACCCCACCAAATACGTAATAAAAAGAATCAAAAAGTTACATAAATACAATCATGGTACTCATAAACACTACGTCTCAAAGACTAATCCTTCAAATTCCACCAGAGAAAAACAAAAATGAAAAACAGTTGGGTCCCTAAGTGGTTAGTCTAGATTGATACTCCCCCTCCCATGCATAGACTGTCCCAAATGAAGTACCCACTCTGGAAAGGAAAGCCCAACAATGTTGATCTAAGGATCTTTAACCCTTTGCATTCTAATTTTGGATTCAGGGTTTCCTATTGGGGCTTTCTCTCTCTGCCATTATACAATGGCGCCATCTGCTGGCTAGAGCCAGTACTGCGGTATGGGACATGCTGGAGAGGCTCCCAACAACAGAGCGGCGAGTAATTTACAGTAAGAATACCCTGCCGGAAGTCTTCTGACATTGGAGCTGTACAGCCTTCAATCAGAATGTCTTTAGATGTCAGACAGTGGATTGGAAAGGGTTAAGGGTATGTTCTCACATTATGGATCTGCTCCTCTAAGTTCAAAAAATGTTTGACATGGCTATGTTTAGTACAGACATGAGCCAAAAGTTTCCCATTTTTATGGCCTGTCCATTATTGTATGAACAGCTGGTAAACATGAGATAACTTCTGGTTACTTTTATGAAAGACACCAAATGCATGAATCAAAGATGTCGTAACCAGGGCTGGTTTTATAGAAGATAGGGTCCAGCGCAGAATACAATGTAGGGCCTCTTGCTCATCATTTTTAGATATGTTTTTTACATTTTTACCCAAATGTTTAAACCTTAATGGTGATATAGAATGACACACAATACAGTCACTCAGTGCACAAATAATACCACCGTACAATGGTTATGAGCAGCCCTAGTCCTGACCCATCACCAGCAGCAATAAAAGGGTGAATCTCTGTCCTAGATGCCCATATAAATAAAATTGTGGAGGGTAAAAAATGGAGATAACATTCTGTGTGCCTCCTCATATAATCGTTGGAATAGTTGGGCTGCCTTGTAGTTGGTGCATAAGCCCTTACCTTGGTATTTCCCCTTTAGAGTGTGAATAATTCTTGCATAACCTTACATATAGGATATCTGCAATGGACATAATTCATTTTCCAAGTTCATCCAAGTCCCCAGTAGGGCTACAGAAACGTGTACAGAATGTACAAAGCTGGTTGATTTGATGATATTCTCCAATTTCAATTTCTACTGTATGTCATTTACAAATGATCTCCATATTAATCCCTGGGGCTCAATATGTACAGAGCTACTCAAGTATAAACCATTTACAACTACTTAGGTTTTTACCTTTTAGCCAATTTCTCTAATTACAAGTTGTGCTTAAATTATACATGGAGTTCCAGGAAGGTACACAATGAAATGAGTTAGAGAAACCTAAGCTACTACAGTAGCAACATTCTCAGCTGCCTGCCCAGATTCCTAGTCGCTAGTTCTTAAGAAGAGAGTAGATTTATTTGACAAGAGCGTCCTTTCTTTGAGCCAAGTTGGCCATTTCTTCCTAAAACGTATTAAACATTTTATATCTTTTATCGTTTTTAAATTAAAGGTTTTCTAATTGAGGTCAGTCTGTTAGAATTGGAAAATGTACTTTCCTTTTTCTTGAAGAAAAGTAGGTCCCATATCAAAGAAAACCTTAGAAGGTGTCTGTATTCTCCAGGATGAATATCTCATTAGGCTAGATGCACGCTTACATTTGAAAAAAAGTCTGACTTTTTTTTTAATGTGTGCAGCTCCGCGTGACCGCCATATTTGGTATGTGTGTCAGTTTTTCATGTCCGCAAAAAAAAGACTGATACAACCCCAAATATTTTTTTCGGTAATGTTAAAAATAAAATGGAATGCCAACAGCCTATACATGGATAGTACCTGTGTGCTGTCTGCTTTCTTCTCTCCCCCCCCCCCCCCCATTGACTTGAATGGGCTAGTCTCCTCCGTAAAATGGATCTGAATAGTGCATGGGATGAGTTTTTTCAGGCTGTCCGTGTCTGAATGAAAAAAACTTGATAGTTTGTGTTGCACCATGGAACAATATGGGTTCATATGTAGTCCAATTTTTAATGGACTACAGACGAATCAAAAAAATTCTAGTGTACTCGAGGCCTTAGGTTAAAATCACATACAGTATTTCTGGTGCAGTATTTAAACTGATTCCGTCAGGTTCTATGAACCCCAAAAGCTAAACTTATGAGCTTATAGGAGCTGAAATGCTGAGTCCGTCACTGTGAGTCCTAACCCTACATTCCCCATTGTCAACCCGTTGTGCATTGTCCAAGATGCCACTGAATACACCCATTACAATACATAGGTGCATGCACACAATGAAAGAACTAGTCCTCTCATTCTGTGTGCACCAAGTAGTCCGCCGGATGCATTCACCAGAGGTTTGACAGTGCACAGCAGATGAACGGTGGGAAAGGTAAGTATGAGTCTGATATCCACAGACTCAGCATTCC
Source organism: Eleutherodactylus coqui (assembly GCF_035609145.1). Taxonomy (NCBI): domain Eukaryota; kingdom Metazoa; phylum Chordata; class Amphibia; order Anura; family Eleutherodactylidae; genus Eleutherodactylus; species Eleutherodactylus coqui. Next base: position 75,412,038 of record NC_089849.1, read on the forward strand.
AACTCTCATGAGCCAATAGGTTTAGCTTATGGAGCTCTTGGGAGCTAACAGACTGCCTTTATTACATAGCAGAGGAAATGTAGAAATTGTTCCTCTCTCATTTTTTTCTTCCATTTGTCTATGTTTGGGTTTGGCTCAAAAAAACTGTCAGAAACTGCATCAACAAATGGACAGGTGACTGCAGGAAATAGATTTTCATGGGATCAACCTACGGAGGCAGCATGCCTATAGGGTTTGTCTGCTTTGGAAGACCCTAGTTTAGAAAGCAGAATTCCTGAAGATAAACTGATCTGGACATGAAGCGTACCTTCTACTAGAACCCTGAATAGATAGTTAAAAACAGCACGGAAACTTCAAATGCATTGCAAGAAACCACATATATCTATGGAACCAGGGGTCCACCAGAGAACAGAGGCACACATTGTTTGCTCAACAAAGTGGTTGCTTGTGACTTTTTTTCCAGATCCACCAAATAATGGCCTACAGGGCTACAGTATCTGTACTAAATGGTGACCTCATTGTTTTCTTTAGGTCACTGGAACATCTAAAGCAGCTCTGCAGCATCCTACTAAGCCTCTCAAGATATCTTAGCTTCCTGATTGACCCATAAGGTGCATGACATTTAACCCTTTCCAATCTGATTTGTATCCTGGTTTTCCTAGGGGGCTTACTCTTTTTCTGCTGTTATACAACAGCGCTATCTGCTGGCTAAAGCCAGTACTGCATGAGGTGACACGTTGGATAGGCTCTGACAGTAGAGAGGCCGGCAATATACAGTAAGAGAACCCCGACGGACGTCTTCCAACATCGGAGCTGTATAGCCTTAAATCATAATGTCTTCAGAGGTCAGACAGTGGTATTCCAAGACTTTAACTATTGATGACCTACCCTCAGGATAGGTCATCAATTGTTAATAAATGGAGGCCAACCACTTGGGATCCCTGCCAACCAGCTGATCATTTGGCCCACTGACAGTGCAGTACGTCAGATGTTGTAGGCAACGCTCTCATTGATTTCAATGAGAGTGAAGCCGGCAATTACACTTCAGGTGCGGACCAGCGATGACAACATTCAGCAGGCTGAATGATGAGCTGATCAGCGAGGATCCCAAGTGGAGGAGCGCTGTGGATCAACTGTTGATGACATATCCTGAGGAACCTTTAAAGACATTTTTTGCTTATTTTACTGCAGAAAATAGTAATCTAATCCATCTGACAGTCTGCCATACCTAAAATATTATTATGACCCTTTCAACAATTGTCTCTGTTACTATTTTTGTGGTGCTTTATGCCACAATGCTTCCTAGGGAAGATGGGTAATAACTGCAAAGACTTTCTATCGAAGATCAATTACCAAGCTCCCCAAGCCTGGACTGCCATCCAGGAATATCTCAGTAAATGAAGACACTGTAAGTATGCCAAATTGAATAAAACAACCTTCTTTTGCTGAAAAATTGGTCTGTAGCACACATTTGGTTTCTGTAAAAATTATTTTCAGACCATAAAAATGTAGATGCTCATGTAAAACAGTACTCTCTACCCTCAAAATTCTTCAGCAAATGAGAGAAAACAGTCTTCTCCTTAAAGTGAAAAGGTTGTTAGCCTCCAAGAGACTGCAAAATATAAACAAATTAGACATATATGAAACGAGGAGCCAGGACACAGACCAAGGGGCCGTGAATGCCTACATTTCAAGGTGTTCTCAAAATAAAGAGCTTCTTTCCAGGCAGAATTTTGGCTCGTACCTAAGACAAGAACACATAAACGCCTTTGTACTTTGGCAATGGATTAATGTACTTTATTTATCCAGAAAACAGTTTCTGATAACCCAGTGTGGGTGGGCTGGTCACAAATTATAAATCCACATTGCCATTCGGACGGGTCCCTTGAGTCCGTGAACACAAAACTTAGTTATATATAAATACTAACTACATAGTTTTGTGTCCTTGATTATCTACTTGCCAAACTGTTTCGGTTTCACTGGCTGGTTTTACATTAAATTAGATCTGGGCTTTCCCTTGGGAGTAGATTGGTGGTCTTCAACCACCTGTTCTTTTTCTTGAAATGTACAGTTTGCTGCCCAACTGTTTACCTACAGTTCTCTTAAGAATACTCGTAAAAAGTCATTTAAAGAAATTAACTACAGCCAGATTATGTGGGCAGAATAAAGACTGAACATATGTAAAGACGATTAAACAAGTCTAATAAATAAAATATAATTTAAAAAGTGTGAAATCCATGTGAATATATTAGTCACAAATAAAACTAAAGCCAATCACAATAGATGTAAGCAGATCAGAAATATTGCAGGAGGCAGATGTTACATTAGACCCGGACATATAGGTTGCGTCCCAACTGGACGTATGTATGCACACTCTCCCTTTCATGTTGTGATAGGGCTGAAGTGCCAAATTAGTGCTGTAGGCCCCTCATTCTCAGGATTGGTGGGAATTAGTGATGAGCGAGCATACTCACTAAGATACTCGCTAAGGGCAATTGCTCGAGCGAGCATTACCCTTAGTGAGTACCTGCCCGCTCAAGAGAAAAGCTTTGGCTGCCGGCAGCGGGCAGGGAGCGGCAGGGGAGAGCAGGGAGGAACAGAGGGGAGATCTCTTTCTCCCTCTCTTTCCCGCTCCCCCTGCTCACTGCCGCAACTCACCTGTCACCCGCGCCGGCAGCCGAACCTTTTCTCTCTAGCGGGCAGGTACTCGCTAAGGGCAATGCTCGCTCGAGCAATTGCCCTTAGCGAGTATGCTCACTCATCTCTAGTGGGAATCCCAAATGTTGGACCTCCACTGATAAAGTGCTGATGGATCCTAGTGAAGGGTCTGAATTCTGCAATATACAAATAGGGTTCTACATACAACATGCTGCTATTCTGTTTTCATAAGGCAGAGGTTCCCAACCCTTTATACTTTCTGAGCCACATTCAACTTTGAGTGATGGTCGGGAGCCACATTCAACTCGAAGACTGAGAGAAACTTTTAGACTAGGACTATAAGGCATCTTGTCATGCAGACAAAGAATGCACAGGCAAAGAATGGCCCTGCTGCATCACAACCTAACGGGCCTAGTGGCCCTGCAACAATTGCAACCTAATGGCCCTGCTACATCGCATCCGAATGCAATCATGTTTTGACAAGCAAGTTGCCGCTGCCAATCAACTGCAAGAAATCCAAACCTGATGACTCTGTTTACTTGCATTCAGATACAATGTAGCAGAGCTATAGTGCAATCTTTGGCCCCGCGACACGTCACCCCAAAAGACGCATGTGGACTTTGCATATATGGGCAAAAGATATTTCATCTAATATTATGCCATCCAAACTGGCACTGTTTGGTGGGTAGGAGATGTCAGTTGCCAGTGTATATGGTTACAGGACTCCCATGGGAAGATACACAGCAAGGGATCACGAGTAGAGATGAGCGAGCACCCAAATGCTCGGGTCCCCGTTATTCGAGTTGAGCTTTTCGTAAAATTCGAGAGCTCTACTCGAGTAATGAACCCCATTGACTACAATGGGAGACTCGAGCATTTTTGTATGTGGGACGCAGGGTGCAGAGCTTTTTTTTTCTCCTAGGTTCGTCTTGTCGAGTAACGAGCACCATTGAGTACGCTAATACTCGAACGAGCATCAAGCTCGGCAGAGTACGTTCGCTTAACTATAATCATGAGCCATACGGTTGGCAACCATTGTCCTAAAAGAAAATGCCCCAAATTAGGCACAGGGTCTAATTTTCAGGGGATGTCTTATAACAGCGGCCTCCGACAGCGGTTTTAGCACACCTCATCACTGATGATGTGCGCTAAATGCAAAAAATAGAAAAGGCAGCATTCGAAAATGGTGTTCAACTGCATGTCTGCGAGGCTCCAATTAAAATCACTGGAAGCGTTATACCACGATTACCGCAGTGTTCAAAACGCTGCAGTAATTGTGGTAAAAAAGTTTGTGTGCTACTTACCTAGTACAGTCCGGGTCCCTTCCACTGGTCTGGAGAGTTCCGGCAGCTTGCTTTCAGTCGCCGACAGAAGATTGCTTTCTGGTAACGGTGTTCATAAACCCCTCCTCCTGGAAACAATGGCTCTGATTGGTTTTCGAGCTACGTGGCTAGGCCAATCGATGCAGTGCTTGATGAACCAATCACAGCCTCCACATTGAATAGCTGTGATTGGTTCATTGAGCACTGCATTGATTGACTCAGCCATGGTGCTCGAGAATCAATCAGAGCCATCCCTTGGTGGAGGTGGTGTTTCCAAACTCTGCAAGCGATCTTCTGTCGGCTGCTAAAGACTGAAGCAAGAGCGCCTGCCAGGTAAGTATTGCTTTTTTATTTTTGTAGGTAGTGTAGTTAGGGCTTTTTTTCGGGATAGGTCTTATTTTTGGGGAAACACGGAATATGTAGAGAATGAGTGCAGTAGCTTCACCACCCCTTCCCTGTCGTCAGTGTACCGTGGTAACACATTCAGATTCTTTGTGGAGGATATTGAGACGTTACCAAGCGAAGGAAATTACAGCTTCAGTGTTGTCATAGGAATCCATTGGCAATAAAAGTGTTCTGAACACAGTCTGATATTTTGGCTCATGCCAAACACTAATATGTTTTTTACTAACCCATTGGGAATTAGATATCCTGCCCCCTTTATTCTCCTTTGTGATATGATGAGTTGCCAGGTGTCCTAGAAAACTGCATTATTCATTGCTCTAGTTAGTAAGCAGACAACTATAACACAAATTATTATTATTATGTATTTACTGGATAATTATTCATAGATTGAGCTCATTCAATTAGGGAAAAATTAATCTCAACAAGCAGATTTTTTTATTTTACCCGGTGTCATTCTACTCAACAATGGAGGTGTATGACTGACGTCCGCAGCATTAACATCCCTAAAGCCATGAATTACACTTAAGTATTGCAGTCTCCCTCCTATCAGGAAAACATCAAGGCAACTTTGACATGCCAGGCAACTTTGTAACAATCTTATCTGTTAACATAAAACAAGCCTCCTAACAGCAACTGCTTCACAGCATGGAAAGCCATCGAAAAGTCCACAGGGAACTTTTTATTGGCCTCTCTGCTCAAACGACAGTCAAAACTACGCATCCAAAACTGCAGGCCTCAGAGGCACTTGTCAAAAAATGGATTGCAATTTGACATGACCCATTTTCACAGATTTTTACTTGCATAATTAAAGGCATCTAAAAATACATTCTTTTTTTTTTAAAGACATATTTATATCTGAACTTTTAAGCTAAGTTAGCGGAGTCGATGTATCATTCATACATGGGCAGACATATGAGAATCATAAGGCAAGGGATACACATTACATTATTATAAGCACCACTATGAGAAGTGGAATCCCAAACTACTGCAGTTTGTTCTTATCATGGACAACAATAATTGCTATCTACCTACTGGAGATGGATTTTATGGTGGCATTAGTTTCCATTTTCCTGTGGCTTCTGCAGCACAATTCATTAACATATAGTATGAACATTGAATAATCTGATTAACACACAATATAAATATCTAATAAATACAGACTGGTCTAATATTGGTCATGTATGTGCTGATGATCAGGGCTTCAGGGAATAATAATAATCATTATTTGTATATTCCGCAGCGCTTACATAGACGGGGAATACAGAAAGACGAAAGTACAAACATTACAGGACCTCGGTTACATAGTAATCAATTGATGGAAACAATAGGGGTGAGGGTCCTGCTCCAACGAGCTTACATATTACAGATAATGGGGTGATACAGCAGGTAAAGGGGCTAGAGATGTGCACGGTATGGGGAGGTGGACAGTGAGGCATGCTATAACGGTACAACTGCAGGAGAGGTTGATGATGGCTAGCAGGGATTGCAGTCAGTAGGTCAGGGAGCATGTTATCAGGCGGAGTACAGAGGGGTTTGTTTAGGGAATGTGGTATGCCTCCCTGAAGAGGTGTGTTTTTAGAGCACGCCTGAAGTTCTGTGAGTCCTGGATCGCTCGGGTAGCCCTTGGTAGTGCGTTCCAGAGGACAGGTGCTGCTCTGGAGAAGTCTTGGAGGCGGGAGTAAGAAGTTCGAATTAGAGGGGTGCGCAGTCTAGTTTCGTTAGCAGAGCGGAGAGCCCAGGCTGGGTGATGGATTGAGATGAGGGAGGTGATATAGGGGGCGCTGCACTGTGGAGGGCTTTGTGGATCAAGGTAGTGAGTTTAAATTGAATTCTGTATTTAACGGGCAGCCAGTGCAGTGACTGGCACAGGGCAGAGGCGTCCGAGTAGCGGCTGGACAGGAAGATGAGCCTGGCTGCCGTATTCAGGATGGATTGTAGAGGGTAGAGTCTGGTGCAGGGGAGGCCGATCAGTAACGAGTTGCAATAATCGAGCCGAGAGTGGATGAGGGCAACAGTAAGCATTTTTAGCATGTCTATGGTGAGAAAAGAGCGGATTCTTACGATGTTCTTGAGGTGCAGCTGACATGTTCTGGCCAGAGATTGGATGTAGGGGGTAAAGGAGAGATCGGAGTCGAATATGACCCCAAGGCAGCGGGCAGGTTGTCTTATGGTGGCGCCACACACTGAGATGGGGACGTCAGGATGAGGTCGGTTAGTGGAGGGTGGAAATACCAGCAAGTCAGTTTTAGAGAGGTTTAGTTTTAGGTAGAGAGAGGGGATATAGAGAATATTACTATTAACCCCTTAGTGACCAATCTTTTATCCATTTTTTGTTTTTTTCTCCCCCCTTTTAAAAAGTTGTAACTCCTTTATTCATCCATCGACGTTGCTGTGTGAGGCTTGTATTTTTCAATGGTGCTATTTAATGTATCATATAATGTACTGAAAAACGTAAAACAGTTCTAAGTGGAGAGAAATTTTTAAAAAACGACATTCCGCCATCTTTCGGTGCCTCTCATTTCTACGGCGCACAAACTGCAACAAAAATGACATGATAACTTTATTCTATGGGTCGGTACGATTACTATGACACCAAACGTATATTTTTTTTTTGCTCTACTAATTGTATTTTTTTTCAAAGATATTTAATTTTCTGCTCATTTTTTGCGGGATGTCCTGTAGTTTGCGTTGGTACCATTTTGGAATACGTACAATGTTTTGATCGCTTTTTATTGCATTTTTTCTTGAAGACAGGGTGACCAAAAAAGTGCATTTCTGGCGGGGTTTTTTTCTGACAACGTTCACCGTGCGGGGTAAATAATTACTTCGATAGAATTGACTTTTACAGACGCGGCGATACCAAATATGCTTAGGATCACATGAAGAGACAAGATCGAATAAAAAAAAAATCGCAGCATGTCCTATATTTGGGTGGTACTGTTCCAAAATCGTCCATTATCTCCTATGGGACGCAAAAATATTTGCATCGCACTCACATGTAAATTTTCAATTTTTACTCTTGGAACAACAAGTAATTTTTACCAGTGTGAAAATTGCAAGTAGAGCAATGTGGTGCATTTTACTTATGAAACACATCATAATCTCAGAAAAAGTCACAGGTTTACAAGTTGGCCTAAAGGAATGAAAACCATTTTCTGTGCAGCTGTAAACTAGGGTTTTCAGTTGAAAGCAGTTTTGTGAACACACATTGCACAAGACCATGTCACTTGTTGTCCCCTCTGAGCAGAGACAGCACAACTAATAAAATAGAACCCAGCCCACCCCTGTATATAGACCGCAGACTAGTTCTCACCTATATACAGACTCCAAACCGGTTCGCACCCAGGGGAGTAACTATAGAGGATGCAGGGGATGCGGTTGCACCCGGGCCCAGGAGCCTTGGGGGGCCCATAAGGCCTCTCTTCTCCATATAGGAAGCCCAGTACTATGAATAAAGCATTATAGTTGGGGGGCCCCGTTCCAGATTTTGCATTGGGGCCCAGGAGCTTCAAGTTATGCCTCTGTTCGCACCTGTATGTAGACTCCAGACAATTCCTCATATATACATACAATAGACTAGTCCCCAACTGTATACAGACCCCAGACCTAGCCTGCAGTACATCCATGATACAGATACATATATATCTAGCTATAAGTGTGTGCTTTTTGTCATTGTAAATCAGTAGCAGATATGTGAATGGAGGAGGAAGCGCTCTAGCCACTGCTTTATTACATGACACTATCATCATTCTCCGGTGTGTAGAGGGTACGATGCCACCAACTTGGCACATCAACCAGAGCACACAAGGCTGGTTGTAATTAAAGAGTGATAAGAAAAGAAGGAGTCATTACCAACTCCATCAGTGGATGCACAACTTCACACAACTCTGCAACATCACAGATTGAGGAAGCAACTGTTACCAGAAGCTCCTCGAGACCACCTGCCAGCTACAGTACTAGTGAAGGAATGGCAAGGGAAGCGGGACACCCCAGAGATTTGTTGGTTCTTTTAGAAGTCCAGGAGATCCCTTCTTTTTCAGGATGTCTCTTTACCATTCTTGGAGAGTTGGCAAGTATGACTTATGCTCATGCGGTGGCCCTCACTATGACAACTTGGGCCTTCTACTCAGAACACCAAGATAATCATCACCACCACTCCTCAGCCTGACTTTTCCTAGACTGGTAATATTATGGAAAAAGATCACCATCCTCTTATTAAACTCCTCAGTAGGTTTCCAACGAGCTTAATTGGCCAGCTCAAAACATGGATGGAGTAGCAGCCTTGTTAAAACTGCTGTCAGAGGAGTATTTTGAAGCCTCCATCAGCATTCCTGGAAGATTTGATTGGAAGGATAGCGCTCTTCTTCCCAACAAACCAATAGAAAGCACTGGTAGTATCCGCCATGTGACAGATCTGTCAATAATTGGATGAACAGAAACCAGAGTGCAAGTGACAACAGAACCTAGTTAGATTATAAAAAGACAAAAAAGAATATATTTAGCAGTTTATCAAATATGGCATCATGGAGGGAAGTCTTTATTTTTGCATCTGAATTCTTATCGGTAGTCAAAATTTGCTGCCTGAATAAGAAAATATTGGGCAATTTGGGCCCAGATCAGTGCATAGCAACAATCTAGAAATGTGGTGGGTGACAACCACAAATTCTCAGCCCTTCTTTTTCTGCCTTTGTCACTGAATCCCCTCCAGACGTCTTTCTGTTTCCCGATGTAAGGCTATTGCAGGAGATAGTACAATGCCTGTGAGATGAATGCTACAGCATAGGGCGCACTATATAACCTCTCCAGTGCCACATATCTGCATCTATGGCTTTGGTATAAGCTATACAGGGTGTCCCAGTTAATGTTGTGATAGGGTAAATAGTGAGGTCGCGTTACCACATTGCTCATGCCATTCAGCTTTCAAATGTAAGTAGTGTAAAGCATCATTTTCTCTGATAGATGACTGGCATGTTTCCTGTCCCAAGTGGAATCCAATCTAGCTTCCCTGCTGCCTATTGTAGAGGTGCACTACAGAGAATGGCCTGTAGGGGGCAACAGACAGGCAGTCTGGTTCCTGAGACAAGGGGAAAACACCCACAGGTGTGGTCAGTAAGGAGGATAAAGGTGTTTGTTCCTGCTGCAGTCAGAGGTGAAGTGGGCTGCAAGCCAGAGAAAGGTCCAGTGAGAGGACCCTGGGTTGTGAGCCAGAGAGGCCCAGTGAGAGGGACCTGGGTTGTGAGAGCCCAAGACAGATCCAGGGGGAGACCTGGACGCAAGAGGTCTGGGGAGAGACTGTTCGTGTGCCTCAGGAAGGTTGGAGTGAAACCGTCCTGAGGGAAAGCAGAGTGAGTCCTAAAGACAACTGTATGAATCTGCCCTGGAGAGTGGGTGAGAACCACAGTTGGACTGTTTATTAAAACCTTGAAGGAAAAGGACATTTAAGTTTACATGCATAAAGTGCTGTGCTGAAGCAAGCTGCTATTGCTGTGAAGTTGAAAATAAATAGACATTTGGAGTTTAACCCATTGGTATCTACCTGTGATGTGAGCGAATGATCCCCGGGATGCTACACTATTTAAACCAACACCTCAATAGGAAGGGTGCCAGTTATAGGGTATAACTAGTTCTGGCTGCTAGTTTGTGCTTTTCATTGTCCTTTTGTTCCCCGACCGTGGGCATTGGTCAATGACTACTTCACTGACACATCCTGGTGGGATTGCCCTTTTCAGGGTGGGTGCTCTGCCGTCTGTTGGCGTGGTCAGTGGTGTTAAAGCAGTAAATAATGCCATACATGAATACAGAGTTATGTGATCCTCTAATAATGTCATGGCTATACAGTTGCAGGGGCCACTGATTTTACTTTGTTTAAGCTAAATCCCATGTCCAGCATTTGGGCAGCAGCACGACATACTGATTTTCCAAAATCCAAAGTACATCAGATACTCAAGAGGAATAATCTTTATTCATACCATAAAACCCTGTAGCAGCAATTTCACCATGAAGATGCAGAGCATCATATTATTTACTATGACTGGCTGTTATGGAAGGTGGAACAGGATGTGGATTTTACAATCTTCATCATAGGGACTGATGGGTCCTAGGTCAACCAAGATGGGGTTTTCAAGATGCATAATTAACATATTTGGACAAGACTGAACCCACAAGCCAATAGGACATGTTACAACCACCAAAAGTTTACCATTAATGTCTGGATAAGCATGTTCAGCCAACAACTAGTCAGTCCCTTTCATGTATAAGGAAAACCCAAATGGAGAACGATATCTGCAGCTCATTTGGAAAGACATTGATGCTTTATTGAAGAATTACTCTTTGCACAGTTGCGTAGGACATACTTTCAGGATGATGGTGCCCCAAAGAGCTTCAGAGCAGTGCAGGGAGAACACCCGGGTGCACGCGTCTGAGCCCCGGCAGCGGCGGAGAGGTAAGTATATATATATATATATATATATATATATATATATATATATATATATAATTTTTTTTTTACACTTGATATGGATGATTTTCTGGGAAGGGCTTATATTTAAAGCCCTTCCCCAAAAATCACTGTGGGGCCGCTCCGTGCGGTGTATACAGAATACAGCTGGACTGCTGTCTTCTTCATACTCCGGCTGTGTTCACGGAGCGGGATACCAGCTGAAACAATAGTATCAGCTGTATCCTTCTGAGAACTCAGTAGCCTGTCCTGATAAGACTCGTCATTCTCTTTTAGATTGCTGAAAGAGAACGATCAGCGACTCGTTAACGAAAACTGCATAATGTCCGTGCAGTTAGACCCAACTATTCTCACTCAAAAGACAGCTTTGAGCGTTTTTTGAGCAAGAAACGTTGAGTCTAAATGGGACGTAAGCCAACGTGGAGGTCACTTTGCTGTCTCATTCTCTCTGCTTGTGCAGATCGATGCTCCTCCTCGCTATTATATATTTAAGGACGCACCATGATTCCACAGAACCTAAGTTTGGAATTGGTTAAATCAAGATTTTGCCATTTCATGGAACCGTCATCATGGAACCCCCGGCAGATGACTGAGAGAGGTAGCATTGTGAGGATGTGGATGACGTAAAGCATGAAGTTTGTTGTAGATGCTATGGTGATGATGAGTGTGAGGCATAGCGTGTAGTTACATAATGCATACACACGAGGGCAGAGTTGTCTTAATAACAGACTGCACCACATTAGGCTAAGATGCATATTTTATGTATTAGATTTTCTTTCTTTCTTAAGTCAAAAATGCCTGTAAGTCTTTCCCAGAATGATAAAACTTGCAGAGTAATGGAAGTTTTCATACTGCAAAATTGTTAAAATGCAAAAAATTGTGTTAATCATCTTCTGACATAAATAAGCACTAAACTCCATGAACATGTGTTCTGCTCAAATTACAGTTATTTCACGCACCGCTTATCAGAAAGTGCTTCAAAGCATTACTCATGTTCTACCAGATTCAGTTCTTCTGTATAAAGCATCTCCTTAAGCCTCCCTCAAAAGTTAAATCTGATTTAAAGCAGCCCGAGGAAGCTTGTACCCAACATCTAAGTGGGAAATATTGTTCGCATAAAAGATCCATAAATTATGCATCTCCTCGCTTACTGAGCAGGGTTCAGTGTGTGCTCACACAGCAAAGCCGCCGGATTTATATTTATATATGAAAGCATGAAGATCAGACTAGACATCGCAATGTCGATTCTGAACACCACAAAGAATGGTTTCATACCTCAAGATTGAATTACGTAAGCAGATGTTATAAGACCATACGTATCACATTGGAGAACTCATTCATAAGACATTAAGAGACACAACAATTCCATTAGTTAGCTTTGTCTGGCAAGATGTGGAAGGTCAAGATTAGCGCAATCTTACCAGATGAAGGATGAACCCCTCCATCGCTGAATAGACGACATACATGATGTTATCCCTCGGGAATCCCTGATTGTGGGACAGTAACAAGAACAAGCTGCTTCTTCATTTGCTCTTTAAGTTCATCCAGTAGGACATTTGAGTCGTCCAATAGCCCTTGACCAGATAGTTTATTCTTAGGTGTGTTTTCTATTCACTACCGCGTTTCCCTTAAGGTAGGCCCTACCTACAACTGCTGTGATTGGTTCATCAAGTGTTGCATTGATTGGCTGAGCAACGGAACTCGAGAACCAATCAGAGCCACCGCTACCTAGAGGCGGGATTTATGAACGAGCGATCTTCTGTCAGCGACTGCAAACAAGTTGACGGAACTCCGCAGATCAGCGAGAGGGACCTGGACTGAGCAAGGTAAGTAATACACAGAATTTTTCTACCGCAATTATTAATCGCGGTATAATGCTCCCATTGATTTCAATGGGAGCCTCACAGCTATGCGCTCAAAAATGATTTTCAAGCGCTGTCTGCTCTATTTTTTGCATTTAGCACACCTCATCAGTGATGATGGGGTGTGCTAAAGCCGCATTCAGAGGCAGGAACACTACCTCCAAAAGTGAAAGACATCCCTCGAAAGTAAGACCCTGTGCCTTTTCCCTTTTGGGGAAAAAATTAATATGACAAGGTCTTATTTTTGGGGGAAACACGGTAATTCTGTATATTATTATATACATTGTATCAGTCGTTATACTTTATAAGGAACAATACATTGGCAATGATATCGCTGTATACCAGGGCCTCAAAGATGGGTTTGCCTGATAGGCAAAGAAAGGAGTATGGGCTCACCTGATAGTCTGGCCTATTGATCATGAGCTGACTGTGGGTACATTTAGTCTAGATGGAGGGGAGGTGGCTGTATTTTTTGCAGCATCAAGGAGAGGCTTCATAGTACAAGTAGAGTTAGGTCGGTGACCCTGCGTAGTTCCCTTAACTGTACTGCGGTGTGTAGACAGTTATGTGCAGTAGTTATATTTGGAGTTTTTTTTATTTTCCACACCGTTGCTTAGCCATGACGCGGGTACCCACAGCCCATTTCCAATGTTAATTGCATAGGGGCTATAGGTCAGACGCCTCCATTGACTTCAACAAAGGCTATCTGCATGGGACTTTGATCACAAAATCAACAATACAAATCCGGACGTGTGAGCCTAGCCTAAAGGTCTTGTTTTAGTGGAAAGATGTCTCTAGACTTTCTACATAGATTCTGCTGAGGTCAGCACTGGTCAAAAGAAAAAAGCACGTGTATTTGGCATGTGCCCTGTATGTGAGTGGCACATGTGCTGTGTGCATGTATCCTCCATGTCTAGTATATAAATCAAGATTTTGCTACTTCATGGAACCGTCATCGTGAACCTCAGCAGATGAGTTGTGAATGGGTGGAATGTATCCAGTATATATGTCACTGAAGACAGAGGCCACAAACACAATTCTTGCAGAGAGCCCATCCAACTAGAGCATTAGCATCCATATTTTGGTTACAGAAGGTGTTTCAGAGTTGCTAATGCTGGAGATCGTAGCATATATCAGCCGTCCGTGAAAACGGCAGCCGATATACGCTCATGGGAAAGAGCCTTAAGGTGAATGCGAACTAATTGGTCTCATTAACTATTGTGATAAAGCCCCTGTTAATTGTGTATTCTGATTCTGACACCGTGCACTCTTTATTGGACTTTGCTATTGGCTGCTGTGTGCCTTGACCTGTCTGGACTACATTTCTGCACCTATGCTGCCAGCTCTGACCATAGCTAGTCTTCTGCGTAAGCACCTGTTCACACCATCAGGTACTGGTACCTCGGCCCAGTGCGGCATCAGCAGCCACACTGCTTGGAATGTCTGGATAAGTAATGGCTTGGGTAACCTTCAGCAAAGACCATATCATACTTAGGGGTTCAAGTGTATAAACTGGGGTTCCCCAAGTTCCGACTTCTCAGATAGTCCAAAGTCAAACCAGTGTGTAGTAAGGCAGATCTACATCTGTCTGGTTGAATAAATGCTAATTCTTTATGGGGGTCATATTATTTAAGATACAAAGCTCCAAACTACAAGTTACTCTTCATACATTGAATTCAATCATAAAAATACAGTAAGGTAGTGGAAACTATAGGCAGCTAGAATTGTATTAGGTAACCCTTTCCAATCCACTGTCTGATGCCTGAAGACATTCTGATTGAAGGCTGTACAGCTCCGATTTCAGAAGACGTCCGGCAGGGTATTCTTACTGTATATTTCTGGTCGCTCTGTTGTTGGGGGCCTCTCCAGCATACCCCATACCGCAGTACTGACTCTAGCCAGCAGATGGTGCTGTTGTATAATGGCAGAAAGAGAAACCCCCCTAGGAAACCCTGAATCCAAAATTGGATTGCAAAGGGTTAATGGTATAGCTATTCAGAGTATTAGGAGCTCTGTGTCAGGAAAAGGAACAAGAAATTAAAAATTAATACAGAATTGTGGACCTTTTTAGATTAACGAGCAATTTAGGGTCCTCTGACGCATGACCGCGGCAAAGCGATTTTACTTCAGTTTTCGGGTGGCAGCTCCCGCCGTGTTTTAGCACACCCCATGATTGTGATGGGTGATGAGGTGCACTAAACAGCCAAAGCTAGAGCAGACAGTGCTCGGAATTTGCGACGTCGGAAAGCACCGTCCGGCACCGCAATCGAGCACATGTCTGCGAGGCCCCATTGATTTAAATGGGAGCGTTATACTGCAATTACGACAGTGTTAATCACAGTAAAAACCGCCCATATGAGGGAGGCCTTATGGTTCAAGAGTAGACATTTACCTCATTTTAGATAACTGTGTAGATGTGTCCCGATTTCAGTGTTTTGCTTTTAGCAAAACTAATGTGAATTTTAAGAAATATGTAGAAATGTTTCTATGACTTTGGTTGAACTCTTAAAATGAAGTCTATGGTGACCTGACCTTCACTGTAATGTTAAAGACGAAGGAATAAAAATAGTACAAATAACATGAATTTTATAAAATATGGTAGAAAGTTGTAGAGGGCAGAAATCTGCCAGTTTCCAGGTCAGCGGGAACAACTGCTACAGATTCTCCAGAGGTCAGCAGCCTTTAATAAGCAATAGCGATGTACAATAAAAGAACGCCCAAGTTGTTTACAGCAAGCTGCACAAAAGCAGAGATTAACCCTTTCCAACCCACTGTCTGACATCTTCCCACATTCTGATTGAAGCTTGTACAGCTCCAATGTCAAAAGACATCCGACAGGGTATTCTTACCGTCTATTGCCAGTCACTCCACTGTCAGAGCCTCTCTGGCGCACGCACACTGGCTTTAGCCAGCAGATGGCACTGTTGCATAACAGCAAAAAGAGAAAGCCTTTTAGGAAACCCTGAATCCAAAATTGGATTGGAAAGGGTTAATGCTCATTTTACTCGAGCCGATTCTTGTTTGGACGAGCACATGACGTCACCGCTAACTCGTTCACAATTGTTCGGGCACCTGTTTAGACAGACAGATCATCATTAAGCATCGTTCACTTCACATTCATTACTCTTTCAGTGCTTCACTTTCTATGTATACATGGAGCCGGGAGAGTTTAAATGTAACGAAAAGTGAATGAGCTGCCGAGGATTTTTAGGGTTCTTTCCCACAAGCCTTGTTTACGCACAGCTACCTGAGCGCTAAATCGCATGGCAGCCGTGAGCACCTTGTGGCTGCTATTAGTGAGATTAGCTCCCCCCCCCTTTTGCTGGACGGCTCTCATAGGAGTCTATGGGAGCCGCCTATGCTGCGGTGTCAAAAGTTAAGACAAGTCCTATCTTTTGAGGTGAGAAGTCGCTGCAGAAAAAATCTTTTGACGCATAATTTTCGCGGAGTGTCAAAAAAATCGCTCATCTGAAAGAACCCATAGGAAAACATGGGTTCTTTTAAATGCGATTTTTTGACACACATAATCAGTGCTAAAACAGCGCTCATGCGAAAGAGGCCTTATGCTGGCTAAAACTGAACAGCTAATGAGAATTGCACAATTCTCGTTAGTCATTCAGTCATTAGCCCGCATTTAGGCAAAGCGATAATTGTTCATTTTCATTCGTTTGCGTAAATCTTAAGTGGCAATCGTTACGTGTAAATGGGCCATAACTTCTATATTTCTCTCACACACACTACCAATGGTCCATCAAGGGTTCCATCTCTTTATCAAGAGTCCATCTGCTATCAAGGGTTCCATCTCTCTATCCCAATTCCTGTGCAGTCTCCGTCATGACCTGCTTTTCTAGGGCTCTGTCTCAGGCCCTGCATCTTAATGGTTCCGTCCACTCGGACATTTTCTCCAAGAACACCAACCATTATGAAATCTCACTAAGGACCTATAGTCCTTTCTCCAGATTTACTCCACATTCATTTATTTGCTATGACATTAGGGTAGGCTTCTTACTTGGACCTGACTCTCAAGGTCTTGTGCTATGCCACCCCTCCCACTGTCTATGCCACTCAGTCCAGTCTAGTTCAGAATATTCCTACATTATTTGTACCAAGCTACATCTCAGGCTTGCAGGGAAACCAGACCCAGCTATAGAGGACAGGTATCCTTCCCAGTCCCCAACAGGACCTAACTACAGCCTCCATTAAGTTTAAGTATTGTATGAATCATCCAACCACTTTTTCCAGTGCTAGGCTGACTATTTCCAGAACCCCAGTAGACTCCCCATAGATAACCATGACCATGCACTTCAACCATAAGTTCTTTAGCAGCAGCTCCCATGGTACACTGGCAGGTTGAGCTTCTACACAACCTACTACTGTAAGCCCAAAGACTGGCTACTTTTCTAGCATACTGTTTACTTCCTGACTAGAGATGAACGAGCATACTCGCTAAGGCACATTACTCGAGCGAGTAGTGCCTTAGCCAAGTATCTCCCCGCTTGTCTCTAAAAATTCGGGGGGTGGCGGAGGGCGGGGAGCGTCGGGGGAGAGCGGGGAGGAACAGAGGGGAGATCTCTCTCTCCCTCTCTCCCCCCGCTCCCCGCCGCAACTCACCTGTCACCGCCACCGGCCCCCGAATCTTTAGAGACAAGCGGGGAGATACTCGGCTAAGGCACTACTCGCTCGAGTAATGTGCCTTAGCGAGTATACTCGCTCATCTCTATTCCTGACACATACTCCAGTCAAGACCCTTTTACTCTCTCTGTGATCTCCACAGAGGTCTCTTGCCTTGACTCCCAATCTCCAGTCCATAACTTCCTCAGTCACAGCCTCTAGTCTCATATCTCACGCAGAGGAATAAACTTGCTCATGTTGGTAATCTGGTCCTGGTCTAACTTCTGTACAGACTTCCAGCACTCAGGTCTAGCACCTCAGTGGTTCAGTTGGCACTAAACCTCCTCTTTTTAACCTCATCTGACTGACCTTCGCAACAGTCATCTACCTGAGTTTGGTAGGGCCGCACATCAGCCTCACCAAAAATATTTCCCAGCAACAGTAGGGTCCTCTATCACTCCGTGTGATCTCAGTCGCACTCATCCTCCGTTCCCTGCAGCTGAATGGGGCTTGTGGATATTCATGTGTTTGCTGCCAGAACAACCCCATTCAGATAAATGTAACTTATTTTCAATCACATAATTTACTGTAACAATTATGGTAATACATGGTGCATGGTAAAATACCCTAAAATGGTTAATCTGGTGTCCTCTCCTTTTGGTTGATGCTGTAATCACCATTGATTGCTGCGGGTGGTGGCTGTCAATTACAAGTACAAATGCCCCTACTTCAGTGTGGGTTATAGCTCAGGCACAACAGGCAAGGTGGTACATGCCCCTGTGGCGGTGATGACAGACAGGTGGCAAATTTTATCAAAAATAACTTTACTAAATAAGAACAATATTTACAATATGTTGCTCCATAGGAGGGTTCAAATACTTAAATGTTCTGTCACAACACGTCATAGAGACAAAAAAAGGAAAAATAGGCTTAGAACCCAATCCAGCCCTATCATAATCAAAAACGCTCTTGTTATATGCATTAACTAGGAATTGCAACCCTTTAAAATATAACTTTTATTGAACTATACAAATATTGCACATCAAAATAAAAATATTTAAAAGCCCAGTATATGCTGCAGACAACTATCGACATTGGCAATATGTGATATTGATAAAAAAAACTTTTTTAAACACTGAGCAGGGAGGAAAATAAAAAACGCAGTGTATTCACCAGTCTTCGGTCCTCTGGGACCCAGCTAAGCAACTCCAGATGCCCCGTCCTTCTCTCCATCTGCAGATGTCCATAGGAAGTCAGGTGACCATTGTGGCCAATCTGAGACTGCAGTGTCACCATCCAAACCCTGGCATCAGTGTTCACATCCTCGGTGACATGGTGCCAGGAGTTTGTTGTGGTCTCTGGTTGGCCACAGCATTTACCTGACTTCCAGCAGACGTCCGTAAGCGGAGAGGTGGATGGGGCAGCAGGGCCTTAGGTGGGTCCCAGAAGACAGAACACAGGTCAGTATTAGAGATGAGCGAGCATACTCGCTAAGGACAATTGCTCGAGCGAGCATTGTCCTTAGCGAGTACCTGCCCGTTCAGAAGAAAAGGTTCAGGTGCCGGCGCGGGGGAGCGGTGAGTTGCGGGAGTGAGCAGGGGGGGGAGAGAGGGAGAGAGAGATCTCCCCTCCGTTCCCCCCTGCTCTCCCCCGCTGCTCCCCAATGGCACCCGAACCTTTTCTTCTGAGTGGGCAGGTACTCGCTAAGGACAATGCTCGCTCGAGCAATTGTCCTTAGCGAGTATGCTCACTCATCTCTAGTCAGTATACTATTTTTTTTATATTCTCCCCTTTAAAAAATGTTGTTAAAACCACACAACCCCTCTAGCAATGTCCAATATCTGCCTCACTAACTACAGCATAACCTTTATTGCCCCATAGGAGCTGCATCTTTTTATACAGGATGCTACTTATCATGGACAGAATTTCTTCAGAGGTTTCTTTCCCACATTAATAACTTGTGGCTCCATTCCCATAATACATCTGGCTCTACCTATTACATGCTGCCCCACATTTCTCTGTGCCTTGCTGAGCCATTACATCAGCAATTTTTCTTAGCATTAAATGCAGTACATTCTAAGCACATAACATAGCGATTACCCTGCAAAGCCTTGCATTAAACTCTCTGGCACCATATTTAATTCTGTATGCTAGTGTATATTCATTGGGGAAATACACTCTCAATCCATACCTCAAACTGGCCAGGGATTTAACGTAGTGCACTCACATAGACACTGTTCTGAGTCCATGGTATTGTCATCCCCTTTATCACCCAGATCATCAGGGCTCACTGGTCTGGAAGCCCCATTTTCTTCTGCCCCTGGGTCATCAGGGTGCACTGTGGTCTCTCTGAGTCCAGGGGCCCTGTTCCTCAGACCTTCTCCTGGCACCTCCCCAGTATGGGAAAACTGCCTGCTGCACAGGAGTAGGCCTCCGCCACTTTGAGTCCTTGCTGGTGGCTGCTGCTTGGGCTCTGCTCCACACTGTTGCTCTCTGATGCGCCTCTGGCTTACTGCACCGGACCAATGACTCAACTCCTTACCTTCTATAGCAGACACCTCTGAATCCCAAGCTGGAGGTGATGAGACCGAACACCGCTACACCATAGGTGCTCATCCACCCCTGAGGCTTCATTCACATGAGCTTATACCAGCCGTGCTTTCATGTCCGGCCAATATACGCTGCCCATCTGATGCATTGGTTTACAGTGTGTCAGTTCAGACGGGCATATTCCCTGGCTTTTACGTCGGCCAGGAAAGATAGCTCAGGAGCTATCTTGTGGCTGGAATATGGCAGCCGCTCCCATAGACTCCTATGGGAGCCTATGGTAGCTGTGTGTCTACTATACTCCCACCCCCTTCCCTCCTTCTGTCCACTCCTTGCCGGCTGTTTGCAATGGGAGGGGGCGGGATGGGGTGGGAGCTAGTTGCTAAGCTCCCGCCCCCTCCCATTGCTGAAAGCCGACAAGGGGCAGAGAGTTGGCGGGAGCTTAGCACACTAGCTCCTGCGCCGTCCTGTCCCCTTCCCTTACTGAGAGCCAGCGAGAGGGCGAAAAGGGGGAGGCAGTTTAGCAAAGCTAAACTATCTCCCCCTGTCCGATGGCAATCCGGGCTCGCTGTATATGCACCGTACCCGGGCGTGTAAACGAACGCACAAATCTCAGATTTGTGCACCCGTTCACGCGATTTTTGGTCGCGCTGTGGCCATGACACGGCCAGCTGAAAATAGCTACGCTCGTGTCAAAGAGCCATTCTACCTGCATTATCACAGTGCAGTAATTACATGACATTCATTATGTAAGTCCCTGCATAGGCATTACATGGTCGACCAATGTTTCCTGGGGAGTTCCCTTAAGCAGCGCAACCTAATTTTCCTTGTAATACTTCCAAACCAGAAATAAGTGTAGCAAAGTGAACAAGTAAGTGAACAAATGTAACCCTTTAATAGGACAATTATTTCCGAAGTGCTTAAAGTCTTCAGCCAAACGGCAGCGCCGAGTCTGACCGGTAATCGCCGAACTTAATACTGCACTGCAGTCTTCAAAACAGGCAAGAACAGCTTAGTCAGGACAGATTAGCAGAACAATACAGCTGACTTCTCTTCCATTGTCAACAGCCCTTATATCGTTGAGACCTCTCGCTGTGATTACACAAGGTTGCTGCGGCAGTTGCCATAGAAACCACTTTTTCCCTTGTATAATCGGCCCCTGTGCAGTTCGAGCTCTGTGTTCCCAGCTTTTAATGCAATTAAGGATTACTGCAAAACACTCCTGTCGAACTACAACCAATTTACATGGCTACAAAAAGGAAAAGATAAGACAATAATAAAAATACTTGTTGCATTGTGCTTATCTTTCTTGTATTATGCTGTTTGGGGCGTAATGAATCTTTGCCTTCCTACTTGCATTGATGCCATCCTGGTTGTTTAAGCTTAGTAATGTTATTAATATTTTCATATAGCATTTCCATTCATTTTGGTCTTTGCATTTGAAAGCATTCCACCGTTGGAAACTAGGCTGACACACATACTGTAGGATTCCATAATTGGGCTCATACTGTACCTGTCTGGAGCTTACGATTTGTATCAATATGCATAGGATTGTCTAAAATGTCTTCATATGCTCTACTATTAACCCTTTGTGATCCAATTTTGGATTCAGAGTTTCCTAGAGGGCTTTCTCTTTTTGCCATTATACAATGGCGCCATCTGCTGGCTAGAGTCAGTTCTGCAGTATGTGACATGCCAGAGAGGCTCCCCAACAACAGAGTGGCTAGTAATCTACAGTAAGAATACCCTGCCGGATGTCTTCCGACATCGGAGCTATACAGCCTTCAATCAGAATGTCTTTAGATGTCAGACAGTGGATTGGAAAGGGTTAACATTAACCTGGAAATAAGCAACCATACAATAAAAAATAGCAGCGTATCCTTATCCCTCCTCCATCAAACTTTACAGTGGGTACTATATATTCTCCTGGGAAACATTCTTTGGGCATCTGCCAAACCCAGATTCATCAATGAGTCTGTCAAATAGAGAAATATGGTTCGTCACATCACTAGAGAACACGTTTCCAATGCTCCACCATCAGTGATGGGGTAGACCACTCTACCGAATGATGGCCATTGCACTTGACGATGCTTCCAATGGTCACTTCCAGAAGCAGATTGGAAGTCTATAGTCAGAGAATAAGTGATTATGTTATGGATTGATACTAAGAGTACTCGATAAATATCTGCCCCCTTCCTTATTAGACGTTCCAAGGCCTGTGCATGCACGGGAAGAATCATTCTGACACACTGTTCAGCAAAAATGAAATTTCTTTACTTTAATCAAGCTGCATGGGGTTTTATAGACGATATGCATTGTTAGTACGTCATGAAGTACGAATCTGTAGCTGATTGGTTATTGCCTAGGAGCTGACCTCATTATCTGTGATATCTTGATTGCATTCTCGGATGGAAGCGCCATCTTGAGTAGACAATGGGAGGGGGGAGTGGGTAGTTAGTCAGCACTTTCAGATAGATGTGTTAGCAATTGTAGAACAGAAGCACATATTTGCAATAGGCATTTTACTTAGTTTATTACAATCCATTGCAATTATTACTTGATATGTGCCTCGGAATTCGTCCCCGCTGTGTGAGTTTGCATGGTCTACCACTTAATGGCTGGGCTGTTGTTATCTTAAACTCCTACAGTTCATAATAATAGAACTCAATAATTGGAATTAGTGTCTGTATTAGTGCTGCTCATCCTAATCAGATTGGTGGTAAAATTGCCCCAATTTTCGACAAAACGGATCAGGTAAGTCTGACCTGATTTTTTACGAAAATAGCGGGAAAATTGAATTTCCCAAAATACCTGGTAAAGAGGTCAGAGTACAAGCAAGCAGCAGCCAGCGCACCTTCATGATGTTACCAAATGTGACCTCCATCTTGGATATGGGTAGCAGTTTCATTGGATGCCTGCACCACATGACCTAGCCAGATATAACATAGCCAATGTATTACCAATGGCTATTTTACATATGAGCACTGGACAGAGAAAGTGCGTCATGTTTATATGGCTATACAAAATGTGTTCTGCACTTAGGAAGAGATATTCTGCTGCTAAATTGGAAAAATTGTATACCGGCAGAGAAGATAAAGTAGGTTATATTGGAGGGACCAGAGAAAGAAGCTGCACGAACATTATATGTCTATACAAAATAAGCTCTGTACCTAGGGACAGCAGAGTAGAAAAAAAAACAACACTATAGTGGGGAAAATTGCAGTTCTCTGTTTGGGACTCAGACGTCGTTCAAAGTTGTGAGTTCTGCCAATACAAATTACTTGCCGGCAGTACACAGCTGCCTGTGGGGTGAGGAGAGGTCAATTATGGTGTACAAAACAAGGACTGTTCAAAATATTCAATATATACTCTGTGGGCCTCTGTTCTCACATATCATGCTGCCCTGGGATTGCAGACTAGTAGGTGCTGATGGTTTTTTGTGAATTAAAAAAAAAACACAAACAGGGAAACAGCAGAAAGACATAGTGTATGTTTGCATCCTTGTATAAAGGGTTGTAGCCATGATGTTATATATTATTTCAGCATTGTGTGATATTTGGTTAATTATGCTTTAATATGAATCATAGAGCTTAGAGAGCCAATGCATATAGCAAAGGTCTCTAGGTATGTCCGCTCTTCCTCTAATCTACTATAATCTCTGGTCTGTTTCCGGGCAGAGAACAGATTGAGCGGACTTCAGTGAAAGAAACAAGTTCAGCAGCTCTGCTGTATAACACAGTCTAGACCCGATGGATGACCAGCACCGGAGCACCCTACAAACATAGAAAAGAAGGCAACACCCCAACCGCATTTTTTCTTCACACCCAGGGAGCTCTGAATATTAATCTGTGGCAGTCGGTACCCAGCTTGAATCTTTCAATTATTGAACAGCACTAGTGAACTTGGACTGTGACTATCCAGATCACAATATACAGTAACAAGGATGGTTTTGCTAAAGAACTTGAAACTTCGGTTTTTCTAGCTCAGCAAGAGTACTGTTTTTTATACGAATACGACATCCAGAAATGGTCTTTTTGTTATTGCTGACATATAACTGTTGTGTAGACTAATAAACTGATTGGCAGGAAAGTTAAAGTTCTTAATAAACCATTCAAGTTTGCACAGCAAGGATGGCTAATGACTTCCTGTCAGGGTAATTCTAAGTACAGCACCAATCAGGCCCACCCCACTTGCCCCGCTGCCGGCGGAAAGAAGAAAACACCACACGGAGGTCTGGTATAGTTTCTCACACGGGGACATGACTGCGCTGCGCGCTTTATTACAGATTACATGAGATCTTATACCCTTTGGTCTCATCATTAGCAATGGGTGATGGGCTCATTGGCTAAAATTCACAGCATAACCATATATGGGAAGTCCGGATTTCCGGCCTGAGACAGTGAAAGTTCAGATGCATAGTTGAACGGTCTTCATCTAGATATGGCGCTTCTGGGAAAACGGCCAAGTACACGCGGCCTTCGTGTCTGGTTATTCCTTGTGTTCAAGATACATTTTGTCTTCGCCTTGCAAGGCCTCTTGGCATATCTGATGTAAGGCGACATATAAGTTTTTCTCATTTTAACTTTGAATAGAACTTGCATACAGGTATAAAAGCATAAAGAACATATGGCAATATATACATATACCCTCACAAACTCCCCTAAAACTTATATGGAGATCAAGCATCAGACCTTGCACTCTTCCTCGGTCGTCTCTCCCTTGCTTCAGGGTTTCTCCACTGCCCGTAAGTACCTACTCCTAGGAGGGGGGGATCCCTAACTAACCTCAGAAGGAGGCCATGGATTCCCTGGGCTTATTTCCGGGCATCCATACCCTCTATCTGTACAAGTTAACACCCCACAGGGTGTGCCCTCGCTGGAACCTAAGGTCTTCTGCACTATCCCTAGGCAAATGGGAAGTCCACTGACAATCCCTCTTATGAGACCGGGGTAGGCATAGTACTAGTACATTTCTCCATTCTTCTGGTAACGTACGTGGTTGGCATTATCGGAACTGGCTCTTCATCTTTTTCAAACAAGGGAAATGTTGGTGTCACATTGTCCAGTCCCTTACTCATACTCTTTTTGATCAAAGGGATAATACACAAACAGGAAATTACATACCCCACCTCTTTCTGCTAAAATCATATTCAGGGCCACTCTATTTTAGAACGCCATGGATGCAGTGGGCCCTTACTGGTCCGCTAACCCTTATAAAGCAAATCTGGTGTAGTTTACAAACCTCTGCTGATTGTAATAGATATAATTCATCCAATCTACATTATTATTAACAGTGACAATAGCAAATAAGGACTCAAAACCAGCTTTAAACTGATCTCTAGAATTAAATTCATCTGGCACCCCCCTTGGCACTCCTATTGCATCTATGTATACATGTGGGTCAAAGTTACCACCTGGAGCGTCAACATATCTCTTAGCACAATGCGGTGTTGGATTCTCACCCTCAGTTTAGGCTTCATATTGCACATTTGATTGTATTAATTTGTTCTGATCCCTGAAACACTGGGCTAGTGTACAGTAGTCAAAGGTGTGTGTTAGAGGAATTGTACCACATCATAGCATGTAAAGGATATGCAGGATCATTAGTTTTTTCAGTGCGAAGTGTGGATCCAAGTGGGCTTTCCTTCGAGCTTGACTGCAGTTGGGGTGGTGAGCAACATCTGGTAGGGACATTCAAACAGGGTTTCTCTCTCAAACTCTTTCACATAGACCCTGTCACCTGGTTTCAGATTGTGACACTCATCTGTAGGACCTGGGAGAAAAGCAGAGACTGCAGAATGGATTACTAACAATTCCTTGGAGAGGCCTATGACAAAATTAACAAGAAAATCATTCCCCAAACTCAGCTACTGTGGCATGTACCCTCCGGAGAAAAAGAAAAACTAATAGAAGACACTCAATTCAAAATTTGCCCGTTTTCCTCTATTGGCTTTTGGATCTACTTTCCTACTACTCCGCGGACGGTAGGGTGTGTGAAAAGCCTGGAATATACCCAAATAGACATGATGTGTTGCATTATTTCACCTGTGAAGTGTGTACCTTTGTTTGACTCAATCACTTCCGGTACCCCATATCTGCAGATTACCTCATTCATGAGCTTCTGTGCGGTTACCTGCTTATTTACTTTGGTAACAGGGTAGGTCTCTCCAACCTGAAAAGAAATAATCATCAACAACAAGCACATATTCATGCTTCCCAACAAGTGGGAGCTGAGTGTAGCCAATTTGCAATCCCTGAAATGGGTAGAGTGGTCTAGGCAAGTGTTATGTGGCAAATTTACTTCTGCCCTGTTGCTTACGGCAAAGATCATGCAAAATTGGACAAATGATGCAGCAGCTACAGAAAACCCAGGAGCCACCCGTCCTTGTTCGAGCACCGACATCATTGCTGCTTTGAGAGGTGCGTCTTTCCGTGCATCAGCTGGGCCATCATGGGGCACAGGGACCATGGTGGGCAAGTGCTGTTGACTGTTCACCATACGCCGTCCCTTTTTAGTCCATTTTTCCTTTTCTTCCTTGCTGGCTTGTAACTGTAAAGTCATTAGCATATCAAAGTCCAAAGTTTTTATCAAAGTCCAAGTTTTTATCAAAGTCCAAAGTGTAGTCAAAGTCCAAATTTATTGTTAAATTCTTCTTTTCTTCTTTCTTCCACGGCTTGAGGGCCGCTGCTTTTGCTGTGTGGTCTTTGATGGCGTTGCCTCTTGCTTCTCCGGTGTAGGAATTGGTGTGAGCTTTCCACTGTCAGGTAGAAGTAGAGCCTCCGTGAGACTCTGCACCGCTGCACCATTCTTAATTGGCTGTCCTGCTGAGGTAACAAACTGTCTGGCCTTCCATTTTGGGCCATAATCATGAGCTATGCCAAATGCATACTGGGAGTCAGTGTAAATGTTTGCCGTCTTACCTTTCGCCACTCTACACGCCTTAGTGAGGGCCTTTTTAGTTCCGCTTCTTGTACTGCGACATGCGGAGGCATTCTGCTTTTAGGACATCTTGTTGTGTAACCACTGCATATCCAGTGTGGAGTCATCAATCACCCTGGGTACCATCTATAAAAAACAACTCAAAATATGCATTGTTAACAAGGGCTTTCAGTAACTTTTTAAAACTTAAATTTTCTTGTTGCATCAATGCTAGACAATCAGGCTGATATTTTATTTCAAAAAGATCAGAATCTTGTTGCAAAAAATTTAAAAATTTAAAAATGGCTTGCAAAAAATGTAAAAATGGCTGATTTGCAATACCTAGATCACCTATGCCTTCTCCTCCCCCCCCCCCCCCCTTTGAACCAGGGTACTCAATTGGAAGAAGAGTACCCAGTTTCA
Source organism: Eleutherodactylus coqui (assembly GCF_035609145.1). Lineage (NCBI taxonomy): Eukaryota > Metazoa > Chordata > Amphibia > Anura > Eleutherodactylidae > Eleutherodactylus > Eleutherodactylus coqui. The sequence goes on from NC_089849.1 coordinate 75,439,241, forward strand.
AGGTAGTATAACATTGTAAAAAGATTTAATGGATGCAGATAAGGCCTGTAAGATGTTAGCACCAATAACAGAGACATGAGTTACATCAGGGCAGAATAATCTACAAACATCTATTAATATTTGAAATGTGATATCCCTTTAAGCAAATTGATTATTAGTCTGATCCTGCCTGCAATGTCTTATCAAATTTGAGAGAGAGAAAAAAAAAAAAAAAACTTTTACTAGCTGCTCAAGATTCTCACCCCCTCCCTTGTGGACAAGAGGGATGAAACATTACATCCTTTACATCATCTAGCTCCACCCCTTCGATACTGGCTGCGTGCATCTTTTTTCCCAACTTCATTTCAGCTGTACAGTCTGCACGTCCACATCACAACCAAGTAAAGTCCCATGCATGGGGGGGACCTCCATCCCTAGTCAATATCTCTCATCCATCCATGCGCTCAAGTCTGCTCTGTCACCCCCTATTGAAGGTGTACCAGTACATACAGATGCACAGACAAAAAAAAGTTTGACAAACAAACATACATCAGTTGAAAAACATTGAGGTGAGTGCTATAATGTTACAAAGTACATGATTCTATTGAGACGAGATTGTGAATGAGCGCTATCTTTGACAAATTATGTGAAAAAAGTTTGCTGAGTGACTGAGACATTCTATATTTCTTATTTACTGAAGCTATTATATGCTGTATTAAACGCTGAAGTATTTTAGAATGCGTGACCCTGAGCTTAGAGTGAATCTGAAAGCCCCCACCTTTGTAAAACCAACTGTTATCTCTCTGAATATGCATTCACTGACTGAGTTGTTTTAGTTTAACTATTCCCTGCATTTGAACTCATAATTAACACATATCCTGGGACCTTGCAACATGTTCATTTTCAACCCCTGTATTCTTAAAAGCCCCCAGAGAATGTGAGTGGGGTAAACTTCCTTACACCTGTCCAAGACGTGTCCATTTGTGACCTCAGAACCCAGTAAGAATATACCTTAGAAATTGCTATATCTCCTGCCTACTAAGACAGTATAATTAATTAAATTCATTATAAGCTTTCATTCCATTTAAGCAAGCAAAGATATTATCCAGGGTTATTATTGCATTTTCTCTCGCTTTGTTATCGCTTGACCTTGAAAACGAGACACAGACTGTAGCTTTCCATAAACAAATCCTTCTCTTCTAAAAGCAAGCTCAGTTAACTATTTGCACATACAGTATATACATATATACACACACATATATATATATATATATATATATATATATATATATATATATATATATATATATATTATCTATCTTGTATTATACACCTTTTCTTCTTTCTCTCTGCCAACAAATCACATGCATTGTAACTATCTTCTCGACTTTGCTTGTTTCTTCAGCACTTTCTCCCTACCTAACTGCCAATGTTACCTTCAATAGACACTCTCCCGACACCCTCTTGATCACTTACTGTACTTTCCAACATTTCACTTACGGATACTTTCTTAAACAAATAATGTGTACATACTTAACTTTCTCTGACTGTCTTTCTCTCCTCCTCACTCCAGCACTTTCTAGCAAACCTTGGTCTTTCAAGGCGCTTCTTGGTCCTAAAGACCTCCTCCCAGACACCATACTGTAATCTACCGTGCGGGTCCTTGTTACACATTTTCATAAAAGTTTTCTTACATTTTACAGATTGGAACTCGTCTCTCCTCCACCAATTGATCCGCACGGCGGCAGCCCTTGAGGGGCTCTATCTTCTTTAATAAGATCTTACGCATATTAGAACAACAACAATAATAATAATAACACGCTCCATAGAATGCATCCCTCTTAATTTCCAAATTGTCAGCCCCTTATATACCGGCAAAACAACCGAGGGTCCCTTCTCCTATGGAACCAGCCTCACAGAATGCATCTCTCTGAAATCAAATCGTTAGCCCCATATATAAGGCAAAACAACCGAGAGTCCCTTCTCCTATGAAGCCTGTCTCACAAAATGCATCCCTCTTAATTTTCAAATTGTTAGCCCCTTATATACTGGAAAAACAACCGAGGGTCCCTTCTCTTGTGAGACTAAATGAAAACAGAAAAAAATCCTGCAGATACAACAAACAACCTTCACTATTGCTAAAACACTACGGACTTCAGCAACAAATAGACTACAGACTAGTTTCTGGGTGAGCGATTGGTGCGCATATCACGGTCAGTGGTCCATGACGGCAAACCCGAAGCCCACACGAGTTACCGTGTAGAACTCTTAACCCAACCCGTCCGGTCACAAACCACAGATAGTCCCTCCTGCTGCAAGACTCTCAGCGTAAAACACAACATAAGTATATGCTGGTCTTACCTGGAGTTCTGTGAGTTGATCAGGCTCGGTTTGCAGCAGGACGGCTTCTCCGTGGCATGCGGGTGGAATGCGTTGTACGGCTCTGGTTTTACCGCCCCAGTTGGTTGCGCCAAATTGTCAGGGTAATTCTAAGTACAGCACCAATCAGGCCCACCCCACTTGCCCCGCTGCCAGCGGAAAGAAGAAAACACCACACGGAGGTCTGGTATAGTTTCTCACACGGGGACATGACTGCGCTGCGCGCTTTATTACAGATTACATGAGATCTTATACCCTTTGGTCTCATCACTAGCAATGGGTGATGGGCTCATTGGCTAAAATTCACAGCATAACCATATATGGGAAGTCCAGATTTCCGGCCTGAGACAGTGAAAGTTCAGATGCATAGTTGAACGGTCTTCATCTAGATATGGCGCTTCTGGGAAAACGGCCAAGTACATGCGGCCTTCGTGTCTGGTTATTCCTTGTGTTCAAGATACATTTTGTCTTCGCCTTGCAAGGCCTCTTGGCATATCTGATGTAAGGCGACATATAAGTTTTTCTCATTTTAACTTTGAATAGAACTTGCATACAGGTATAAAGCATAAAGAACATATGGCAATATATACATATACCCTCACATTCCTACACTGAGAACCTCCCCACAGCCATCCGCCTTCAATACTATCTTGGGCACAGTTTAGAGACACTGGCCCCAACACACCAGCACACAAGTGACCTCAGCCTACACTCTCGTCCCTCTTTATGTGACATAGTGAGTGGCAGGATGGACAATCTGCCAGGGGGGTGCCTGTTCATCTGAGACTTTGCATGAAGAATGTTGGAGTGACCGGGAAGATCAAAAGAAGTCTCTGGCCAGGGCCCATCAAGAATGCCAGAGGGAGTGCGGTGAGCAGGAGGCCCAGTTACATAGACTGTTGTGGGACTGGATTCCCCATTTCTGTAGGAATCCACCAAAACATTGGTGTTGTTACTTTTTTGACGCCAACAGAGGATACAGCTTCATTTTGTATGCATTACATCTGTGCGGTGTTCGGAACAATCCACATGGCAAGATGAACTAATGCCCGGAGAACAAGTCTTCTACACCAGGCCCTCGTGGAGTCTGGGTGGCAGTTGTAAGTTGATGACCTGACCAGTTTGAAAAAGGTGTTGTCACGCTTCCAGCTCCTCCACCTCCTCTGTCAGTGAGCAGTCCAAGGGACCATTCAGGGCTAATGCTACTTATCCTATGCTCCCCTCTGGATAGCTAATAAAACAGGTAGCCATAGGACCAAGAATGTGTTTAGCCCCTGAGTCAGCTATGGGGAGCCCCCTACCTAGGGCAATCGTTGACAATATACAATGTAAACTGTTAATGTTTTTGTTCATACTTCTGTAATGTAATAGTGTTCAAGCATTGGTGCTATTAAAGTGGGAGGGGGGAAGTAAAGGGGTGTAGCTATGATGTTATTTGTTATTTCACAACGGTATGACATTTCAGTAATTGTGCCTTTATAATTCATCATAGAGCTTGGAGAACTAAACAATATAGCAGGGGTCTGTGGGTGTAAACCTCCTCGCAGCCCTTGGCCTCCCATAGTGTCCTTGGCACTGTTTAGGGATACTAGCCCCGAGATACCAGCACGCCGAATGGCCGGAAGTTGCAGATGCCCCCCTAGAGAATAGGAAGTCACTCTGGCCTACACCCCAATTAGTGATATCCTCTTCATTCAGTCATAGATCAAAGTCACGAGTCTGGGCATTACAAGTTATTTACAGGTATTACATAGCTACCTGTGGGGTGAGGGGAATTAAGTTACGCTGCACAAAACAGGGACAGTTCAGAGTATACAATATATTCTCTCTGGCCTTCTGTTCTCATATATCATGCCACCCTGGGTTTGCGGGTGGTTGTTGCCAGTGGATTTTTGTGAGTTAAAACAGAAGACAAAACAATCAGGGAAACAGCAAAAAGACATAGTTTGTGTTTGCATTCTCAGACATAGTTCAAAGTCACAAGTCTGAACTATACATATTTCAAGCATACGCGACACAGCTGCCAAGGATTTTCTGCAAACTAGAAGCCGAAATGTTAAGCAAAAACTAAACTAAAAACTATACAAAAAAAAGGAAGCATGAAGAAAGTAAAGTGTAGGGAATGTGTCGGTAGTGGAGGATGTAGAGTATGGGCAAAGTTGGCATTTCAAGGGTTCCCACTGAAGCAACGGTTTCACATTCTGCAGGGGACAAGGCAAGCCAGCAGCCATTCCTCGGAAGTGGTTCTTCCTGTGTGTTCCATCCACAGCATGCATGCAGCACATGTCGTAGAGTAGAGTGGCTGAGACAGCATGCCTCAAATACCACCAGCTCCTCTTCCTCCCGGTTGTATGCACACAGCAGTCAGACTGTACCACTTGGCCATGAGCATCCGCCTCTGTTGCACACTGAACCAAATCCCCCCGAAAGCAATCAACATGGATCAGTTTGAGGAGCTGTTTGATCATTCAGTGCTATGGATGTCAACAGGCTGTCCAAACAGCCAGAAGGAGAAGGCCAAGACATTGACAGCACTGATACCCAACCCTTTTTTTTCTATCCAAAGAGAAAGATAAGGATTGGTTCTGCACCATCATAGCAGATTCCACTGATTAGTTAGCATAAGGTGACCAGATTTTCAAAGTGGAACAGAGAGGCGGGGTCAGGGCGTGGAGCGTATTGTGACGCATGATTTCACCTTCATCATTATAAAAAAGACAGGGAGCAAATTCCACAGCATTTCCACATTTAAAAAAACTGTTAAAATCCATACCATTTTGAATGGAAATACTATGCAGCGCTCCCCCTCGCCTCCTCCAAAAGCCTCCTTCTGGTTCCCAGCAGCCTGTAGTGACCTCACATAACCAGTGGCGTCATACCAGATCAGGCCGCTGGCAACTGGAAGCCAAGGAGCGCTGATTGCAGGAAGCCTTCACAGGAGGTGAGGGGAACTCTGCATAGTATGAAATCAGCAACCAATAGTGTAGATTTTGCCTGTATTTTGGATGCAGAAATGCTGCAGAATTTAAGAAATAATAGTATCCCTTATATCAACCCAAGTAGTAATAGTGACTTCCGCAGTGGCATAAGTATTAAGTGTCCCTGTATCAGCCCCAGTAGCAATAGTGACCCCCATAATGGCCTCAGTAATAATAGGGACCCTCACAGTGGCCCCAGTAGTAATGACTGACCCCCAAAGTGGCCCCAGTAGTATTAGGTGACTCCACTATTGCGGCCCCAGTTGTAACAGGTGACCCCCTATTGCTGCCCCAGTAGTCATAGGTGATCCCTTTTGTGGCCCCAGTTGTAATAGGAGACCCCTATTGCAGCCCCTGGTAGTAATAGGTGACCCCTATTGTTGCCTCAGTAGTAATTAACACCACAGTTAATAATATTAAACCCTCAGTAATAACCCATCAGTAATATTAACCCCACTCAGTAGTCCCAGTAATAATAGCCCCCCAACTCATATACATACCTCCTCCTTGCAGTCAGTGTTGCTCCTCCTCTGCTCAGCGCTGATTCCCAGTGCACACTGACATCAGTGTGTGAACCAGGAACTTTTCTTTCCCTGTCCTCTCCTGCGGAACTAAGGAGAGGATGCAGGGGAGGAGGATTCCAGCAGCACACTGCCGTCAGAGTGTGCACCGGGATCAGCTGGACTGTGTTATTACCGGCGGGGAGCTGCGGCAGCCCTGCCGATAATCACTAAAGTCGTGAGCAGCCATTTCTGACAAATTCTTACTTTGTCATCTGACAACTGATGTAAAAAACAAAAATACTTGGATAGGCACTAAGATACAGACACACCACCTAGATATATAAAATCTATTCCAGTTGTGGGGGGCCGAAGTACTGAACACTTTTTCCAGCCCCTCAGGTGTTAGTGTCTATGGCTTGATTGGCATTTGCGAGACATCATTGGATGACTTTCTTTAGTGGTCAGAGTCAGCATGAGTATTAGATACAAGCTATGCAGCAGATTTATAAACTGTCTAAAACCAAAACTGTATTTGTTGTCCATAGCAATCAATCACAGATTAGCGAGTAGTTTTCATTATTCAAGAGCCGGATGTCCAATCCAGTCCTGACTGCAATAAATAGTCGGAAGTGTAATAGGCGGCATCTCTCCCATTTATTTCAGTGGGAGTGAATCTGACTATTACACTTCTTGCGCTGACCACCTATGATGACGTTTCACTCACTGCACTGAGAGAGGGCAGTACAAATAGCTGATTGGCGGGGATGCTAAGAGATGGACCCCTGCCCTTATACATTATTGATGACCTATCCTGAGGGTAGATCATCAATAGTTTAAGCCCCAAAATACCACTTTAAAAGGTTGAGAATCGAATATCTAACTTTTAAATCTTTTTTTTAAAAGGTTGAGATAGAAACTATGCCAAGAGAGTAAATTGTTAGTTGACATCAACAGCTAACCTACCGCATCTGTGTTAGTAAGAAGTAAGGGGCAGATAAGAAGGAATATAATCAGAATACAATGAGCTTATTAGAAGATAGTTACCACATAAACACCTAGATTGGTATAGGAGCTGTAGATGCAACATGTTAGGACGTTTTAATTAACCCTTTAGTGATGGCCCCATTGCTTTTTTACGTCCTGGTTTAGTGGTTAAAAACGCATTCACTCTGAGGATTAAAGCTGCAGGTAGCCAACAACCTGGAGCTGTCAGGGGTGGCTGTGGGGAGCAACTCCTGGTGACAAGATCACCGTTATCCAGTAGATAACAGCGATTGCATGAATGTAAGTAAAAAGTGAAAAAGAGTTAAAGTTTCAACTCCCCTCATGGATCAGATCCATTGGGGAGTTGAAACTACTCACCCCCATCCTCTACGATGTCCCACGGTGATCTGGTCTGGAAAGGACCTGCCACCGTCTTTTGTACATGCACACCAAAGCAAAAATAGTGATGCATGTGCAGAAGACTGGATCATTGTGGGAGATTTGAAATCTCCTGGCTCCTAGCTACTGAGGTCACTGCGATCCTCGGGACCATGATTGCCGTTATCCACAAGTAAAGTTAAGGAAAGTTAAATAAAGGTAAAGTTTCAGCTCCCCTCATGGATTGGATGAGAAAAAATGAAAATACTCACCTCTGTCCTTCATGATGTTTCGCGACGTTCTGATTCTTCCAGAACCCTACGTCGTCTTCTGCGCATGCGCATGTGTAGCCGAGAACAGGGAGATATCACTTTGGACCACTATATGCGGTTCCCTCACATGATCACCGTTATCAAATGGATAACGGCAATCATGTAAAGTATAAAAAAGTTTAAAAAGTTTAATCTCCCCTCACAGATCACATCCGTGAGAGGAGATGAAGTGACGTACCTAAGGCCCCGGATTTATCCATGGACCTCACCCCGGCTTCTGCGCACGTGCCCGTCGCCAATGTGGCGGGCGCATACCAAAAGCCGCGGACTGTCGACCAAACGTAGCTGAGAGCCTGGAGATTTCACAGGGGGCTGCGGTACACATTCCTTTGTCACATGATCGATGCTATCCAATCGATAATGCCGATCACGAATCTGTGATGGGAGGTGAAATTACTTACCTAAGGCCTGTGGCATTGTCCCCCGACGGGATCTTTATCTGTTGACCTTTCCCCAACTGAGAAATTTAAAATCTACTGGCTCCTGGCTACTAAAGTTTTTCAAATGTGCATCCAGAATAAAGTAAACAGATGTAAATATATATCTCATCAAAAATTTGTATGGTATATTTGCACATATTTGAGATCTTACAGTTGAAAATGTGGAAAAATAAAAAATGCACCCAATTTTGGTGCTTTTAATAAATATATACAAATTCTATCAGTCTATTTTTACCACCTAAGGCCTAATTCCCACAGGCAGATTTCCGCCGCATATCACGCGGCAGAAATCCGCGGCGTTGCCCTGCAGCTATTAGGTTCTATTGAACCTAATAGCGTAATGCTCATAGTGCAGAATTCCACCGTGGAATTCCGCCCCGTGAAAGCATATGTAATCACCCGCGGCATGTTCTATTTGCTGCGGGCGTACGCGCAGACGGCTTCCATTGCAGTCAATGGAAGACGTCCGTCACGCTATCTTTCGCTGTAGCACAGTGGAAGATAGCATGAAAACGCTTCCCGATCCACCGCCGGACGTGTCATATGATGCAGCTGGCGAGTCATGTGATGCTGTGGGCGTGTCATATGATGCTGCCGGCGCGTCACCTGATACTGCCGGCGCGTCATGCGCTCTACTGCGTATGCACGCCGGAGCGTCATGCAGGACGTCGGGCGGCAGATCCGGAGGTAAGTATGGGGTCTCTGGGGGGGGGGGGGGCGCCGTGACGGACTCCGCTGCGGAATTCCGCTTGCAGAGCCAGTCACAGCCGTGGGCACTAGGTCTAAATGAAGCACAATATGTGGCGAAAGAAACTATGTCAGAATCACTTGGATATGCAAAACCTTTATGGAGTTATTCTATGTTAAAGTGACACATATCTGATAAGGCGCAAACATGCTTCTTCACTAAGGGGTCAAAGGGTTATCCAGGCAAACAAAAATTGAGAAAGTTGATCACTATGGTGAAAAAATATAAAAGATGCATTGAAACAACTGAACGAATACAGGTTATAAAGGTAAACATAACTTTTAACCCTTTCCAATCCACTGTCTGACGTCCAAAGACATTCTGATTGAAGGCTGTACAGCTCCGATGCTGAAAGACGTCCGGCTGGGTATTCTTACTGTAGATTACTAGCCGCTCTGTTGTCGGGGGCCTCTCCAGCATGCCACATACCGCAGTACTGGCTCTAGCCAGTAGATGGTGCCATTGTATAATGGCAGAAGGAGAAAGCCCCGTAGGAAACCCTGAATCCAAAATTGGGTTAAGAGGGTTAAGATATAAAGGGGCAGAGTTTGATGCATCTTCTATAGAGCTATGCGATACGAGTGCAGCTCTTATAATTAAAGTACATTGATATGTTTAATTACTTTCCATTTGCAAACCATTCAAGGATATTTATGCAGCCAGGCAACTCCGGTAAAAATGCTGATGAATTGAAGCATCGAGAATAATAAGTTGTTGCCTTTCCGTAATACATTGATTGCACTTTATTTCAGATAGGTGAATATAGATTGTGAGCTTCAATGGGGATAGAACCCAATATCAAGTGATGTAAAGTGCTGTGTAGTAAGCATGTATAAATGAAGATGATTAATACTGCTGCCATAAGGCTAAATAATCCTTTTGACCCCTAAAAGTATATTTGTCTATGAAAAACAATTCTGTATATCAATTCTATTGCTGAAGCTACTTGCAGGTCTATCCAAGCAAAGAACTCAATAAATACAGACAATGTAAGCTGTAAGTGCTTGAACACCGTTGTGCGCTGCTGCGGAACAGGAGGATCCATCTGAAGTTGACACAATACCCCGTGCGCAAAACACTATCACATTGTATGAATGCTGAATAGAATTTCAACAACTTTTTAACCATTAGGAAGTTTGAAAAAGCATCAGAGAGACAAGATTTGCTAAATATTCTGCCTACAGCTAAAAGCAAAATATATTCGCTACTCCATTTCCTATTATACTATTGTGCTTAGATAGTATTGTTTTGTTTCACTTCATAGCTTTCTGTGTTACTACACCATGGGGGGTGAGAACTCAACTTCATGCTGTGTGCTGCTGAGCGGTTTTATGGCTTATCAATAGAATTTGTGCCTGAATCTCCTCTAGGGCTTCTCAACTGCATCTCTGCACCGCATGTTCTGTAGAGGCATCGACTCACTGAGAAATGAGGGGGGAAAAGAGATTTTAATTTTACAACATGAAATTTTGTGTGAGGTAAAGTGAAGCCTTGGAGAACCGCTTCAAGTAGAAGATACTTTTCAAAGTAGCGCTTGGTTTTGTTTTTTTAAACATTTTCTAGAAACCATTTTTTTCTCTCAAATCGGACAAAAGTTTGACCAGTGATTTTTTTTAGCTTCTCAGGCAAAGCAATACTTAATGGAAGTTGGTGAGTACTTGTAGAAAGAAATAGGGGGGGGGGGGGGGGGGGGGAATTTTCAGCCTGGCCAAGAAGGGAATGAGCTAGGGCATGAAACTTGAATGCCATTAACTATTAAACATATTCCCTCTGAAGTTCAACATACTTGTTGCATCATTTTGGAGGTTTCTTTGACTTTTCCAAAAAAATCTTGCATGAATCTGTGAATCATTCAAAAATTTGCATGCCTTCAAATTTCATTTAGGCTTGGAAATAGGTAATAATCTGATAGAGAAAGATCTAGTGAGTAAGGTGGATGGCCCGTGAATTGAATCCCCAAATCTTTCAGAAGATCCATTGTCTTGGCAGCCTTGCGTGAAGGAGCATTGTTCTGAAGAAGTACACCTTTTTACAGCTTTCCATGTCGTTTTTCTTTAATTTGTCCAGCAAGTAATAATAGTATTCTGCATTGATGGTTTGACTCTTCTGAAGATAGTCTGTTAATAATACACTCGTGCTATACCAGAAATGGTGGCCACAACTTTTCCTGCTGACCTCTGTGTCTTGAATTTCTTTGGCCATGGAGAGCCAGAGTGCCGCCACCGTGAGGACTATTGTTTGGTCTCAGAATCACAGTGGTGATACCGAATTTCATCAACAGTCACCATTCGATAAAAAAAATTAGCACTGGAATCATAAAATGGTAGAGTTGGAAGGGACCTCCAGGGTCATCAGGTCCAACTCCCTGCTCAGTGCAGGATCACTAAATCATCACAGACAGATATTTGTCCAGCCTTTGTTTGAACACATCTGGATTCCTCAAAATGCTTCAAAATCACCTTGGAAGGGTTCACTTGTGCGCACTTCTGGTCTGCACTCAAACAATTTGGCACCCACTTGGCTGAAGGCTTGTGTATATCCAATTGTTCATGAATTATACTCCAAACATGTTCCTTGGAAATCTATAGTGTCTCAGCTATTAGATTTTTTCAGCATCTTGGGTGGAAAAAACACATTACGTCAGGGACTGGTCACCCAAAGTTTCCATTATACACATGAATTTCCTTTGGTGTTTCATTCTGCATGGACAGGATCGTCATGATGGCTCGCAGTTCAGTGCTGGAGAATTCCACATTTTCCTCTGCCATGAATCTTTTAATTGTGTGAAAAAAAGAAAAATTAGTACTATTATCCTGAAAGTTGGCAGGTAAGCCTGTAAAAGAAGAACAACATTTTGTAAACATTTCAGGAAGGGGATCAGACCAAAGGATGTTTTCAGCCCCTGCTCCCTTTTCATATTAGGTGACCTGTACAATTTAGATACACAATAGGAAACAAGAGGAAAAAGATAATCTACTCTACTCTACTTTATCTCCTCTGAAACATTTTTATGCTTGACATAAAGGAATATTTTAGTTATTATCTACAGTACTTATAGAGTTCTATGGCATGTTATCAAATGTGCATTAATCTGTTAGGCCCTGGACTTTAAACCCTTACTATTGCTAATGTATGGTGTGGGTTTGAAGTTCCTGCAATCTAGCAGAAGCAAGTCAAGTGCCCGTCTGGAGCTGAAGGAGATGATTTATAAGTGTTATGTAACATGTCTGTGATTCTGTTGGAGTTGGCAATACGGATCAGTTCTGCTATTCCCTATTGACAACACAGGGGGCTGTTTTGTCCTGTAACTGGGGCTCCTATGGATGAAAACAAAGCTATAAAAATTTTAAAAAGTGAATGGCTCGGAGAATGGTTAGGACTAGAGTTGAGCGAGCACCAAAATGCTCGATGCTCGTTGCTCGAGTCGAACTTTTTGCGATGCTCGAGAGCTCGTTTCAAGTAACGAACCCCATTGAAGTCAATGGGGGACTCGAGCATTTTTGTATATGACCGATGCTCCGCATAGGTCTTCACTTGTGAAACTCTGGAAAACATCCGAAAGTCATGGAAACACCACAGAAATGGATAGGGCAGGGCAGGGGCAGCATGCATGGCTGCATCTCAGGCACCCAGGTCCCACTATTAAGCCACAACAAGGGCAAGAGTCTGCCCCCCCCTAACAATTTTTACTTCGGACAAACCCTCATTAGCAAGGCACACCTTAGCAAAGCACCACACTACCTGCATCCAAGCACAATCACTGCCTGGGGGTGACACCGCTGCCTCTTCTCCTGGGTTACATGCTGCCCAACCCCCCTGCACGACCCTGTGTCCACAGCGCGCACAAAGGTTTCCCTGCGCAGCCTTCAGCTGCCCTCATGCCACACGCTTCATAGCTACACCACCCTCATGTCTATTTCTAAGTGCAGCTGTGATGAGGAGGAACCGGAGGCACACACTGCAGAGGGTTGGCAGGGCCAGGTACCGACCCTCTTTAAAAGGGGCGGGGCGATAGCCTACAATGCTGTTGAGAATTGATGATAAATTGACGTATGATCATCATTCCAATCCCGTGCCACCTCCGTCGCAAAATAGTCAGGAGCTGCAAACGTGGGCATAAAGGGGACTTAGGTGCCAGCACTTCTACACATCTCCACAATGCAGCAATATTCTGTGTGGGAAGCACGTGAGCGGGCCCAGCGTCAGGCTCGGTCCCAGCCTCCATCTTGTGTGACCCAAGGTGCCGGGAGTTGATTAGCAATGGGAAATCTATGTGTCCCCACACAATTCATTCTATGTAGGTGTTAGATAGCTCAACACCGCAATGGGAAGTCTTTGAGTTCCTTGGGCTCGTCTAAGCTGTCGGTGCACAAAGATGGTATTACACAAGAAGAAATCTGAGCGCCCAAACATGGCAGACTTTCACCCTGCCAAGGACCTCGGCCCTCATTTCTACCCTAGTCAGTCAGTGTATTTTTGCCAGACAGGTAAAGCAACACAATGGGAACTCACAGCATAGGCTAGCCCAAGGAACTGAAAGATGATATTACACATGAGGAAATCAGAGTCCCCAAACATGGCACCTGTGTCAGACAGGTAAAACACCGCAATGGGAAGTCTTTGTGCACCCACAGCATAGGCGAGCCGAAGGAACCAAAAGAAAGTAATAAACATGAAGAAATTACAGTGCCCAAACATGGCAGACTTTCACTCCACCGAGGACATAGGCCGCTGCACACACCCTCAGCAATCGCGGGCATGAAGCGGACTTCGATGCTAGTACAGCAGTGAACGTCTCATTAAATCAGTTACGTTTTCTTTCACCGCTCCAAAGACTGCATTAACGAGGAAGATGTTCCACAGGCCCAACCTGGCCCAGTTGTAGTTCCCCCAGGACATAGGCCTCAGCCCACACCCCCAGCAATCGCGGGCAAGAAGCGGACTCCGATGCTAGTACAGCTGTGAATGTCTCATTAATGCAGTAACGTACGGCTTCTTTGGCCCAAACCAGTGTATCAGATAACTGTGGTAACATGAGAGAAAATACATGATGCCCGGTGCTGATCCCCTGACCTCAAGCAGGAGGAGGAGGTGGCCTTAGAAGGCCAATAAAAAAAGACCAGGACCCACAGTAGCCTGTGTGTGAAGTATGTGAGTGGGCCCTTGGTCAGGCTCGGTCCCAGCAAACACCTTGCATGAACCAAAGGTGTCGCGACTGACATAGCAATGGGAAAATCCATGTGCCCACACACTATTCATTCTGTGTAGGTGTCAGATAGCTCAATCGACACCGCAAGGGGAAAGCCATCTGCACTTTGCACCCTACCCAAGTCAGTCAGTGTCTTTGTGCCAGACAGGTAAAACACCGCTATGGGAAGTCTTTCCCACAGCATAGGCGAGCCGAAGGAACCCAAAGACAGTAATAAACATGAAAAAATGATAGTGCCCAAACATGGCAGACTTTCACTGCTCCGAGAACATAGACCTCTGCACACACCCTCAGCAATCGTGGGCATAGAGCGGACTCCGATGCTAGTACAGCTGTGAACGTCTCATTAATGCAGTAACGCTCCTCTTCTTTGGCCCAAACCAGTGTCTCAGATAACTGTAGTAACACGGGAGAAAATACATGATGCCCAGTGCTGATCCCCTGACCCCAAGCAGGAGGAGGAGGTGGCATTACAAGGCAAAGACACCATGACCAGGACTCGCTATAGTCTGTGTGGGAAGCACGTGAATGGGCCCAGGGTCAGGCCCGGTCCCAGCCTCCACCTTGTGTGACCCACGGTGCCCTGAGTTACATAGCAATGAAAAATCCGTGTGTCCCAACACAGATAGCTCAACACTGCAAGGTGAAGTCTTTGAGTTCCTTGGGCTCGCCTATGCTGTGAGTGCACAAAGATGGTATTACACAGGAAGAAATCAGAGTGCCCAACCATGGGAGAGTTTCACCCTGCCAAGCAACTTGGCCTCGGCCCACAATTCTGGCTTAGTCAGTCACTGTATTATTTGTGCCAGAAAGGTAAAACACTGCGATGGAAGGACTTAGTGCACCCATAGTATAGACAGACCCCTGTAACATTCCTGTAGCAGCAGTATAGGCAGACCCCTGTAACATTTTTGTAGCAGCAGTATAGGCATACCCCAGTACCATTTCTGTAGTAGAAGTATAGGCAGACCCCAGTAACATTTTTGTAGTAACAGTATAGACAGACCCCAGTAACATTTCTGTAGCAGAAGTATAGGCAGACCCCAGTAACATTTCTGTAGTAAAAGTATATATCCACAATACGAGGGTCAGCAGCAAATAAGACATCCAAAATAGGTTGAACAGGTCGTCTGCAATGCCCACTGTGGTCTAGATCCAAATTAGACCACCAGAAATGCAATGTGAAGAAAGTTGATGAAGGTAGCAGTTGCGGTGCAAATACAAAACGGTTTTTATTCCTCCCAAAATGTGACGTTTCGACTCAACGAGTCTTTGTCAAATAAGACTCGTTAAGTCGAAACGTCACATTTTGGGAGGAATAAAAACCGTTTTGTATTTGCACCGCAACTGCTGCCTACATTAACTTTCTTCACATTGTAGTAAAAGTATAGACAGAGCCCAGTAACATTTCTGTAGCTGAAGTATAGGCAGACCCCTGTAACATTTCTGCAGCAGCAGTATAGGCATACCCCAGTACCATTTCTGTAGCAGCATTTTAGGCAGACCCCTGTAACATTTCTGTAGCAGAAGTATAGGCAGACCCCTGTAACATTTTTGTAGTAGAAGTATAGGCAGACCCCAGTAACATTTCTGTAGCAGCAGTATAGGCAGACCCCAGTAACATTTCTCTAGCAGCAGTATAGGCAGACCCCAGTAACATTTCTGTAGCAGCAGTATAGGCAGACCCCAGTAACATTTCTCTAGCAGCAGTATAGGCAGACCCCCTGTAACATTTCTGTACCAGCATTTTAGGCAGACCCCTGTAACATTTCTGTAGCAGAAGTATAGGCAGACCCCATTAACATTTTTGTAGCAGCAGTATAGGTAGACCCCAGTACCATTTCTGTAGTAGAAGTATAGGCAGACCCCAGTAACATTTCTGTAGTAACAGTATAGACAGACCCCAGTAACATTTTTGTAGCAGCAGTATAGGCATACCCCAGTAACATTTCTGTAGTAGAAGTATAGGCAGACCCCAGTAACATTTCTGTAGAAGTATAGGCAGACCCCAGTAACATTTTTATAGCAGCAGTATAGGTAGACCCCAGTACCATTTCTGTAGTAGAAGAATAGGCAGACCCCAGTAACATTTCTGTAGTAACAGTATAGACAGACCCCAGTAACATTTTTGTAGCAGCAGTATAGGCATACCCCAGTACCATTTCTGTAGTAGAAGTATAGACAGACCCCAGTAACATTTCTGTAGTAACAGTATAGACAGACCCCTGTAACATTTCTGTAACAGCAATATAGGCAGACCCCTGTAACTTTTTGTAGCAGCTGTATAGGCATACACCAGTACCATTTCTGTAGTAGAAGTATAGGCAGACCCCAGTAACATTTCTGTAGCAGAAGTATAGGCAGACCCCTGTAACATTTCTGTAGCAGCAGTATAGGCAGACCCCTGTAACATTTCTGTAGCAGCAGTATAGGCAGACCCCGCTAACATTTATGTGGCAGTAGTATAGGCAGACCCCAGTAACATTTTTGTAGCAGAAGTATATGCAGACCCCTGTAACATTTCTGTAGTAACAGTATAGACAGACCCCAGTAACATTTCTGTAGCTGAAGTATAGGCAGACCCCTGTAACATTTATGTGGCAGAAGTATAGGCAGACCCCAGTAACACTTATGTAGCAGAAGTATAGGCAGACCCCTGAAACATTTCTGTAGCAGGAGTATAGGCAGACCCCTGTAACATTTATGTGGAAAAAGTATAGGCAGACCCCTGTAACATTTATGTAGCAGAAGTTTAGGCAAACCCCAGTAACATTTATGTAGCAGAAGTATAGTCAGACCCCAGTAAAATGTCTGTAGCAAGAGTATAGGCGAACCCCTGAAAATTGGGGTACCATGACTGTAGGCGAAGGCCGGAAAAGTTAGTTAGTTGAGAGTATAGGCGACGGCCAGAAAAATTAGTGTACCAAGAGTACAAATGCACCCCTGAAAAATTGCTCAACCGAGAGGGCACGTGAAACCCATAAATATTTTGTAAAGATACAGCTCGCTGTTGCATAAGTTGTAACACAGCCTGGAGGCAGCCTTGTTCAAAAAATTGGTCCATGTTAAAGAATCAAAGTTTTTGAAATGTTGAAAAATTGGAAAAAAATTGTTAGATGAGCCTTTTGGGTCGCAGAAAAATTGGCAGTTCAGCGCGATGACATGATGTTTCAGGAGGAGGAGTAGGAGGAGGAGGACTATTATCAGATACAGATTGACAAAGCTAAATACCCCTTTTTTTCCGGTGATAGAGAAGAATGCTTTTATCTGCTGTTGCAGCGAAAAGAATCTTTAGGTTCCATTGCTCTCTACCGCTGGAGAAGAAAAGTCTGGGGAAATCGAGGTTTTGTTCATCTTTATGAGTGTAAGCATGTCGGCACTGGCAGTTGACAGGCGGGTACGCATATCCTTGATGATTCCCCCAGCTGCACTAAACAGCCTCTCTGACAAGACGCTAGCGGCAGGGCAAGCCAGCACCTCCAGGGCATGCAGCGCAAGTTCATGCCACGTGTCCAGCTTTGACACCCAATAGTTGTATGGAGCAGAGGCATCACGGAGGACGGTGGTACGATCGGCTACATACTCCATCACCATCTTTTTACAGTGCTCCCTCCGACTCAGTCTTGACTGGGGAGTGGTGACGCAGTCTTGCTTGGGAGCCATAAAGCCGGCAAAGGCCTTGGAGAGTGTTCCCCTGCCTGCGCTGATCTCCGCGCCTCACCTGCTACTTGGCCCTCGGAACTAGCGCTGTCAGATGGGAAGTTTAGCATCACTTTTTCCACCAGGGCCCTGTGGTATTTCATCACTCTCGTACCCCTTTCCTCTTCGGGAACGAGAGTGGAAAGGATCTCCTTGTACCGTGGGTCGAGAAGGGTGTACACCCAGTAATCTATGTTGGCCAGAATGCGTCTAACGTGAGTGTCACGAGAAAGGCAGCCTAACATGAAGTCAGCCATGTGTGCCAGGGTGCCAGTACGCAAGACCTGGCTGTCCTCACTAGGAAGATAACTTTCAGGATCCTCCTCATCCTCCTCCACAGCCCATACACGCTGAACAGATGAGAGGCAAGCAGCATGGGTACCCTCTGCAGTGTGCCCAGCTGTCTCTTCCCACTCTTCCTGCTCCTCCTCCTACTCCTCCTCCAAAATGCGCTGAGATATAGACATGAGGGTGGTCTGGCTATCAAGCGACATACTGTCATCCCCCATCTCCTGTTCCAACCGCAAAGCGTTTATGTCTTGCAGCGAACTTCTCAGCATGTATAGCACTGGGATGGTAACGCTAATGATTGCAGCATTGCCGCTCACCATCTGGGTAGACTCTTCAAAGTTTCCGAGGACCTGGCAGATGTCTGCCATCCAGGCCCACTCCTCGGTAAAGAATTGGGGAGGCTCACTACCACTACGCCGTCCATGTTGGAGTTGGTATTCCACTATTGCTCTACGCTGCTCATAGAGCTTGGCCAACATGTGCAGCGTAGAATTCCACCAGCGGCGAAAGCCAGAGGTTGGTCTGCTCTGTCAGACCCTGCAACAGTTTGGGGGCCATGTGTCTCTTGTCACCTAAGCTGAGTAGTTTCAGCATGGCCGGCTGACGCTTGCCCACCGCTGTGCTGCCGCGCCACACCAACTGCTGGCGATGTGCTGCTCACACTTCTT
Organism: Eleutherodactylus coqui; assembly: GCF_035609145.1. Lineage (NCBI taxonomy): Eukaryota > Metazoa > Chordata > Amphibia > Anura > Eleutherodactylidae > Eleutherodactylus > Eleutherodactylus coqui. Next base: position 75,457,829 of record NC_089849.1, read on the forward strand.
AATTGAGAGGTAGAGGTTGCGTAGGAGGAGGAGGAGGGGGAGGGTTTAGAGGAGGTGGCATAGACCACCACAGATTCCAGCACCAAGGTAGAACCCGCTATTCTGGGTGTGGGTAGGAAGTGAGCGGTCTCAGGCTCTAGCTCGGTCCCAGCCTCCACCAAATTCACCCAATGTACCGTCAGGGAGATATAGTGGCCCTGCCCGCCAGTACTTGTCCACGTGTCTGTGGTTAAGTGGACCTTCCCAGTAACCGCGTTGGTGAGGGCACGATTTATGTTGCAGGAGACATGCTAGTGTAGGGCTGGGACTGCACACTGGGAAAAAGAGTGGCAACTGGGGACCGAGTAGCGCGGGACCGCTGCTGTCATCATGTTTTTGAAAGCCTCCATTTCCACAAGCCTGTACGGCAGCATCACCAGGCTGATTAATTTGGCAATGTGCACGTTAAAAGCTTGTGCGTGCGGGTGCGTGGCGGCGTATTTGCGCTTTCGCTCCAACGCTTGTGCTAGCGACAGCTGAACGCTGCGCTGAGAGACATTGCTGGATGGGGTCGAGGACAGTGGAGGTGAGGGTGTGGGTGCAGGCCGGGAGGCGCTCGTGCCTGTGTCCTGAGAGAGGGGTTGGATCTGAGTGGCAGGTTGGGGCACAGGGGAAGAGGCAATGGTAGGACCCGGAGGCGGTGAACGGCCTTCGTCCCACCTTGTGGGGTGCTTGGCCATCATATGCCTGCGCATGCTGGTGGTGGTGAGGCTGGTAGTGGTGGCTCCCCAGCTGATCTTGGTGCGACACAGGTTGCACACCACTGTTCGTTGGCCGTCGGTGCTCTCACTGAAAAATATCCACAGCTTTGAACACCTAGCCCTCTGCACGGAGGCTTGGCGCGAGGGTGTGCTTTGGGAAACAGTTGGGGGATTCTTCGCACTGGCCCTGCCTCTACCCCTGCCCTCCCCACTGCCTCTCCCAACCTGTCCTGCTGCTGCACTTGCCTCCCCCTCTGAAGACCTGTCCTCAGTAGGCTTAGCAAACCAGGTGGGGTCAGTCACCTCATCGTCCAGCTGCTCTTCCTCCGAATCCTCTGTGCGCTCCTTCCTCGGACTTACTGCCCTTACTACTACCTCACTGAGAGACAACTGTGTCTCATCATCATCATCCTCCTCACCCACTGAAAGCTCTTGAGACAGTTGTTGGCAGTACCCAGCCTCATCACCCGGACCCCGAGAACTTTCCAAAGGTTGGGCATCGGTCACGACAAACTCCTCAGGTGAGAGAGGAACCATTTTTTCCCACTCAAGGCAGGAACCCGAGAACAGTTCCCGGGAGTCTGCCTGCTCATCAGAATATGTCATTTTCATGGAGTGAGGAGGCTGGGAGGAAGGGGGAGCAGCCAGAGGATTCAGAGTTGCAGCAGTGGACTGCATAGAAGACTGGGTGGCCGATACATTGCTGGATGCATTTTCTGCCATCCACGACAGGACCTGCTCACGCTGCTCTGTTTGTAATAAAGGTCTACCACGCGGACCCATAAATTGTGATATGAAGCTGGGGACCCCAGAAACTTGCCTCTCTCCTAATCCCGCAGCAGCTGGCTGTGATTCACCTGGACCAGGAACTCGGCCTGTGCCCACACCCTTGCTTGGACGTCCGCGTCCGCGTCCACGTCCTCGACCCCTACCCCTCAGCATGGTGGATTACGAATAGAGCAGGGGACAAATAAATTACCCCACTGTACAGCACTCACAACTGGGCCTTAATTCACCGCACACAGAGACTTGTAGATAGCGGAGGCTCTATGCTGTGACTAGGAAAAAGTAACCCGCTGTCTCACGCTGATACCTAGGGGTAATTTACTGCTCGCAGAGACTTGTAGATTATAGAGGCTATGTGGAGTGGGAGAAGACTGTAAAGCCAGTGGATAGTGCTGGTAACTGCGGCGATCTCAACCCCACCAAGGAAAGGGTATTGTGAGACGCTCTGCACAGCGGCAGAGCTGAAATACTTAGCAGTGGCCCTGGTAATATTACAGTACTGTTTAGCGGTGAGACCATGGTCTAATTCACTGCAGACAGAGAACGGTATAAATAATTATGGAATTATTTGCGTACCCTTTCACGCTGACAGCGGGATTGTAACGCAAACTCCAGACAGAAACAAATTATACGGAAGGCTGCAAACAGGCCTAGCTGCGTAATACTGAAGCACTACAACTCCCAGCAGCCACCCGGTAAAATGCAGACGGTGAGATGCAGCCCAACAAAGGAGCTTTTGGTTTTTTTTTAAAAAGAATACAGGCTGTATAGTGTATATCACTTTCCCTCTAAAAGCGGCTGTGTTGGCCCTAGGCTGTGTGTATAATTCACTGCAGACACAGACCGGTGTAAATAATTATGGAATTATTTGCGTACACTTTCACGCTGACAGCGGTATTGTAACGCAAACTCCAGCCAGAAAAAAATTATACGGAAGGCTGCAAAGAGGCCTAGCTACGTAATAGTGAGGCACTACAACTCCCAGCAGCCACCCAGTAAAATGCACACGGTCAGAGGTAGCCCTAACAAGGACCGTTAGGGTTCTTGTAGACAGGATCCTACACTAACATTCCCTATCTCAGCAGCACTTTCCCTATACGCTGTATAATAGACTGCAGACTGAGAACGCTATAGCTGTAATGGCCTGCACAGCTCGAGATTAAAAAAAAAAAATTGTGCAAAACTGCTCCCAGCCAGCCCCAACAGTAATGCACACGGTCAGATGTGGCCCTAAGAAGGACCGTTGGGGTTCTTGAGGACAGGATCCTACACTAACACTTTCCCTATCTTGTCAGCAGCACTTTCCCTAATCTTTGCCAGTGTGTCTGAGGCGAGCCACGGGCGGGACCGCTTTAAATACTAACGAGCATCTCGAGCACCCTAATGCTCGAACGAACATCAAGCTCGGACGAGTGTGCTCGCTCATCTCTATTTAGGACATATATTAAAAATACTCCCCTCTCGTCAATGTTGTATCTTTATCTGGCACTAATTGCCAAATTGCTCTGGTTATATTCTAAGTCAGCAAACTTTATTTTTTTATCATTTTCTTATGTAGGCTGAAACCGCATCCCCTATAGTTACTCCCCTGCTTACATGTAGGTTTAAACTAATAGTGATATTCTATACAAAATTCCACCACCCCTCTCCAGACACATTCCAAATGTGGACATGGCCATAGCATATGAAGGTCTGCTCTGTGCATTTTACAATGATTACAGACAAAGGTGTCGTTGATTCAAATATTATATGAGAACATATACACCTATATACCATGTGGATCATATATACATGCGTGCCTCAAAGATATTTGTGGAAATTTGCACAATATCTCTTGCCATTGTCCTTCTTCTATTGGATCCATTTCTTTTTCAAGTTCAGTGGTGATTTATTCCGTATTTTAAAGAGTAATTGTTGATAAATTATGTGCAGACAGTGTGGGGACACACCCCTCTGACAAATAAAATGGTGATGCCCAGGTGTCAATTAAATCATACATTTCCAGGAGGAATAATGAGGAACAACACTACACAGAGCTAATAAAAGATGGTCCACAATTGTTATGTTATCAGTAGTGATCAGCAAACTTTTGAAAAGTTTAGTTTAGGCGTTTTGCTGAACTTTTGCAAAAAGTTCAGTTTGGTTTGAATTAGTTCAAACTGAACCAGAAGTTCCCCAAAACCCTAAAACTGGTGTATAACTCTGTCCAAGAGCAAGGTTTTAGACACTGTTATACACTAGTTCTCAGGACTAATGTTGAGTGAACCAAACCAGTAGAACCCTTTTTCAGGTAAAACTTGGCTAGAAGCTCGGTTTGTGTTGTTATCAAGCTAGCTCACCTAGAAACAGGGTTCTACTGGTCAGGTTCACTCAACACTAATTACTTTACAGGATGACAGTTATTTACTAAAACAGACATGCTAGGAGAGCTGAAAGGTCCTCTTTAACTCCTTTGATGCATTGATGGTCTTCTCTTGTTTACTCATATTGCCAAGTCAACTAGAAGAAATTCTACATTTATCCATTTGAAGAGACATTCTCCATTTTACAACTGATCAAAATGAAGCTTTCCTTCCACAGTTGTGCCTATTTCTGCAAAAGCTAGGAATTGCAGCGTGTTAATAACCTAAGGTGACCCCCTAACACCAATTTAAGGACCATAAAGCTTTCACATTCCTTATCAGTGGACTAATTAAATATTTACTCCTCCAATCTTCCTGTTCTAGTAGTTAAAGGCTCATGGGCCCGGATGCAAATGTTTATCTTGGGGTCCCCCAACTTCTCTTTACCCCTTAGCACAGAGGTGTAACTTGAAGCTCCTGGGCCTCAATGCAAAACCTGTAACAGGGCCCCCAACTATAATGCTTTGTTCATAGTACTGGGCTCCTTATATGGAGAAGAGAGACCTTATGGGCCCTGTAAGGCTTCTGGGCTCAGGTGCAACTGCATCCCCGGCATCCTCTATAGTTACACCAGTATCTAGTATTGTTTTATATATGTATCCCTCTTTGGATCTATTCCATTAGCCTGAGGAAAAACCCTAAGTAGGTTTGAAAGCTCACTATAACATCATGTATTTTTGTTAGCAATTAAAAGCTATCATATCTACAAGATTACTTGGTTTCTTTTGCTGAGAACAATCACATTTTAACCTAAGGTCAGTTTTACACGCCGCAGTTGTAGCAGAACTTAGCAAGTTAGTGAGAACTGAGTTTGTGCAATTCGTAATACTAGCGTCTTGTTTTGTAGTAAAGAGGCCCTAGTTCACTTGGAAATAGGTGTGACTTCAACCTATGCGCCCCCTAGCTATATCTATGCTCTTCAACAGCCAAACTAAAAAGGAACAGGGTTTTTTAAAGATACAGAATAGACAGTGCCCAGGTAATTTGGAGCCATGCACCGGTTTCTTGGAATAAATCTCCTATAAGTTTTATGTTTACTTTAGTTTTCTTGGAAGCCATAATTCCTTTTAATCTTTAAAGATTGCAGAAAACCTTGTTTTTGCTGCTGATTCTAATTTTCTGAACCAAGAGGTCAGGGTGAATCCGTTTAGCAAATATAAAATTGTATTAGGATCTGACGACCCATACAGTATTCTTTCACTTCTCACGACAAAGGCAAAGTTAATAAATATTTCAAGGAATAAAGAAAATCAGTTTGTTCGGAAGCTGTTGACACTGAGAATTAGACATCGGCCATCTTCAGCAACGTTATACCACCTGAGTTCCCTGAGGTCAAGGTAAAATATTTACAGTATGAAGCAGGAAGAGGTCTCCAGTCAGAATGACTTATTAATGCAAGAGCTCTTAGCTCCTAATTCCAGAAAACAAAGCCCAGCATTGTCCATCTATGTCATGTGCTTAATATATTTCATGCATTAATGGGAGAGAAGGGATAAAATGGAAAATTCACTGCTTCCCTCATTTTTCTTATGTATTTATCAAAAGCTTGATGTGTAGTAATTGTGTGCATTACTGTACCTCTCTTGTAAGCTGTTAGGTTCCAGCGCAGCCCCTCACAGGTGGGGGTTGATTAAGCTAGCTGGGTGTCGATTTGTCCAGTCAGCCGATCCCCCAGGTCTCAGACTCCTGTGTGTTGGGTGTCTGTGTCTCCGGTGGCACCTCTTTAAGAGGGAGGTACTATTAGGGTGTGCTGCTGTTGTTCTACATAGGTTTGCAGCAGCATAGCTTCACAGGTGGGGTTGATTCAGCTGGCTGGGTGTGGATTTCTCCAGCTGGCCAATCATCACTGGTCTGCTGCTCATATATACCAGCACCTGTGCCAGAAGCTGCTGGGCTTTCCTCTGTCTGTTTAGTGTGAGCAGTGTCACGTTCTTGCATGTCTGTGCATGTAGCTGGACATGAGGTGTAGACAGTCCTGTTAAGGTTGCATGGTGTTCAGTGTTGTATGCAAATCCCTGGCGTGTTGGTGTGAGCTGTGTTCAGTCCTGCTGTGTTTTATTTTTCATCTAGGCCTTTTTCATCTAGGTCTAGGTAGATCCCTAGGTTCCAGTGTGGGGCTGTCCCTATCAGGACGATTGCCCAGCATGCAGGCAGGCTTTCCAGTGGTCAGATGTATCATTAGAGTAGGTATCCGCGAGACAATAAGGACCTGTTAGGTGGGCTCGTGGGCTTAATTATCTTGGCAAAAATATAAACTAATACCTCATACATTCTATAGTCATTCCTTCTGGCTATGTGTGCAGGTATGCAGGTGAGTGTTTTGAGCACTTTTTAGTCATGACTTATGTCTGTTTTATTAGTTATGTCCGCTGTTTCCGAGTTCCGATGGAGTTTCGCCAGTTCATGAGTGTGAATGATGTAACATAAGCCTAGCCATTTTGGCACAAGAGCCCTTCTGCCTCCAGTTTCTAACATACAAACAGACTACTTCCTTTCAGCCATATTAACTCACAATTCTGTCTACCGGTCCAGCTCAGAGATTACAATTCCTCACTTATTCTCTGTTGGCCATTTTCCTACAAGTAAAGCCTCATTCACATTTGGGTCAGCTCATCAGTGTGATCTCTGTTGTTCAGCTCCATTATAGGAACTTGATCCGAACTGTGTCAAATGGACTTCATAGACTCTAATTGGGTGATTCCAGCTTCCGGAATAAAACCTGGAAATTTCCCAAATGAAATAGTACAGCATGCTGCGTTATTTTGTCTAGAATTTCATTCCAGATCTGCACTGATGGCATTTAACGAAGCCCCCAGTGCTGATGAGCCCTTCTGTGGATTCATAGTAGCTGGAGAGTCTCATGGTGCAATCTGCCGCTCTGTATAATAATAAAGACATAGAAATAATGCAAGTGAGCATTGAAAACAATGGATATATTGGGTCTGGCAGAAGTAAAGGGTGTTACTTTTCATAATTCTCTACAGTAGATCTCTACTGTATGGCTGCCTGGGCAATGTGGTTCAGCGGAGAGGAGCTTACAACATGCAAGGATGTACAGGCCTCCTTTCATATATATTAACTGGGAGCAGCTTCAGTCAACCCTCTTTCATATATATTTACTGGATTAAACTGATTATACAATCTAAAAACTTGTTAAAGTAAGAAATCAAATATGTTCTTAGGACCAGATGAAGGCAAATAATAACTAATAGTGTTGTCTTATCATAGACAACCTCTTGAATATGGTGGCTGCCGTTTAGACCAACCTGTCGCCTCGGGGCTGGCACCTGAGACCTCTAGCATTTCCCTTGCAGCCTTGCCTTGGTCGTCAATACTCTTTCCGCATTATAGTAATAGTGTATCCGTGTTGCTATAGAGTACGGAGAACAATAGACCCCCCCATATGGTTTCCACATGCCGAGTTATTTATAAATGTTCGCTGCTTCCTCGCTGACAGTTATTAATTACTCAGCCAGTAATTACCATGTTCACTGACAACAAAAGATGGAGGCAGGGATTACATAATTACCTCCCGGTCATTTATTTCGTACTCTCAGTGGGTCTAGTTGGATCCCAGATTAGGACACTGTTTGCATTAGGTCTTCTCTATCATTATCTGCTAAGGACTTCATTTGTTTTGGAACACACAACAGTTCCCATAGCACCAAATTGTATCCAGCAGTCTGACAGGTAATCTTTAAATGCCTTGCTCACAGCTCCATTAATCCTCTATCCAATGTATCATTAAGACACTTACACATCCAGGCGGCATCAGCAGTGTCCGCGGTCATCAATCAGATGGACACAAAGTTTAAGCTTAGAGACTACAAATACTGATACAATGGAAGTTGATGCCATTTAAACATATGATCGCAATTTGTTTACATAGCCCGTGGCTTGGCAATATGGGTCACATCAGCTGCACTTATGACTGGCCCCAAGTGGGTTAATTTATGATAAGCATATTTATCAGGACCTTTCTCTTGCCTTTACTCAAGAAGTGTTTCATTATTTCCTGTGCATATCATTTCCTGGCTGGTGCCCATGTCTGTACAAGCAGAAATGTATCATTACTTCTCACTTACTGGATGTAGACAAATAACCCTGATTAAACAAATGATAGGATACAAATTGGTGTTGTAAAAGTAATATTTTAGCAGAATTACAGCAACATACCATTTCCCGCATTAACCTCTTTGGGACTGCACAGTAACATTAAACCATGGGCAGTCCGCTTGTAGCTCTACAGCATAGTCTGGAGTCAGCAGCTACACAAGACATATGGAGCCAGGTGTTATTGTATCTCGTCACCACCAGGAAGTACTGGTGGAGACAAGAGTGACAGGCAGGTGATGCCCCCTGTAGCTGATTGGCTGCAGAGCTGCCTGGCATGCAGGTCCTGGCAGCGCACTAAGCTTCCACAGGCAGCATGCACTGGAGGACAGCAGCAAACCTGGGAGCAGTGGCGGCAGTTGGAGCTCTGGCATGAGATGAACTGCTGGCAGCATGCGATCCACAGGCAGCGGCAACAGTTGGAGCGCCGGTGGAGGCAGGACATCCGGAGGATGTCACTGGCAGGAAAGGACAGCAGCGAGGCTGCAAGCGGTGACGCCGGCAAGACATGCAGAGCCAGCAGAAGCAGGAGAGGCACAGCCGTCCCTTATTCCCCAAGTGCAGGCTTGGAGAGGCGGCACAAGAGACACTGGTGGTGGCGCAAGCACAGCCAGAACAGTGAGGCAGCGGAGGCAGAGCCTCACTGCAGGGGGATCGCTGCAGTGCGGAGGTGTTGGCTACAGGGGATATGCAAGGGGGACAGCTGCTCTGGGGAAACTTCTAGGAGCAGCGTGTGTATAGATTGGATCGCATTTAAAGAGAAAATGGATTCGAATTTCAAAAAATTCCAATTGAAACCGAGACCATGAAGCGATCAAAATGGTTTTGTGACAGTGAAGACCATCATACTGGACAAGTGTTTAATTGGCAGGTACCTAAAGGTGCTAGGACCAAGAGATATGCACGACATCATAGGGGGACTCAACGGACTCAACAACATCAGAAACATAATAAAGTTTTTTTCGGATTTACCTCAGCGAGCTCCGATTCCTGTGATGATACTCCTAATGCATCAGCATTAGAGATGAGCGAACGCGTTCGTCCGAGCTTGATATTCGTGCGAATATTAGGGTGTTCGGGATGTTCGTTATTCGTGACGAACACCATGCGGTGTTCTGGTTACTTTCACTTCCTTCCCTGAGACGTTAGCGCGCTTTTCTGGCCAATTGAAAGACAGGGAAGGCATTACAACTTCCCCCTGCAACGTTTAAGCCCTATACCACCCCCCTGCTGTGAGTGGCTGGCGAGATCAGGTGTTCGCCTAATATAAAAGTCGGCCCCTCCCGCGGCTCGCCTCAGATGCGGTGTGAGTTAGATGAGGGACAGTGCTGTTTATACCGGAGCTGCTGTAGGGAAAGAATTGGTAGTTAGTGTAGGCTTCAAGACCCCCCAAAGGTCCTTATTAGGGCCACTGATAGCTGTGTGTTGGCTGCTGTTAGCAGTGGGATTTTTTTTTTCTCAAAATCGCCTCTGCAGACCGTTGCACCTGGCATTAGGGACAGAAGTGCTGCATAGGCAGGGAGAGTGTTAGGAGTGAGTGTAGCCTTCAAGAACCTCAACGGTCCTTTCTAGGGCCATATTTATCCGTGTGCAGTACTGTCCAGGCTGCTGTTGGCTGTGCTGCATTTTTTTTGGGCTTCTCAAAATCGCCTCTGCAGAGCATTCCACCCTCCATTGATACTGCAGGGAAAGAATTGTATAGGCAGGGCCACAACACAGTTATTATTCATAGAATATACGCAGTGCTGCCTGTTGGTGGGAAAAAACTGAAAACAAATCTATTTGTCCAGCCTCTGTCCGTCCTTACGGGCGGTGGACACGTGTGAGCTGCGTGAAAAACATTGCTAAATCATACGCAGCCAGCTACGCTTTACTGCTGGGTTCGCCATTTGCTTTCCTTAATTGGGAAAAAAAATACCTGCTCTCCAAGAGTTATAATAACTCTGCTACCCTCACGTTCTGTGACACATAAGCAGGGACACAGCACAGTTATTAAACTTCTCAGGTTCATTGAATATACGCAGTGCTGCCTGTTGGTGGGAAAAAACTGAAAAGAAATCTATTTGTCCAGCCTGTGTCCATCCTTACGCCTGTGGAGACGTGTGAGCTGCGTGAAAAACATTGCTAAATCATACGCAGCCAGCTACGCTTTACTGCTGGGTTCGCCATTTGCTTTCCTTAATTGGGAAAAAAAATACCTGCTCTCCAAGAGTTATAATAACTCTGCTACCCTCACGTTCTGTGACACATAAGCAGGGACACAGCACAGTTATTAAACTTCTCAGGTTCATAGAATATACGCAGTGCTGCCTGTTGGTGGGAAAAAACTGAAAACAAATCTATTTGTCCAGCCTCTGTCCGTCCTTACGGGCGGTGGACACGTGTGAGCTGCGTGAAAAACATTGCTAAATCATACGCAGCCAGCTACGCTTTACTGCTGGCTTCGCCATTTGCTTTCCTTAATTGGGAAAAAAAATACCTGCTCTCCAAGAGTTATAATAACTCTGCTACCCTCACGTTCTGTGACACATAAGCAGGGACACAGCACAGTTATTAAACTTCTCAGGTTCATAGAATATACGCAGTGCTGCCTGTTGGTGGGAAAAAACTGAAAACAAATCTATTTGTCCAGCCTCTGTCCGTCCTTACGGGCGGTGGACACGTGTGAGCTGCGTGAAAAACATTGCTAAATCATACGCAGCCAGCTACGCTTTACTGCTGGCTTCGCCATTTGCTTTCCTTAATTGGGAAAAAAAATACCTGCTCTCCAAGAGTTATAATAACTCTGCTACCCTCACGTTCTGTGACACATAAGCAGGGACACAGCACAGTTATTAAACTTCTCAGGTTCATAGAATATACGCAGTGCTGCCTGTTGGTGGGAAAAAACTGAAAACAAATCTATTTGTCCAGCCTCTGTCCGTCCTTACGGGCGGTGGACACGTGTGAGCTGCGTGAAAAACATTGCTAAATCATACGCAGCCAGCTACGCTTTACTGCTGGGTTCGCCATTTGCTTTCCTTAATTGGGAAAAAAAATACCTGCTCTCCAAGAGTTATAATAACTCTGCTACCCTCACGTTCTGTGACACATAAGCAGGGACACAGCACAGTTATTAAACTTCTCAGGTTCATTGAATATACGCAGTGCTGCCTGTTGGTGGGAAAAAACTGAAAAGAAATCTATTTGTCCAGCCTGTGTCCGTCCTTACGCCTGTGGAGACGTGTGAGCTGCGTGAAAAACATTGCTAAATCATACGCAGCCAGCTACGCTTTACTGCTGGGTTCGCCATTTGCTTTCCTTAATTGGGAAAAAAAATACCTGCTCTCCAAGAGTTATAATAACTCTGCTACCCTCACGTTCTGTGACACATAAGCAGGGACACAGCACAGTTATTAAACTTAGATAATTCATTCACTAGAGGCAGTGGGGCCTTTCGTTTTCCAAAAAGGGCAAAAATTATATTTGGCCTGCAGTCTTGCGCCAATTTATTTCCTGCCTGGGAAATCTAATCACTGGTAATACAGCATGCTGAGGGGTAGGGGTAAGCCTAGAGGACGTGGACGTGGACGTGGCCGAGGACGCGGAGGGCCAAGTGAGGGTGTGGGCACAGGCCAAGCTCCTGATCCAGGTGTGTCGCAGCTGTCTGCTGCGCGATTAGGAGAGAGGCACGTTTCTGGCGTCCCCACATTCATCGCCCAATTAATGGGTCCACGCGGGAGACGGTTATTAGAAAATGAGCAGTGTGAGCAGGTCCTGTCCTGGATGGCAGAAAGTGCTTCGAGCAACCTATCGTCTACCCGCAGTTCTGCGCCGTCCACTGCTGCCAATCCGAATCCTCTGTCTGCTGCTCCTCCTTCCTCCCAGCCTCCTCACTCCACTACAATGACACCTGCTCAGGAGCGGGAACACTCCCAGGAACTGTTCTCGGGCCCCTGCTTAGATTGGGCAGCAGCGGTTCCTCTCCCACCAGAGGAGTTTATCGTCACTGATGCCCAACCATTCGAAAGTTCCCGGGGTCCGGGGGAAGAGGCTGGGGACTTCCGCCAACTGTCTCAACAACTTTCTGTGGGTGAGGAGGACGATGACGATCAGACACAGTTGTCTTGCAGTGAGGTAGTAGTAAGGGCAGTAAGTCCCAGGGAGCAGCGCACAGAGGATTCGGAGGAAGAGCAGCAGGACGATGAGGTGACTGACCCCACCTGGTGTGCAACGCTTACTCAGGAGGACAGGTCTTCAGAGGGGGAGTCAAGGGCATCAGCAGGGCAGGTTGCAAGAGGCAGTGCAGTGGCCAGGGGTAGAGGCAGGGCCAGACCGAATAATCCACCAAGTGTTTCCCAAAGCGCCCCCTCGCGCCATGCCACCCTGCGGAGGCCGAGGTGCTCTAAGGTCTGGCAGTTTTTCACAGAGACGCCTGACGACCGACGAACAGTGGTGTGCAACCTTTGTCGCGCAAAGCTCAGCCGGGGAGCCAACACCAACAGCCTCACCACCACCACCATGCGCAGACATATGATGGCCAAGCACCCCGCAAGGTGGGACAAAGGCCGTTCACCGCCTCCGGTTTGCACCCCTGCCTCTCCCCCTGTGCCCCAACCTGCCACTGAGATGCAACCCCCCTCTCAGGACACAGGCACTACCGCCTCATGGCCTGCACCCACACCCTCATCTCCGCTGTCCTCGGCCCCATCCAGCAGTGTAGTTCAGCGCACCGTTCAGCCGTCGCTTGCGCAAGTGTTCGAGCGCAAGCGCAAGTACGCCGCCACGCACCCGCACGCTCAAACGTTAACCGTCCGCATCGCAAAATTCATCAGCCTTGAGATGCTGCCGTATAGGGTTGTGGAAACGGAGTCCTTCAAAAGTATCATGGAGGCGGCGGCCCCGCGCTACTCAGTTCCCAGTCGCCACTACTTTTCCCGATGTGCCGTCCCAGCCCTGCACGACCACGTCTCCCGCAACATTGTGCGCGCCCTCACCAACGCGGTTACTGCCAAGGTCCACTTAACTACGGACATGTGGACAAGCACAGGCGGGCAGGGCCACTACATCTCCCTGACGGCACATTGGGTGAATTTAGTGGAGGCTGGGACAGAGTCAGAGCCTGGGACCGCTCACGTCCTACCCACCCCCAGAATTGCGGGCCCCAGCTCGGTGGTGGTATCTGCGGAGGTGTATGCTTCCTCCACTAAAGCACCCTCCTCCTCCTCCTCCTCCTCTGTCTCACAATCAAGATGTGTTAGCAGCAGCATGTCGCCAGCAGTCGGTGTCGCGCGGTGTGGCAGCACAGCGGTGGGCAAGCGTCAGCAGGCCGTGCTGAAACTACTCAGCTTAGGCGATAAGAGGCACACGGCCCACGAACTGCTGCAGGGTCTGACACAGCAGACCGACCGCTGGCTTGCGCCGCTGAGCCTCCAACCGGGCATGGTCGTGTGTGACAACGGCCGTAACCTGGTGGCGGCTCTGCAGCTCGGCAGCCTCACGCACGTGCCATGCCTGGCCCACGTCTTTAATTTGGTGGTTCAGCGGTTTCTGAAAAGCTACCCACGCTTGTCAGACCTGCTCGTAAAGGCGCGCCGGCTCTGCGCACATTTCCGCAAGTCCCACACGGACGCTGCCACCCTGCGCACCCTGCAACATCACTTTAAGCTGCCAGTGCACCGACTGCTGTGCGACGTGCCCACACGGTGGAACTCTACGCTCCACATGTTGGCCAGGCTCTATGAACAGCGTAGAGCTATAGTCGAATACCAACTCCAACATGGGCGGCGCAGTGGGAGTCAGCCTCCTCAATTCCTTTCAGAAGAGTGGGCCTGGTTGGCAGACATCTGCCATGTCCTTGGTAATTTTGAGGAGTCTACCCAGGTGGTGAGCGGCGATGCTACAATCATTAGCGTCACCATTCCTCTGCTATGCATCTTGAGAAATTCCCTGCAAACCATAAAGGCAGCTGCTTTGCGCTCGGAAACGGGGGCGGGGGAAGACAGTATGCCGCTGGATAGTCAGGGCACCCTCCTGTCTATTTCTCAGCGCGTACAGGAGGAGGAGGAGGAGCATGAGGAGGATGAGGAGGAGGGGGAAGAGACAGCTTGGCCCGCTGCTGACGGTACACCGGCTGATTGCCTGTCATCCTTTCAGCGTGTATGGCCTGAGGAGGAGGAGGAGGAGGAGGATCCTGAAAGTGATCTTCCTAGTGAAGACAGCCATGTGTTGCGTACAGGTACCCTGGCACACATGGCTGACTTCATGTTAGGATGCCTTTCTCGTGACCCTCGCGTTGCACGCATTCTGGCCACTACGGATTACTGGGTGTACACACTGCTCGATCCACGGTATAAGGAGAACCTGCCCACTCTGATTCCCGAAGAGGAAAGGGGTTCGAGAGTGTTGCTATACCACAGGACCCTTGCGGACAAGCTGATGGTAAAATTCCCAGCCGACAGTGCTAGTGGCAGAAGGCGCAGTTCCGAGGGCCATGTTGCAGGGGATGTGCGTAGATCGAGCAGCATGTACATCCCAGGCAGTGCAACAGTCTTTAAGGGCCTGGCCAGCTTTATGGCTCCCCACCAAGACTGTGTCACCGCTCCCCAGTCACGGCTGAGTCGGCGGGAGCACTGCAAAAGGATGGTGAGGGAGTACGTAGCGGATCGCACGACCATCCTTGGTGACGCCTCTGCCCCCTACAACTACTGGGTGTCGAAGCTGGACACGTGGCCTGAACTAGCCCTGTATGCCCTTGAGGTGCTTGCTTGTCCTGCGGCTAGCGTGTTGTCGGAGAGGGTGTTTAGTGCGGCTGGGGGAATCATCACCGATAAGCGTAGCCGCTTGTCAACCGACAGTGCCGACAGGCTAACACTCATCAAGATGAACAAAGGCTGGATTTCGCCAGACTTCTGTTCTCCACCAGCGGACAGCAGCGATACGTAAGCAATACGTAGGCTGCACCCGCGGATGGAAGCTACGTTCTCTCTCACCATCCAAAACGGGGACATTTGTGCTTCATCAATCTGTGTCTAATATTCCTCCTCCTCCTCCTCCTGCTCCTCCTCGTGAAACCTCACGTAATCACGCTGAACGGGCAATTTTTCTTAGGGCCACAAGGCTCACTCAAATAATTTTTCTGAACAATTTTTATAAGTTTCAATGCGCTTAAAAGCATTGGAACTTTAACTTGAACCAATTTTTCGTTACACTGGGCTGCCTCCAGGCCTAGTTACCACTTAAGCCACATTAACCAAAGCGATTAATGGGTTTCACCTGCCCTCTTGGCTGGCCATGGCCAATTTTTGGGATGTACATTAGTACTGTTGATACAGCAATTTTTGTGGGCCCTCGCCTACAGTGGAATCAAATTAATTTTTAGCCCACCTGCATTACAGCTGACGTTACCTCAGCTGTGTTGGGCAATGCAATGGGATATTTTTGTGTACCGCCGGTGGGTTCCAGGGAGCCACCCATGCTGTAGGTGCACACTGAGTTTTTAATACTTCTGTACACTTCTAAAGAACCCGTCTGACTGGGGCATGCAGTGTGGGCCGAAGCCCACCTGTATTACGCACGACATTACTACCTCAGCTGTGTTGGGCAATGCAATGGGATATTTCTATGTACCGCCGGTGGCTTCCTGGCACCCACCCAGGCAGTGGGTCCACAGGGAGTTAAACCTACATGTGTCCACTTGTAAAGAACCCCAGTCTGACTGGGGCATGCAGTGTGGGCCGAAGCCCACCTGCATTACGCACGACATTACTACCTCAGCTGTGTTGGGCAATGCAATGGGATATTTTTGTGTACCGCCGGTGGGTTCCAGGGAGCCACCCATGCTGTAGGTGCACACTGAGTTTTTAATACTTCTGTACACTTCTAAAGAACCCGTCTGACTGGGGCATGCAGTGTGGGCCGAAGCCCACCTGTATTACGCACGACATTACTACCTCAGCTGTGTTGGGCAATGCAATGGGATATTTCTATGTACCGCCGGTGGCTTCCTGGCACCCACCCAGGCAGTGGGTCCACAGGGAGTTAAACCTACATGTGTCCACTTGTAAAGAACCCCAGTCTGACTGGGGCATGCAGTGTGGGCCGAAGCCCACCTGCATTACGCACGACATTACTACCTCAGCTGTGTTGGGCAATGCAATGGGATATTTTTGTGTACCGCCGGTGGGTTCCAGGGAGCCACCCATGCTGTGGGTCGACAGGGACTTCACAATAGGGAGTTGTACCTGCCTGTGTCTATGAATTAAAAAGCCCGGTCTGACTGGGGCATGCAGACACCTTGACAGAATGAATAGTGTGTGGCACATAGGTTCCCCATTGCTATGCCCACGTGTGCAGCTCCTGATGGCGGTGGCACAGGATTCTATTTATCATTGCTTCTGTACAGCATTGTGGGCTATCGCTCCGCCACTTTTAAAGAGGGTCGCTGCCTAGCCGTGCCAACCTCTGCAGTGTGTGCCTGCGGTCCCTCGTCATGGCAGACGCAATTCTAAATAGACATGAGCGTGGTGTGGCATGAGGGCAGCTGAAGGCTGCGCAGGGACACTTTGGTGTGCGCTGTGGGGGGGAGGGGGGGCGGTTGGGCAGCATGTAACCCAGGAGAAGTGTCAGTGGAGTGTCATGCAGGCAGTGATTGTGCTTTGTTGGAGGTAGTGTGGTGCTTAGCAAAGGTATGCCATGCTAATGAGGGCTTTTCAGAAGTAAAAGTTGTTGGGAGGGGGGGGGCCCACTCTTGCCGGTATTGTGGCTTAATAGTGGGACCTGTGAACTTGAGATGCAGCCCAACATGTAGCCCCTCGCCTGCCCTATCCGTCACTGTGTCATTCCCATCACTTTCCTGAATTGCCCAGATTTTCACACATGAAAACCTTAGCGAGCATCGGCGAAATACAAAAATGTTCTGGTCGCCCATTGACTTCAATGGGGTTCGTTGTTCGAAACGAACCCTCGAGCATCACGGGAAGTTCGTTACGAATAACGAACACCCGAACATTTTGGTGTTCGCTCATCTCTAATCAGCATCAAACAGAATGCCTTTTTTAGAGCCATGCCATCCACCAAGGGCAAAAAATCAGCAACAACACAAAAGTGGAACCACAGGAGGGGAGGCAGGAGGCATCGCAGAAGATCTAAATCTACAAGCAGGCATACGGACCAGAGCCGCTCAACGACGGAGAGCGCAGTAGCCCAAGAATCACTGTTAGTGAATGTATCAACTAGAACTTTAACTACAATTGAGACTCAAGCTCTATCTCGAGGGCTATCTTTATGCTCTACTCCACGAACCAATTGGTTTAAGTATGACCTTGACCTCCGCAGATTCTACAGATCTTTGAATTTAAAAAAGTGTATTTTTCTGCCTCTCAGACTGCCAACACTCTGGATTTGGATGGGACTGACTTTACTGCAGATCGGTTGGGCTTACGAAATCGAAGCACATTCCAACCACCAGGTACTTTTCATGGAGTTGGCACATTTGCTGATATTGTATCCAATGAAATACGTACTTTGAGAAATCATGAATACAGGCATTCAGTTAAGCATAATGTATCTAAACAAGAAACATTGGCTATTAAAGCTCTAAGTGAGGATGCGTCCATCACCATCAGGCCCGCCGACAAGGGCGGGGCCGTGGTGGTGATTGACGCCACATATTATCATGAAGAGTTACTGACACAGTTGTCAGACTTTGAGACCTATGAACCTCTTGATGTGGATCCAACTGCAGATTATCAGAAAGAACTTTCTCTATTTTTGGAAGATGCGCATTTGACGGCTATTATTGATTCAAGATTAAAAGGCATTTTTATATGTGCCCTATCCAGTTGTTCCCATCATATACACATTACCAAAGATACACAAGAACTTGAGATGCCCGCCTAGCCGCCCAATTGTGTCCGGTAGGGGATAACTAATGAATAATGTCTCACGGTTTCTTGACAGGGTATTAAGAGAATTTGTTACATTAACGGCATCTTATGTGCGGGATACTTCTGACTTCTTACTCAAGATTCAGGGGGTCGAGGTATCGGACACTTCCATTCTTGGTTCATTTGACGTCACGTCTTTGTATACCAATATCCAACATGAAACAGGACTTGAAGCGGTCAATTACCATTTGTCATGATCCAATTTTAGTAATAGGAAAATTACATTCCTACGTACTTTGTTGGAGATGGTCCTGAATAGGAATTTCTTTCTGTATGGGGGTTCCTATTTTAGGCAGCGCCGAGGGACTGCTATGGGCACTAATGTAGCCCCAATGTATGCCAATTTATTTATGGCGGACGTTGAGGAGTCCCATATTCATACACTGCAACTTTGGAACAAAATGAAGATGTGGATATGCTATTTTGATGACGTTTTCATAATTTGGGAAAGGACCCAAGAAGAGCTAGTTCAGTTCCATGAGGAACTGAGCAATATGATCCCTAACCTGAAATTTACACTTATAAATTCTACGGAGGCTGTTCAATTCCTCGATATCTTTGTTTACAAGTATGAGGGACATTTGCGTTCTGACTTGTTTACCAAGACCACAGACAGGAACAATCTGTTGGCATATAGCAGCTTCCACCCTCCAAGAATGAAAGATTCTTTGCCCTGGAGTCAACTGCTCAGGGCCCGACGCATTGTCAGTGAGGAACATATAGATCAGCGTTTGGAACAAATGTGTTCCAAATTTCGGATGCACGTATACCCTTAGCAGTTGACTACAAAGTTATGTGAGAAGGCACGTCAAATTAATCGTGAATCCCTCTTGGTTCCGAAAACCAAACAATGCACAATGACGCGTGCTCCATTCGTGTCGTCTTTTGGTCCTATGAGTAGCCGAATTGGCCAAGTGATCAAACGTGATTGGCCATTATTAGCAAGGTGCTACAATACGATTCCTGAGTTCAAATCTCCTCCTATTTTGGCCTATCGACGAGGTACTAACCTCAGAGATAGACTGGTCCGTACAATACAGGAACCTGAAAGTAGAGTAGGACAGACAGCACTCGCTCCTTTGAAAACGGGCAATTTCCGCTGCCTCAACTGTGCAAGTTGTAATAATTTGGTATGTGGTAGAACGTTTACACATCCTCGCACAGGTAGGAGGTACAATATCAAGGGGAGATTTTTCTGTAATACGTCATTTGTGATCTATGTTATCACTTGCCCCTGTGGGCTGCTGTATGTTGGAGAGACGACTCTTGAATGCAGGAGTCGAATCTCGAAACATAAAAGTACAATTCGTACAGGTAAGAGGGGCGTTCCAGTGGCAAAACATTTCAATGAACAACATCATAATGTGAGCCAATTACGCTATCAGATAATTGATGCGGTACCAGCAAATCAACGAGGTGGTAATAGGGAGAAGAGACTTAAGCTCCTAGAAGCCAAATGGATCTTCGAGCTTGACTCTCTCCATCCACTGGGCCTTAATCTGGATTACAATCCATTACCATTTTTGGATACTTACTTACTCTTCGATTTATTATGAGATCCTACTAAAATGTACATGAATTACTATATAACTACATTGGGATGGTATCGTAATGATGTCACTTCTGAGTACACATTGCATCGTATGGGGTGTAGTTGAAATAATTCTCCATTAGAAGTTGCCGCTGCATCTCCTTGACAACATGGACGCTCTGGGTGACGTGTTGGGATGACGTTGTCTCTGCACCTGCGCAGTTTGAGTAGGAACATTCTGGCAAGATGGGCATCTCCCTGACAACTTGGACGCCTTGAGCGACGTGCCGGGATGACGTCATGGCTGCACATGCGCAGCTGGGGTGTGAGTGTTCCGGGAACGTTCTGACGTATTTGCGTCATGGCTGCACATGCGCAGTGGTGTGCTTGGACGCCATAGGCCTTGTTTGGATCCCGGATGCCGCCATCCCTCTCCCTGCTCTTCTTAACGGACCTGGCGGGTAAGTGCTAGTTGCACATGTGTTCTTTATTGTGATGTATTATTGTCCTACCAGATGATTGGTGGATTACTGTTATTTAAATGTTGATGTGTGGAGTGAAACATTAGCTTGATAAAGACCCGATTGCAGGGTTGATACGTGGCTGCTTGCTTCATCCTTCATTTTTATGGATTAATAAAAGAAAAAGTTTTACTTTTGGATGCTGCCCAGTCTAATTGCTTTTGTACCAGTAAACCATAGCTAATCCAAGTGTCCTCACACCAAGTGGAGAGAGAGTCAGCCACCTTGCTGACATACAGGGAACAGTGTCAGGCGTAACCCATCTGACACACACATAAGACATCAGACGTCTGAAGGCTGCACCTGTAAATTGATAGGGAGAAACCTGCAGGTGTATGCACCTGTGGGGTCACAGTACCACACACTACTTGATGCATGTACCCCAGAATGCAAGGAGGGGAGGGACAGTAGGTGTCCAGACCATCCTCAGGGAAGGTGAGCGAGACACTTCCAACAAGCATGCATAACACCAGCTCTGAATGGGATTAATACAGAGTGGAAAGACAAGATAAAATGACCAGCATTCTCTTACAAGAGAAGTTGGTATTTATATACAGCAGACCAGAGGGATTGGATGGTGGAGAATACCACCCAGCCAACTCAATTAACCCACAGCTGAGAAGGTGTGCTCATGGAATCTCATAGAACTACAGATCCCAGAAGCACAACCTAACACATTCTATCACTCTATGATTCTCTATCTGGGATATAAATTGGGAAGATTTCCAGATATATCATTGTGATGGAAGGCTCAGAAGGTAACATAGCTAGCCATGTTGCAGAGAGAGGCTGCGATTCCTGCCTACCAACCGAAATCCTCAGCTCCCGTTCTTCACCACAGCTCCACTGGTTTAGGTTGTGGCTCTGCTGCTTCGGATGCACGGTGGCTTCAGGTTACTAAGGCAGGCCATGCCAAAAGATGACATGAAGCCTAGCAGCCTACTTAAAGAGGAATCATCCTTTTCTGCTTTGCCTGTTAAGGTTAATCCTGCTTGGCTTTTGTTACTGTCTTCCTGCTATTACTTTTGTCTATTTTATTTGATTCTGATCCTGACCTCAATCTTGTTCCTGACTTCACTTCTCCCTTGACCTTTGGATTGTCTGCCTGGTATGCTTTGTTCTTCTCCTGGTGCTGACCCTTGACTCTATTCCTGACTAGGCTTCTGGTTAGTTCTCTAGCCTGTCACATTCTAATTGGTTTTCTGGTGGCAAACGTCTACTCCATTCCTTATCACACTACTGCTCCATTAATCTGTTGCTATTCTGGGGACCGCAACTTGGAAATCCTCCTGCAGAAAAGTCCACACTACGTTGCAAGAGTTCAGATTGAAAAAAGGTGATTCATTAGACTCTGCAACTCAACCATCCAGTGACATACATATTCTTTTGACCACAATGTTAAAAATGAACACATATGACCCGGTAAATTTTGCATCCATCATACTATCGCTCATATAAAGTGCCCAGTCACCCAGTTACACATTCATTGCAACACTCAATTGCCTAAACACAATATGCCATCACAATTACCATTTACCATAGTCGCATCTGGGGAGGTACTTCCCCAGTGCATATTTGTCACTCCATCATAATCCCTAAAAGTGTACACACTTAAGTCTGTTGGAGACGGGTCTCATATGTCTAGCAGCTTTACTCTTTGTCCCGGGTCCATGGAAATATTAGCATCTTCTGGGACCAGGTCCCATGTGGGAAAGGAGACTCCCTGTCCTACCATGTGACGTGTCATCTTCAGTCCCCAGATCATCTGGGTTCTTTGGTAGTGGTCACTTGGCCCCCTGGCTGCTCCCAGCATGAGGATATGGCCACTGCTGGCTTCTGTCATTTTAAAAGCTAGTCTGCTGTGGTCCCACTCTGCTCAGCTGCTGTACTCCTCTCATGAGCTGTGGCGCAGATGAAACTCTTTTTATCAGGTACCCACCGAGCAGCTATATATTTTGGGTGGTCTGCTTCTTGAGGGGGGGGGAGTCTTAGCTCTATTCATTGTCCCTCCTACAGGCTGGGTCTTCTTAGTGATGACACGCGTGCTGTATCCCCACTGATGTCATCCAGGGGGCGGAGCCTCCTTGCTTCAGCACTTACATGCAAATGTTAACTCTCTTCCCGATGGCCACATAGCACTTTCAGCACTCTGTATCTGGCACTGTCTGTACCTCTCTTCTTCTAAAGTGCTCAAACCTCTCTGGACTCCCCTGCCCTGTCTAATTGGGGGTGGAGTTTAGTGCAGTCAGCAGAGCCGTTTGTCATTACTTTCATTAGTAAGGGGGGAGCAAGGAATTGCTCACCCCTCTTACACAGAGGAGGATGGCTGAGGTCCTAAAGTAGTTTAGACCCAAGAGCATTTACCCATTTTGACCTCCCTATATAGTCTGGCCCTGATAGAGACTCAGTTAGCAATAGTACAAAATATCTATGATTGTTCTGATTTTGTAGAGATTATTTGTTTGTATGTAGCCCTATTTTGGGGGGAGTACAAGCTAATTCGGTAGCACTCCATTTCTGCATGGGGGAGTACAAGCAAAGGGGGAAATAGCTACAAATCCCAGCAGTCTCAATAGCACAGAAAGTGACATCAGAAGGATGTCGGGAAGTGATTGCTGATCTTCTGTTTCAGAGATTTGAAGCTTTGGGTAGCTGTTTTTCAACTGGTTGATATTTTGAAGATTTTGGACAATTAATTGCTTTACAAGATGACCATATTGTCCTGCACACTGTTCTTGTGTGAGATTGATCTGTTCTTATTCTCTTTTTGCTATTGTTGGGCACAAGTGGGCACCTGTCATGAAAAAAGAAAGAACTATAAGTCTAAAACACCAACGTCTACAGTGTAGGAGCGAAATTATAAAATACAAAATGTGCAATCCAGCTCTGCCACCTAGTGTGCAATACTAGACATCGCAATAAAAAAAAAAGTGGGTCCACAAAAATAAACAGAACCAGATGATCATTAGCCATAATATTTGTGGATTTATTAATATATTGTTTCTTCATAAAAGAAGAAAGATTAACATAAATGATTTGATTAATATGACTAATAATCCAGCTGTACCCAGCAGTTCTCTTTGTGCTTATTATGAGTATGTTACAGCTAAATAATGTTATAAGGGTTGTACAAAGATTGACTTTTATCATCTATCCATAGGATTGGTAATAAAAAACTGAATGCTGGGGGACTCACCCCCGAGATACCCACTGATCTTGAGAACGGGGTTCCTATGTCACCCTCTTCTGTCGATCCACAGTAATGTCAAATTGGTTGCATATGTTGCTTCATTCAATTCAATGGGGCTGACCGAAATAGCCATGTACAAGCGCTTAGCTATCTACTGCAGTGCCACTAAGAATGCCACTCCATTCAATCTCTTTCAGACTGTGGCAAACGGGCGAGGGGAGTGGGGCGGGGACTGAAGACCTGCAGTGAGGTGGTGAGGAAGCATGGTTGTTGGGGGTACTTTATGTACCAAGCTATCAGCAAGGAGCTGGCAGGAGGTAAAGAAAACTGCCCCTGTTTTTGGTTATTTTGCTATGGTGGAGGGGCACCATTCCACTATTCTCCTCGGGCATCAGAAAGAGCGAGATGACAGCAAGTGACCTCCAGCTGCCATTGCTGCATCTTATCCCAGCAGCCAAAGAAATGATGATGAGTGCAATTAGGTACAGTATGTACTGTCATTGTCATTGCTGTGTGTAGCCACTAAGGGCTTTGGAGAATAGGATTGTGTCAAAGTCAGAAGTCCCAGCTCCTTTCCTATCATGTTGCAGCTTCTTGCTGCTTAGAGCTCTTTGATGATGTTTTCCTAGTCATCCACCCACATCATTCAACTAGTCACATTGGGGAAGCGGGATGAAGCTAGAAGCACATGGCCACTTGAACCATGACAGAGGTCATTCTCCTAAAGATCACAGTATAGCCCTGCAACATTGCAAAGACTTCCCCTGCCACTAGTAGTGGTGCTGCTGTGGTGGCTTCCTGCTCGTCCGCCATGAGCAACAGAGCTGCAATCCATTGCGGATGCATCCCTGCAGCCATGGAGAAATGCTCTGCTAAAGCTGCTTAACAGTCTATTTTGATGCTGCTGCATTTTGAAACCCCTCTCCACGGCTGGAATGACATTTATCATTTTGGCCATGTAGCCGGGATCAAGAAGTGTGGCCACCCAGTAATGATCTGATGTTTTGATGAGGGCTATGCGATGGTCCTTCTGCAAGTACTGCAGCATAAAAACACTCATATGCCTCAAAATGCCTAAGGGTCTCACATTCCTCGAGTCAGGCCAAAAAGTGTCATCTAGCTGGTATTCCCTTTTAAATAGAATAGTTGGGTTAGTGATGGATGGAAGGAACATTACATAGAGCTCTCCTCTGCCTCTGGGCCTATATTATTCTCCTTCACTTGCTTTTCCTCCTCTATACTTCTCCATGGGTGTAGAAATGTGTTGGAGAAGATGCTCCCTTTCTTGCCTAAAGCCACTCTCCCTGTGGTGTTGAGTAATGGTGTACAGGCCAGACAGTTGTGAGATTCATATGTCTTCCTCCTACTATGATGATTGCTCTCTGCTGCTGTTTTAGCCTCTGCAACATATGGAACATGGAATTCCACCATGTGGATACGTCACAATGAGACAGTTGGGTGGTAGCCAGAACTGTCGCTGTGCTTCCACCAGACGACAGGTAAATGCCGAAAGTGCAAGCATAGTTTCCTAGCCTGTTCCAGCGGTGGATGTAAACCTGGGTAATTGTTTAGGAAGTGCTGCACTAGCAGGTGCATTACATGGGAGAGACAAGGTACATGTGTGAAATTGCCGAGGTGAAGGACTGCAAGCAGGCAAAAAATGGTTGGGCATTCAGTGCATTCAATGTTTTGCTTTCTCCCTCTGTTTGTTTGGACTGCCTGGTTGACCTACATAACAATGATTGATCAAACAACTCCTCAGATTGATCCATGTGGGCTGCTTCGGACTGTGCAGGGAATTTGGCATGGAGTGAAGTAGAGGGGGATATTCATGACCAACTGGTGCAGACTGACTGCTGTGTGTCTGTGACTGCGGAGAAGAGGGGGTGGTGGTATTTGAGGCATGCTGTGTCATCCACTCTGTGTATCAGCTAACTTTGTAGTTTGCAGAAAATCACAGCTAGCTACGTAAAGCCTGCAAATAATATGTAGTGGTCAGACTGGCAGCCTTGAACAACATGTAAAGCTGCTGACACGGACTGTGTGTATTTGCTGTTTCCCTGTTTGGTTTTCTTTTTGTTTTATATTAACCCACTGCTTACTAAATAAGCCGCAATCCCTGAGAGGCACGATATGTGAGAATAGAAGGTCACAGAGTACAACTTGTATATTTGTGAATGGTCCCTGTTCGGTGAAGCATAATTCAATTCCCCATACCCCTTTGCTAGCTGCTTAAGGTCTGCAAATAATTTGCAGTCCCGGTATTGGCGACTTTAAACACAATCTGAGGCCATGATCAGAGAACTGCAATATTCTTGACAATGATAATTTTGGACTTACCCAATTCGATTTTGTTAAAAATCAGGGTGATTTTATCGTCCGGCAAATGAAGTCGAGTAGCACTAGATGTGATATACTTTAACATTAGTTGAGCAAGCAAAGCCTGAAGGTAGAAAAAACAAGCACAAAAAGAAAGAAGAAAATCTTCTAAAAAGAACCCCACTGCTTTTTGCTTACAGGCTGCCAGTGATGATATGCTGTAATGGTACGTGATTACTGCAGCTAATTACTACACTTAGTAGTCACAAGCTGTACGTACTGGCATCATCATGCAACAGGACATTTGCCTTTTTTCTGACCTACACGATTTTACCAGGCAGCACCATAGATACAAAGATTTTACCCCAGATGCCAAGCTACACATAAGCTCCTGAGCATTGTTCTGGGAGCGCCACCCTCTGCCATTACTTTGTGTACAACATCTGCAGCAAGAAGCTGGCGGGAAATAAAGGAAATTGCTCTAGGCAGAAAAAGCACAAGGGACTTCTCTTCAGTATGTCTGTCTGTGGGTGTTTTTTTTTCAAGTCCTCACCATCAGCAGTGTTTCTTTCTGTTGGGTGGAGGCATTTTGCTGTTTGCCACTGGCAGAATAAGGGCTAAGTGCACCCCTGACTCGTAGTCATCATTTTCATCTCTCTGGCAGCAGTGCTGAGATGACAGTGCATGACCCACGACTGCCATTAGTGTACTTGTCATCTCATCAGACATGGTATAACAAATACATCTAAAGAAACACACACACAATATATTTATTTGTGGCAACTCGGGTGTTACTCACACTGTTATCACTGACATCACAGTGCCATATGCCATAACAACATAACACCATCAAAGTTCATGTCATACCCAACCTGAGGGTGTGTGAGTCTAGGGCCGTCCTCCCTGTCAGACTCGATCCTTCCAAGGTTTCAGTCCTTTCAGCTCTCCTTAAGTGTCTGTTTTCCTTCCCACTTTGCAGGAGTATGTGTGGAGGTTTTATCTCCTCCAACCATAACCCTACAGCTGCCCCAGCTAATTTAGCATACAGAATGCCTGATTGCATGCCCTCTGCAGGCCATCCTGTGAACTGCAGCACCACATAAAGACTGTAGGACTTATTGCAGAATTTAACTCTCCAGGGTGGAAGCACCATACTCAGAGGTCTCTCTCTCTGAGTGTGGTTGTCCCTACTCTGACATTTTTTAGCTGCAACTTCTGGATTTTTAATCTCTTGCTCTACTTATCTCGCTCATGCTCTTGCTCAATTGCTTGTTCATTCATGAACTGCCGTTGGCTCTTCAGTTGCTTCTCTTCAAGCCCTTGTGAAGAGTCTGCTTCTACCGATTATGTTTTGCTATTTTCTGCAACTTCTTTCACATTGTTGTGTTCACCTGCAACTTCTAAGGCCTTTTCTTTCAGATGCTGCTTCTTTAATGGCCTTCTTAGCTTCAGCAGCCTCACCTTTTGTCTTCTCTTTGGTCTCTTGTACTTCAGAGGATTGCTCACCCTCCATCTGTTGCTCAGCCCTCACTTCCTCAATATCTCTACCAAAACATTCTGCACGTTTAGCAGACATCGTTTTTTCCTCAACAAGCAACTGATCAAACTTCTTTTGTTTCTTCTCACAGTTGACACAATCTGATGTTGGTGGCCAAGCTCCACAGTCATATCTTTTATTTCCTGCTGAAGATTCATCTTAATCTTCTTTAACTTATCATAGGCAGCTGCTTTTACTTCATACCTTGGATTTGTAGCTTTTTATTCTCTTCAAATTTTTCTCTTCTGCTCTTCAACGGAATCCAGGGATGCAGTATTCTCCTTCATTTTCTTTTCCATATCTGACACCTGAGCCCAAAGTGTTGAAATCTGCTTTGACATGTTTTTCTTCATTTCGGCAACCTCTAACTGCTTGAGGAATATATTTCTCTCGTCTGTCATTTCCTTCAGGAGCCCAGTACTATGAATAAAGCATTGTAGTTGGGGGCCCTGTTACAGGTTTTGCATAGGGACCCAGGAGCTTCAAGTTACACCTCTGCGTTAAGGGGTTGAGAGAAGTTGGGGAGGACCCAAGATAAACTTTTGCACCCAGGCCCATGAGCCTTTAGCTACGCTTCTGTCTCATTGGTCAACTCAGTACACTAATTTTCCAAAGCCTGTTTGGCCTTTTCCAAGGTTTCTTTCACCTTTTCAGTTTGCTCTAGCTAATCAGTCAGCTTCTGGATCTGGGTTTCATATATTTAAGCTTCCACATCGAAGCTTATCTGTAGCCGGGTGACCACTTGCTCATGGAGTGCTTCATGGTCTTCCCTGAATTCCAGTATATATTCAAAGACCCTTGTTTGTTTTTCCACATAGCTGCAAGCAGCTTTCCCCGATTTCCAGGTTTTCTTTAAGTTCAGATATCTGAGACTCCAGTTCACCATTTTTCTTAGCTAACTGCATTTTCAATTCTGGCAATTGTGTTTGCAACTCTGCAATTTGATTACGCAAATCTCCTTCTAACTTGCAGCATGTCATCTATAACCTTTGGGCTCTTATTTGCATTTTTTTAAGTCCTGTTCACACTGTGGAGCTTGAACTTCCAGATATAATCTGCAATCAGCTTCAACTTAGGCTACATTTCTGAGGTTCTCAATCTCAATTTTTGTTTTCAACTGAGTGGCTTCTTTGAGAGTATCCTCCCTTTCACTCTGGAGGCTTCCTGTTTCCCCTTCTACCAGTAACCGTTGTCTAACAAGAGCATCCATAACAGCATGCATTATGACAAGCTGCTCCTGAACTCTGCTTCTCTAATGACAGTGGATGTAGTCAGTGCAGACCCTGAGATCCAAGATGAGAAAGGAAGTTTTACTATCTGTAGTCCCAGCAGACATTTAGTTGCTATTAGAAACTACCTTAGTTTCACAAGAAACTACACTGGCAACACCTCCCTTTAGTTTGCCTTCACTTTCAGTACTACATGCAGTCTTTTTATTATTTCTACTCTCTACCACTAGGGGCACATGTGAGCCAATTCCCACATGGGCAGTGGCTAGGCCATCTATACCAGCCTGTTCATACTCTGCATTTGCCTGTGTAGATTGTGGAATACCTTTAAAAATTCTCTTCAACGGACCTCTGGCCTGCGGTCCTTTCAGCTCTCCTGAGCTGTCTGTTTTCCTTCCGCCTTTGCAGGAGTGTGTCTGGAGATTTTATCTCCTCCAGCCACACCCCTATAGATGTCTGAGCTAATTTCAAGGAAATCCACAGCAATTCACTAGATAAATAAAAGTAAACTTTATTTAGCACTCATAGCAAGAATTTAGTGTGCAAAAAATACACAGAATACAGCCAACAGACTGCTTCATATCACTTGACATTCACTCAGGGCCTCATCTACACTGCTCAGTACTACTGTACACTGTGCTCCATGATGCTGTTATTATTCTATGTATGTTACAGAGAATTAGGACACAAAATTTGCTCTTTTCTCCATGTGCAGTGTATGGGAGAGATTATAGCATCTTGTCTCCACCCACCATCTCAGGGAAGACTGAGCATTAGAGATACAGCCTGCAGAGGGGAAAACTGGTGAAAATAACTGGCAGGATGCAAGTCATATAGTGGGCAGAAATGGTGTTATCGCAAATACCTTCAACACATATTTATTATCTGATAATTACAGAATATGTTGTGATGAGATATTTTTATTTCTATATAAGAAAAGCTTATGCACCAAAAAGACAACAAACGTCATTGCTTGATTTCCTAATTACTAGAGATGAGCAAGTATACACGCTAAGGCTAACTACTCGAGCGAGTAGTGCCTTAGCCGAGTATCTCCCCGCTCGTCTCTAAAGATTCGGGGGCCGGCGGGGAGCGGCGGGGGAGAGCGGGGAGGAACGGAGGGGAGATCTCTCTCTCCCCCTGCTCACTGCTGCAACTCACCTGTAACCCGCGCCGGCAGCCGAATCTTTACAGACGAGCGGGAGGATAATTATCAGATAATAAATATGTGTTTAATAGTTTATTGAAGGTATTTGCGATAAATAAAAGGCCATGATGATCATATAATGAAGACAGAGTCTAACAGACCCTCCGACATGGCCTTTCATTGTCTAATTAGGTAGTTAAGAAACAATGCTTGGAGTACGATTCCCTAATATTCATTTAAATACAATCAAGTAACATTACATTGCTTACTCAACTAATGTAAAAGTATATCAAGTCTAATATTCAGTAACGATCTTCTCCATTGAGGCATTTGTCTGAGCAGTAGACCAGAAAATCAATATCCTGCTGGCAAAAAATGTATTCTGCTCACATAGATTTATTTCAGCTTCTTTTTTGACATTACCTTCATGCGGGAAGAATAAGCCTTGAATGCGTTTCTTCAGAAAACGATGGAAATCAGATGCCAATCGGGTGCCAAGAGATTCACAGGATCACAAGCGGTTTGTGGCCAAAAATTGTCATGCAAAGGAAGTGCAATAAATCCCATATGTAACAGAGATTTTGACATTTTGCTATGAGAGAGACACATTGATCTGTCCCAAGACGGCTTATATTTTTGAACATGAGCAGCCTATGTGGATGAATACCGCCTTATTTCTTCACAACAGTAAGGCCGGTTTCACACGGCTGAGAAATCTGACATGAATATGAACCCCATTCTTTTGAATAGAGTGATATACATGAGTGATGGTTTCCTGGAGTGCGGAAAAATATCGTGGCATGATTTAACCCTTTGCAATCAATTTTGGATTCAATGGTTCCTAGGGGGCTTTCTCTTTCTGCCATTATACAATGGCGCCATCTGCTGGCTAGAGCCAGTACTGCAAACAACAGAGCGTCCAGTAATATACAGTAAGAATACCCTGCCGGACGTCTTCCAACATCGGAGCTTTACAGCCTTCAATCAGAATGTTGGAAGATGTCAATCTGTGGATTGGAAAGGGTTAACTTTTTGAGTTCCTTGGAATTCATCACCCATTGATTTCACTGGGAGCTTTAATGCCTCGCATGGCTCTCACATGCTGTGCAATGTGCATGCAAGGTTTGCCATCAAAGGGAAACACTTCCAATCCTCTATCGTGCGTGAAACTGGAGGGAGAGAATTGGAACTTCACAGATGCAGTGCGAGGCTCTTTTGCCTGAAAAAGCCTAATATCCATGGGTAAATCGCACGTTCATGAGCGCAATGTCGAGGCCAAGTTTCATGGCCGATATCCAGCTCACCCGTGAGTAGGTAGCCTAACACAATCATGACTTACTTGCTTCCTACATCTTGCATCCCCTGCACAATCCTCATAAGTACCGCACTGTTACAGAATTTAGAAGTGCTCTCCCTTTAGAGCTCATTGACATCACTATTAGAGTTTCTGTTTTCCTGTTATATCTTGGGACAAAAAAATGGGAAGCCCTTTCCATCTTCAGATAGAAACAAATGGTGCCCAAGGGACCGCATTGACTTTAATGGGGTCTATCTGGCTTCAATTATGCACTCTGGTATGTTCCCAGGTGCAATAGTGCAGCATGCTGTGCTATTTTGGTGTGGATTTTAATGTAAATCTGCAATGAACATCCAATGTAGATGCGAACAATTCCTTAAACTTCTTAGCAGCATTGTGAGGCATAATAATTTGCTTTGTTGTCTTATTTATTTACCCTTCATACCTCCTTAAACAGCTCATCAGTTTCCATCTTCAATAGGGTTGAAAAATTGTTTGTTTTTTATTTTTAACTTTTTTAAATAGTGTTTTCTATGTGTACTAAAAATTGTGTTCAATTGTATGCATCGATGTGGTGATACCAAACATGTTTCTGTTATTAAACAAAGAGTTTGGGTTTTTTTTAACTTGGACTTGAACCAATGACCTTATGATTGCTGAGATAATACACTGCAGTACTTCTGTCCTGCAGTGTATTATCTAAATTCTTTTACAGTAAAAACCATGGCAGATGGCTATGATAATTTCATGGTTGAGGGCTGATGACATCATAGAGCGAGTTTCCTTCCTCCATGAACTACGTACATCACAAATCAACATTGATCACAGCATGTAAAGGGTTAATGGTAGGGGTCAGTGTTTTTGCTGTTCCCCTCTGTTGCAGCGGAATGCCAGCTTTCAGTCACAGCCAGCTCCAGCTGCAGATGCTGCAGGCTCAGGCTTCTTTCAGACGAGAGTGTGGTTTACACACTGGTACAGCAATGTGTAAACCACACTTCTATACCATCCAATAGGTTGCTATGGAAACGCTCACATGGAGCTTTTTTTACCAGCGCAGAATCTGCGCTGGTAAAAAGGATAGGACAGCGAGTGCTGACTTGCCGTCAGCTCCGTGGTGCAGCGCTATCCATGGTGTTTACCATAGGCTCCTATGGGAACCACGGCAGCACTCTTCTCGCAGCACGGACATGTGAACCGGCTGCCCCGCGGAGCACAAAGCAGCTTGTTCAGTGCAAAAGTCCTGCATGTCAGCAGCGTGGTTTACACATTGCTGTAGCAGTGTGTAAACCATGTTCTTGTGAACGAGGCCTCAGCTTCTGCTAACCCCTTATTAGGAAGGGGTATACAGGAGCCCGCAGCGGAATCCAACCCTGCCCATGGCCGAGTACAATGCTTATCTGTCCGGGTCTTCACTACGGATGTGTGTGGAAGTACCAGCGCACATGCGCTGTAGAGATTTTCTTTTTAAAATCTACTGCTTTCCCGCGTAATCCGCAGCACTATCCGCAATACAATTGTGGACGGGCCATGGATCGGATGGCTTCCATTGACTTCAAAGGAGAACGCTGCGATTTGTTTTCCAGATCAAAAGGTCCACAAAACAAATCTGCATGCTTTATTTCAGCTGCGGATGCCGCTATCCAAATTTGCCCGTGAACAATGGGTCTTAAAGTAACTCTTACAATAATATGTGAATACAGTATATCTTTAAGAATGGCAGATTGCTTCAGTATAGCAATACTACATGAACTTCTTGCGTTATACATATATATATACACACACACACACACACTGGCACTGTCTACATGGGCAGTGGAACTGGTGAGGACACAGCTGCTCATTCAGTCTGTATAAAAGTCCAGCCAGTTTTATTTATGCTTTCAGAAACAGCTATATCACAGAAGGCGGTGGGGAATCAATATATAAATCTCCAGAAGCCCCAGACGATCCATCTAAAATCTAACTTTTATTGAAAATAAAGTCTAAAACAAT
This sequence comes from Eleutherodactylus coqui, assembly GCF_035609145.1. Lineage (NCBI taxonomy): Eukaryota > Metazoa > Chordata > Amphibia > Anura > Eleutherodactylidae > Eleutherodactylus > Eleutherodactylus coqui. The sequence continues at coordinate 75,490,559 of NC_089849.1, forward strand.
GGAGGCACCTAACATAAATCATAACAAAAAATAATGAATACATATCGCCACCCAGTGATAACAAAAGGATGGTAGCCATCAAAATAGGTGAGCAAAAATAAAAGTATAATTAAACTACTTCTACCAGAGATAAGTGTCAGAGGAGAGCTAACTAGACTGGGAGCCAACTAGATCGTAATTTTTCACTTACTCCTATTATGCAGCAATTGTCAGCAAAAAACTACAGAGGTTCACAATGGTAGATGTGCTCACTCCAGGCTCTGACTCATTGCCTGGATGTGCAACCTTTTTATGTCCCATAGCTGAGCTTACTGGGATCCAGAAGGAAGACCTGTACTGGATTTTATCTCATCCAGGCTAAGCATTCAGGTGAGATGTACACTCCCTCCAGTACTCTTCCTTCCATATGTTCGCATCCCCCCCCCCCCCCCCAACTTCTCCATACCGGAGGGCTGGGCAATTTCAGCCATCATACAGTGCCTCCCTGATAACACGTCAGCATTACCCTGCGACTTGCCGGATCTGCACTCGATGGCAAAATTAAAGTTCTGTAGGGACAAGAACCATTTTGTCACCTTTGTATTTTTCACTTTATTTTGCTTCATCCACGTTAAGGGGGCATGGTCAGATGTACTCCTAAAGTTTCTGCCCAGGAGACAGTAATTTAAGGACTCCAGTGCCCAATTAACCGAATAAGGTAGATGGAATAAATCCTCCACAGTGCCACCTATTGAAAGGCAGCATTCCTTCGAGTCAAAGTGGGACTTTTTATACAAGTCTTGTTACAATGACTGGGAATTAAAAGCAAAGCCAGACTCCATGTACATACAGCTGTTTCCGGGTTATTGCCCATCATCAGTGTACAGTAGGAGTCTGGCTTTTGCTAGTGAGAGGCCTGGGACAGGGGTCAGAAACGCTCTTTTCTCCTTAGGGAGAGCAACTATATACTATAAACTAAGTGAGGAGACTCAAATGGACACGCACTCTCCTCTGGGTAGTCAAAGGCCTAGGCTAACCCTGTATGGCCTCCACATTAATAACCCATGGTTTGATTACGCATCTGCCAATGATGTACCAAGGTATTTGGCTTCCTCCAAGCCTAAAGCCCACTTTTCCAGGTGTATGGTCAGACTGTCATCCTTTACTGGATCCAAGATGGCCTGCACTTTGCAAAGGTGGCTTTCCCACATTGTCCATGTATGCTGTGGAATAGTCATGGTGTGGCCTCAAAATTTGGTCCATCATCTGTTGAAAAGTAGCAGGTGCCCTGTGCAATCCAAATGGTATATTGGCATAAATGGTGTCTTCTCTCACGCCTTCTGAGTGTACTCCATGGGGAGAGATGATGCTCCATCCTGCCCGACCCACTCATCCCCTAGGTGTCTCCACACACTTTTTGGGTGCTCACCTTAAGGAGAGACGACAACCCTCTTGACCTTTGTATTGAAACAAACATCTGGGGTGGCAAACAAATTTTTTTCTTTTGCTCTATCCGTTAATAGTATTTGCCAGTACCCCTTTGTAAGATCCAGAGTGGTAATATATCTAGCATTGCGTAATCTCTCAATCAGCTCATCAACCCTTGACATGGGGTAAGCATCGAACTTGGAGATTTTGTTTAGCTTTCTAAAGTCATTACAGAACCCCCAAGTGCCATTTGGTTTGCAAATCAAAACAATGGGACTTGACCACCCACTTTTTGACTCCTCAATCACTCCCAGCTCAAGCATGTGCTTGACCTCAGCAGGGACTGCTTTTCTATGCGCTTTCAATATCCTGTATGGTTTAAGATTTACCTTTAGCCCAGACTCAGTTATTATGTCATGCTTTATTACATGGGTGCAACCCAGCAGGTCAAAGAACTTCCTTTTATTTTTCTGAAGAACTCTTTGGCCTCTTGTTGTTGGGGCACTGAGAGGGAATCTCCTATTGTAACTGTGAGAATGGGTTGGTGCAACTTTTCCTTTCTAACGCCCAAGACACCCTATCCTTCCAGGAAAGGCCTGGAAAGGCTTTCTCCCAGTTGGTGTTCTTAATAATTTACATTCCCAACCTTCTTTACTATCTCTGCAGGTGTTCACTGACAATAGGTATTGCAGTAGTAATGCGGTCCTGCATCTGTGCCATATGCTCAATAACACTTTTGTAGGGAATAGACTTTGTTTCCCATGTCTCTTTGGCTATGTTCAGCAGCCCCCTTGGGTAACGGCCGTAGACCAACTCCAAGGGGGAAAATCCAGTAGAAGCCTGTGGTACTCCTCTAATGGAGAACATCAGATACGGTCATGTATGGTCCCACTCACAACCAACTTCTTCTACTACCAGGCCTTGTGTGGCACAGAGTGTTAAGGCAGCAGAATTCAGTCCTAAGCTCTTGCTCAAGACTTGAAGGTTGCAGGTTCAATCCCTGTGTGGTTCAGGTAGTCGGCTCAAGGTCAGCCTTCCATCCTTACGAGGTTGGCAAAATGAGTACCAAGCTTCGTGGGGGGTAAAGATGACTGGGAAAAGCAATGGCAAACCATCCTGCAGTTTGCCAAGAAAATGTCACAATGTGATGTTGGTCCCAACTCAGTGCTTGCCCCAGGGGACTTTAACATTTGCTTTAGGATCTTGTTAAATCTCTGTACTAACCCATCTGTTCAAGGGTGGTATACAGAGGTACGTAGGTGTTTGATATTAAAGAGTTGGCATAGTTCTTTCATTATTTTTTACATGAATGGGGTCCCTTGATCAGTAAAGATTTCTTTAGGGATCCCTGTTTTTGAAAACATATAAAATTATTATCGTGCAATACTTTTGGCAGTAGAATTTCTTGAAGGGACCTTGATAATGGGGGAAGGCACTAATGGGCTGCAAACATGTGATACAGGGGCGGTCATTTGACACGTGGGACAGGATCCACAGTATTGCTCTATATCTATAAATATTAGGCTAGTAAAACCTTTGTCAATCTGCAAGTGTCCTCCGAGTACATGACACACATAGGAGATGTACACTCCCCCCAGTACTCTTGCTTTCACATGTCCACAATATATATATATATATATTTATATATGGTCCCTGAGGTGCGTATGCATATGCAACCGAGTTCAACAAATTTTCTGTGCCTCTCAGAAAAGCTGTAAATAACAAGAGACAGTGCTGCAGTGTGGCAGAAAATGTCAATACAAAATTAATGCCATCTATTAAAAAGTAGACTTGAAAAAGTGGGACATTCTTTATGGTTAAGAAATCTACTTAAAAGGGAAGGGAGGAGGGGGTGGAATTGTTATTTGTATAGCATCAACTTATTCTGCAGTGCTTTCAGGTAATTTATTACCCCCCCCCCCCCTCAGCAAGCTGGGTACTCATTTTACCGACGGTTGGAAGGCTGAGTCAACCTTGTTCTCCGTTTAACTTAAAAGGTACTCTGTTAGCTCCTCTGAGCTCCGGAACCAATATTGTGGGTTTATCGAAGCTGAAACTGGGGATGCCTTTCTCTGTTCTCCTGCTGCCTGCATCCCGCTGACTATGTACGCTCAAGACAGGACTAGACGCAGTCACTTCCAGTAGCTGCTGAAACAGAAAGTGATGACATCACATTCATCGCTCACTTTACCGCTGCAGCCAATTGCTGGCTTCAGCAGTCATGTGCGGTTTAGAGATGAGCGAACGTACTCGTTTAGGGCGATTTCGCAATCGAGCACCGCTTTTTTCGAGTAACTGACTACTCGGGCGAAATGATTCGGGGGGCGCGAGAGAGAGAGCTCCCCCCTGTTCCCCACTGCTACCCCCCGCCTCCAACACGCCACCCCCCGACACCCCCCGAATCTTTTCGCCTGAGTATCAGTTACTCGAAAAAAAGCGGTGCTCGATTGCGAAATCGCCCTAAATGAGTATGTTCGCTCATCTCTAGTGCGGTTCATGAACACATAACCACTGAGGTCAGCGATTGGCTGCAGCAGTCATGTGCTGTTCATGCACACATAACCACTGAGGCCAGCGATTGGCTGCAGCAGTCATGTGCTGTTCATGCACACATAACCACTGAGGTCAGCGATTGGCTGCAGCAGTCATGTGCTGTTCATGCACACATAACCACTGAGGCCAGCGATTGGCTGCAGCAGTCATGTGCTATTCATGCACACATAACCACTGAGGTCAGCGATTGGCTGCAACAGCCATGTGCTGTTCATGCACATATAACCACTGAGGCCAGCGATTGGCTGCAGCAGTCATGTGCTGTTCATTCACACACAACCATTGAGGCCAGCGATTGGCTGCAGCAGTCATGTGCTGTTCATACACACATAACCACTGAGGCGCGCAATTGGCTGCAGCAGTCATGTGCTGTTCATGCACACATAACCACTGAGGCCAGCGATTGGCTGCAGCAGCCATGTGCTGTTCATGCACACATAACCACTGAGGCGAGCGATTGGCTGCAGCAGTCATGTGCTGTTCATTCACACACAACCATTGAGGCCAGCAATTGGCTGCAGCAGTCATGTGTACACGAACAACATGTCATCACTTTCTGTTTCAGGAGGGACCAAAGCAGAGGGAACCAGCTTTGGTGCACTGGACCGGAATCACAGTGGAAGAGTGAGGAATGGCTATTGTATTTGTTTATGTAATTCCCTACCTTGGGGCAAGTTTTCTTAAAGGTCGTATAACCTCTTTAAGCAGCATTGACAAACAAAGTAAAAATGCTGTTGGCGTAATGTAAAATATAGAAAGTAGCCTCTATTTCCATGACGTAAATCTGCTGTATGTTCACTATGAACACGGACCTTTAGATGGCAGCAGATTACCTCCTAATACTTGGAAAGTGGATGAGACAGCAAGCTGAAATGAATGGAAATACTCAACCCACTGAGTTCGGATGAAATAACGGTCTTAGTTTCTATCACACTTTGTAGGAGAGAATTAGATATGTTTCATATTTCATCATTTTTGAATTCTTTACAATTTTATGGAGACGGAGATGGAGATGCTGTGATTTAGTTAGTAAGGCCGCCTGCAGACGGCCGGGTCAGATCCGGCAGCGAAAATTCTCGCAGCGGGACCCACCCCGAGCGCCTGCAGAGAGTACCGCAGACTCACCCGCTCCCGCAGCTCTGGCTCTTTCATGTGCCGGCTGCCGGGCAGCCGACGCATGCGCAGACCAGAGCCGGCAGCCGGTGAGTGACGTTTCTGTGCGGGGCTCTGCGATTTCGCGCAGACAAACCGCGGCCGTCTGCATAGGATTGTGTGCTGTAATGCAATCCTATGCAGGCGACCAGGGGCGGAAATTCTGCGGGGGATCCCGTCCGCGGAATTTCCGCTCGTATGCAGGCAACCTAAGAGTTATAATAGGATCTTCATGAAGGTGAATGTTGTACGACAAGTTTGTATCTCGGCAGTACTCATGCATATTTGCTCAATAAAGCTAGTACAGGCATTGCTTATGACTTTCTGTTTCAAAACCAAAGTCCGATAAACACATGTATTTACACTTGTAGAGAGTCTAACAGAACCGACCCTGTCCCTTTATACTGCACTCTAAGCCTCATATACCCAAAAATCGTCACAAGGGTGTATCCACATGGACGAGTTTTTCGTCCGAGTCTTGTGCGTTGCGTGACGTGCAAAACTTTATCCTTTTAGTCAGGGCCAACTCTCGGAAACTTTATGGATCAGCCCTCTCCACGCGCTTTTGTTTTGTATGTCTTATTTCAGTTTGATCATTTGCATGTTGGGGCCTACTTTGATAGCATTAAGCCTGTGCATTCTTTGGCGGTCCGGTTAAAGTTTTGCCGCTAACCACTCCAAGTACTATTGATGCTTCTAATGACTTAGCTCGCATTTCGTGGCTGAAGTATGAGAGTCTGTTTTGTAATCTAGCCCTCCAATGAAAACTTTGGTTTAATGCGTTCTACGACTTTTCTGCTCATGATCTTGGAGGTCCAAGGAATACATAGGAGTTTCCTCCAGCACCAAAGTTCAAAGGTATCAATGTTCCTCTGGTCCGTTTTCTATAGTGTCTAACTTTTGTAGCTGGAAACTTTAGAATGCTGTATCCGCGCTCACAAGGGGAGATTATATGTAGAATTCTACTTTTCAAATAGTATTATAGTAGACCAAATAGATGGGACTCACCTGGCATGGAGCCTGTCTAACTGACAGGACTCCACACCCAGTCATGCGATTTTGTATCGTTGCTAAAATGCTACAATTTGCATGTATGTGAAGCCCATGCTTTCCTATGGGTTCCTTCACACATGCGACATTTTGTAGCATGCAACAACCCGACACAAAAATCTCGCGGGTCCGGTGATATGCCCGTGACTAGTGAGGTTTTGTAGTCCATGTTTTTTATTACCCTGTTTCCCCGAAAATAAGACGCGTCTTATATTAATTTTTGCTCCCAAATATGCGCTACGTCTTATTTTCAGGGGGTGTCTTATTTTGCCGTGGCAAATCCGTCTGTGGCCGCTAATCCCTCAATTGGCCAGCTTTGTGGACGAAATTTCTCAGAAATCTCATCCACATGGGACAGCAAATCTGTCACGGCAATGCTGGGAGAAGCCGGCGTTATGGTGCGGATTCACCGGCTACAGAAACGGAAAAGCGTGCAGCCAGGTCGCTTCAAAACAAGCGGCTGAGTGCCGTGGGTTTTGAAGCAGTGCTTTCCCGGCGGAAATCTCGCTGTTTATCGCTGTGGCCAAACTGCGAGATTTCCGCTGGAAATACGCTCTGTGAGAACCCAGCCTTAGGAATCACACACAGGTTGCCTGACTCACACACAGAGCCATAAAAAAATAAGGGCTGTAAAGTAACGTACCTGTCTGCAGACAGAAGTTCCTGGACCACTTGTAAGCAGGGATGGTATTGCAGCTTCCGGCCACCAGGGGGAGCTCATCACAGCAGACATGTACAGCAGGAACAGAACGTACAGTTTGGACTTTTCCAGCCAGCAAGGGGAGCTCACAACAGCACACTCGTACAGCACAGCAGGGACAGGATAACAGCAGACTGTCTGCAGATCTACCTATACATCTGGAGGTAGGAGACAACGGGGATGGCAGCAGGGGACAGGCCTCTTGACTTGCCTGCACACTTTACTATGCCTTACTATCGGGGGGTGCCTTATTTTCAGGGAAACACGGTATGGAGCCTTCCTCTCGGTTGCATCGCACAAAAACACGATTTTCGTGCGGTGCGAAGCAACTTTGACAGTAGGAAATCCTACTGTCAAAGCCTAAATTAAGCCCTATCTGCAGGGAAAAATCAAAATAAAAAACCACATACATCACCTTAGAAGCGCTGTCCGACGCTGCTGCAGCTTCCTCTCGGTCCCCAGCACTGTTTCTCTTCATGTCTTCTGGCTGGGGATTGAAAAATCCCCACTTCCTGGAAGCTCTGGCTGTATTTGGTTGACGCTTAGCCAATCACAGCCAGCGCTCGATGAACTAATCACAGCGCTGGCTGTGATTGGCTAAGCGTCAGCCAATCTCAGCCACCGTTTCCAGGTCTCACCGTGAGAAATCGCAACAATATCGCACTGACCAGTGATGCGATACCGCTGCGATGCTGTGTCGCCCATGTGAAGGAGGCCTTACTATCAGTTGTTCAAAATCTTCCTGACTTTCTGCCAGCAAGGTGGTATCATCTGCATATCTGAGAATGTTGATATTTCTTCCACCGATCTTGACTTCGATGTTGGCTTTGTCTAAATTGCAATGCCTCGAGATCGCCTCTGCATACAGGTTGAACAATGCAGGGGATAAGATGCAGCCTTTCCCAATTCTGAGTCGGGAAAGGCCTGGCCTTTTCCATGATCCCCATGGTTGTGTTATCGATTAAACACAGCTATGAACCAGTCCCAAGCCTGGAAAAATGGAGAGGGGTGGAGAAAGACGTGGTGACCTACTCCAAATACTTCATGGATCCGCAAGAAAATAAAACCCATTACTTGCAGGGGGTTTATTTATATGGACAACTTTTCTATTGCAGTGATGCTGAGATAGAAAGATTGCAGCATGTCCTATTTTGGGGGCAATATCACCCATTATTTTCTACGGGAGAAGAAAAAAAAAATGGACCTCATTCGCATGCTGATGTGATTTTCCTATTTTACCTATTGAAGCAATGTGCGATTTCCAGACATGTGAGAAACACATATTAAAATTACATGTGCAGTTTTGCAAGAAAACCACATGGCACTCGCAGGAACATGGCTCACACAAGCATCCATATGCAGTGTCTTCAACGCTGTGCTTTGACGGCGATTAATGTCCTATCCTTGTCTGGTTTCAGCTTTGCGTCACCCATTGAAATGAAAGGGCAGTGTTAGTAGTGCAGCTGAAAACACGGCACAACTTGCTGCTGCGTTTCGGGCGACGCTAAATGCAGCGCTAGCTGCATTACCAAAAAAAAGGGAAACTTGCTGTTGCTTGTGCCATCGGGTCCCTGGCGTTGCTTTCCGCAGCTCCGGGGACTTGTCAGAGGATTTTTTGCTAGTGACAGGGTTTGAAGACCCCGCCTCCAGCAAGAGATTGCTCTGATTGGCTAATCCAGTGCCAATCACAGCCAGCGCTGGATGCACCAATCACAGCCATTTATAGCCAGAGTTTATAGGGACAGTGTTTCTCTAGTGTCTGGTTTGTTTATGGTTTACCACTGTTTTATGTGCATTTGTGGTCTGTTTGTTCACAGCCCATGAGTCTTTCAGGTTTTTGGATTCAGCTGATCCTGATTGAGATATGCTGGTGTCACGTCCAAACATATTCAGTGGGTTTACACGGCCGAGAAACTCGTAAGATTTGTGCGTAGCGAGATGCATAAATCTCGCACGAATATGAACCCATCCCTTTGAATAGGCTCATACACAGATCGATTTTTTTCAACATCATATCGCGGCATGTCCTATCTTTGGGTGTTCCCTCAGAACGTATTGCACCACCCATTGTTTTTAATGGGGTCAGCACAGCAGGAGATGCACACGAGTGAGATGTGAGGTTTACCCATTGAAAACAATGGGAAACACTCCACGATCCTCTGCGAGGTGATGCAGTCTTAATACAAAAGGACTCACATTTGCAGGGACATCGCATGTTGGGCCCAGTTTCACAGCCCGATATCGCATTTGCCCATGTGAAATTAGCTTTACACAGAGTAATTAATCAATGGAATGAGCAAACGAGTCCTTTGCTTACAAATTATGTCCATTTACATGAATAGATAATAGAGTTAAAACATTTTTTGTCATCGCTTGTTCAGTCTATTGTTGGTTTGTCAGGGAAGTATAACAATGCCTGGGAATGGTCCGTGAACAACTGATCATGTTTACACAAAACAAGTAGCAAACGATGAGCGATGATTTTTATGCCTGTATGAAATTAAAGGGGTTGTCCCACGCCGAAACGTTTTTTTTTTTTTCAATAGGCCCCCCGTTCGGCGCGAGACAAACCCGATGCAGGGGTAAAAAAAAAAAAAAAACGGATAGTACTTACCCGAATCCCCGCGCTGCGGCGACTTCTTACTTACCTTGCTAAGATGGCCGCCGGGATCTTCACCCACGGTGGACCGCAGGTCTTCTCCCATGGTGCACCGTGGGCTCTGTGCATTCCATTGCCGATTCCAGCCTCCTGATTGGCTGGAATCGGCACACGTGACGGGGCGGAGCTACGAGGAGCAGCTCTCCGGCACGAGCGGCCCCATTCAAAAGGGAGAAGACCGGACTGCGCAAGCGCGTCTAATCGGGAGATTAGACGCTGAAATTAGACGGCACCATGGAGACGAGGACGCTAGCAACGGAACAGGTAAGTGAATAACTTCTGTTTGGCTCATATTTAATGCACAATGTACATTACAAAGTGCATTAATATGGCCATACAGAAGTGTATACCCCCACTTGCTTTCGCGGGACAACCCCTTTAACTAATTGTTCATCATTTAATCATTGGCCATATTCGCACCGAACAATAACCATTCTTTTTCACAAATTTCAACTATCATTCGTCTAATAATAATTCTGTTTAAAAGGGCCGTTACAAGAGCCTAGGGATGCAATTAGAGATGAGCGAGCACGCTCGGATAAGGCAGTTACTCGAGCGAGCATCGCTCTTCTCAACTGCATTCTCGACTGAGCAAGCTCGAGGGGTTAGCGGGGGGGGGGGGGGGTGGGGTGGAGAGAGAGAGATCTCTCTTATTCTCCCCCCATAACCCCCCCCCCCCCCCCCCCGAGCCTGCTCGGATGAGAATGCAGTTGAGAAGAGCGATGCTCGCTTGAGTAACTGCCTTATCCGAGCGTGCTCGCTCATCTCTAGATGCAATATGTTCAACGTGCAATGGTCTTTCCTAGAACATTATAGCTTGAAACAAGATTCAACGTGCAAATGTCTAAAACGGTCTGGATCAGCAGCATGCACAACCTGCTGCAAAATCCTGCTAATCATCAGGGATATTTTACTGATTAAGACCCTTGTAATACGGTGGTACATACACGGATTGGCTGTCTAATAGTGTATCTCTATAGTACAGTGTACTGCTACATATTGTGTACTGCTCTTTACCTCTACCAGAATGACATTAATTGTCAGAATAGGTCGCTAATAGGGGGGCCCCTTTAACTGCCGGTCTTGGGTCTGGAAGGAACCTTCTCTAAAGAGTGTTGATCCAGGGATTATACCGACTGCCATTTTGGAGTCAGGAGGGATTTTTTTCCCCAGGATGGGGTATATCGGCTCTGCCTCATTGGTTTTTTTGCCTTCCTTTGGATCAACATGGAAACAGACTGAACTGGCTGGACATTTGTCTTTTGTCAGCCTAACAACTATGTTACTATGGTTTCAACATACAATGGTTGGCCCAGAACAAATTAATACTGTACGATATGTTGAGGGAACACTATACATGTTGAATCATTTCTACTGAACCCTACTCCGATCCCTACAAGTCCGGTTCAGTAGAACTGGGGATGGTCTGAAAATTGGAGAGGTCATACAAATGCAAAAAAGGAGATGAATTAAGCCAATGAGAAACCAACGTAATAATAGAAAATATCATGAAATAAGCTTAAAACACAAACTGTTCATGATACGAAATACAGAGAATAAACTATAAGGTTCCTACTCAGAGCATCAAACCCACAATTATTGCCTGGTCACCGAAGCCCTAAACTTCTGGCAGAGTTTCTGCCTTCTGATCTGCATGTTGTACATGAACATTTTTTAATAACAGGATCATTTACCAGGAAGTCAGAAACCAGACAGGGAAGTTCATTTGAGGCAAGAACATCTGGCCGATAATCTTTTATTCAGAGGTTTACTCAGCACCACACAGAAACTAATTAGAATCATATTTAAACTGACCTTTTGGGGGTAAAAAAATAGGCATCTCTGTAATATTCAGCATCGACAGGGAATTAATTGTGCATGACAGATTTGCATGTACTGGATTAACATTTTAATTCATTAACACATTATATGCCTTCATGAAATCACAGGTTTGCTGCTAGGTCTACAGAGATTAGGAGTCCCTATGCAAGAAAATCTTTATTTTCTAGGACGGTTTCAACATCTCACCTGAAATTTTGTTTCTATATCCCATTTCCATTATCAAAGGGCATCGCTAAAGGCTTATGGGCCCATTTGCAAAAGTTCAGTATGGAGGCCCTTCCACAACTTTCTTCTGCATCGTTAGGTCTCTTAAGAAGCCCATCGATATGACACTAGCAGAAGGGGACATTGCTAAAGTCTTAAAAGATTAAGCAGAGGATATATGTAGGGGGCTCCAATGCAAAATCCGTAACATGTCCCCCCAACCAACCATGTGCCATTTAGAATATTGGTATTTTCTCATATGATAGTGGGCCCCCTTTGGCTCCAGCGCCTTGTAGCAACTTCTACCTCTGTACCCCGTATAGCTACACCCCTGTTCACTATAGTTGGCTTAGGGCCTAGAGTTGGACTGGGGAAAGATGGGCATTTTCCCCATCTCAGTCTCATGTGATAGAATTCCAGCCCCAATAAACTGGCTGCACGTGTAAGGATAAAAGGTGAACTGAATATTCCAATATACCATATATACTAGAGTATAAGCTGAGTTTTTCAGCACTTTTTTTTGTGCTGAAAAAGCCCCCTCTGCTTATACTTGAGTCAGGGAAAAGTAAAAAAAAAAAACTCCACGCTCACCTCCCAGCCAGCGTCTGTGTGGCAAGCTGCTAGAAACCTCCCCACTGTTCTCTCTGCTCTGTCATTCCCCGCCGTCAGCGCTGTGATAGGCTGTGAATAATCAATCGTCGGCTGTGATTGGCTGGTGCTCGATCCAATCACAGCGCTTCCTTCCACAGAGCTGACGGCGGGGGATTTGAAAGCCGAACAGGGAGATGACAGTGGGGGGAATTCTAAAGCAGTGGCATATGCTCGACTTATACTCGAGTCAATAAGTTTTACCAGTTTTTTGTGGTAAACCTATTGACTCGGCTTATACACGTGTGGGCTAGTACTCGAGTATATACGGTACTTAAATCAAAAACCTAAAAAAAAAAGTCAGTTTTATATTTTTTAAACTTCCATAATAATATGTCCTTGTTAAAGAGATTCTAAATCTAAGGAAAGCATAATGACTGCTTATCTCAAGTTTGGAAGCCAGAAGCTTTGGCTGATTTTACATATTCTAAAACACATTTGCATAACGAAGAGGACATCCAGTAATAAGATGAGGGCGTACAGCACTTCAACAGATGCATCCAAATAATTATTCATGCTGCCAGTTAGATATCAGTGGTGCATATACAACAACCCTGTTACAGTCAATTTAGCTTGACTTCATTTTCTCTTTTATTTCTTTAAAGTGCCATTTTAGATTAGAATTGTATTCTCCAATCAATGTTCAGCATTCAGACAGCATATACAGCGGGGGAGTGCTGAAAATGTATGCAGGAGACTGGTCAGTGAGAAGTCTGTAGCATAGCACCTATATCTACAAACATGGATGTAGCTACAGGGGATGCACAGGCACCATTCACACTAGGGCTCTGGTGCCCAAGAAGACCTTCTACCACATACACCGATTCCAATATACTGGAATAGGATGGCTCCCATTTTATAAATGGCACCTGGTGATTGAAGAAACATGTTGAACATTTTTGCATTGGGGTCCAGGAGCATCAAGTTACAGTCACAAATTGTATCAAGTGGGAAAGATGGAAAGTTGTGTTGCAGACTTCGTTGTTGCAGAGTCTCCTAAGAAATACATTAATATACATTCATTGTCAGCTTGGATACATGATGTAATATAGGCAGGCATGGAGGCTCTAATACCCTGTTGTACCGCCTCTAGCTTGGATACAAGCTGTGATACAGGGGGCATGGAGGCTCTAGTACCCTGTTGTACCGCCTCTAGCTTGGATACGAGCAGCCATGGAGGCATAAGGTTCCGTATGGTATCCTGCGGCATTTTGATACACATTTGCTATAATGGTCTCTAAATTGTACAAACTTGCTATCAAAGCCGGTGTCCCAGATGGTCCCATACATATTCTATTGGCGACCAGGCAGACCACAGAAGTTTGACAATGTTGTGGGGACATTCCTGTGCCCCTCTTGTGTGTGGCTGAGCATTATCCTGCTGGAAGCCGCCATGAGAGGGACACATGTGGCTACAAGATGTCCTGAACATATCGCCGAGTTGTTATTGTCCCTCGTACCACTACTAGGGGTGACAGACTGTCGTATGCAATGGCCCCCCAGCCCATCACACCAGCAGTGGGGGCAGTGTGCCGCTCCACAGCAAGGGCAGGATTAAGCCGCTCATCCCCAAGTCTCCAGACATGAACATGGCCATAGTCAGTGGCCAAACAAAGACTGGATTCATTGCTGAAGACATCCCGGTTCCAATCTGTAGCAGTCCAGTTTTGTCATTCACGACACCACCACAAAAGGAAGATGACGGTGGGTGTCAAAGGGGCAGTTTATGTAATGGGCATGGAGACTAAATGTCTTTCAGCCAAGCGTCTGGAAGTGGTTTAGACAGATACAGGGGCCTGTAACTACGTTGCCACCAGTCTTTGGATGGCGGACAACAAAAAACTGTTGGAATCTGTAGAGCGTTTACCTTTTCTTTGAATTTTTTCACTGAGGATCTACGACAACAATGATCTGATCTAGGAGGACATGAAAACGCCAACATTGCTGAATTGAGTCATTACTATTTTTAGCGGACTGATATTTTGAACACTATAGTGTAAAATGGCCACTAAACCAATATATATAGGGGATTCTCTTATATCTGTTACTACATATCAATAAGAAACACATCTTCCATAACAAAGTCTGTACTTGTTCGTGATCACAAATAGCAGTAGAGAAGCGGAATTCTATTTTCTGGTGGTGCAAGTTTGCTAATTATTCATTGAAATAGACGTTTTTAATATCAGAGGCACAGTTCCCCCTATAGTGGACCTCTGTGGGACCCTAAACAGGTGGAAGCAGCAGCGAGTAACTGTATATTTATAGGGGTCTGATCTGCGACAGGTTTTCTGCAGCAAATCTACACCAATGGCGTGCAAGTTGCTGCAGATCTCTCTCTGTGCATTGGAAAAGGTGAAATACGCAACAGACAATTGACATACAGCAAATCATTTTTTTTCTGCACCATGTGAATATTCCATAAATGCTGCGGAAAATCCATAGACTTTATATTGTGTTAGGTAGCCTAAGGCCACTCGAACACACATGTGCGCGGCACAACTCTGCGATTTGACTTTCGGATGTAGATCACTGTGATGGGTGAAGAGGTGCGCCAAATGCAGCAAAATACGAGCAGACAGCGGTCAAAAATTTGTGCATGCTTGCAAGGCCTCATTGAAATCAACGGGAGTGTTATATCGAGATTACCACAGTATTCGCAGTAAAGATGACATGTATCAAGCTGCTGCTGAAGACTAGAGTAGGTTTTCTATCGCATCCAGAACTGGAGGTGCAGTTAAGCCTTTTCAGTACTGCTGTATAATGTCCTCCATGCTGCTGAGAGGGAAGGGAAGGGGGAAGAGAGCGATTTCCTCTGTGTGCTGCATACGGGAGACATCACTGCAAAATACACTCTTGTGACGCCAATTCTTATTGTTAGGTCAATTTATTTTTCCAGTTCGTTCACAGAATTTTAGCTACAGTAGAAATGCACAGAAATCATGAACAACGTTGTAAACTCGCATTCGGAAATTTTGAAACATTTTCAAAAACAATTTAAAAAAAAAACAAAAAAAAAAAACACCAAAACATATCTCAGGCATTTAGGATAATACAGTGAAACGGATGGACCTCTTCCAGCCTACGTTACAGAAAAGGAAGGTCAAGCCGCACTTACGGCACATTAATAAGAATGTTAAAGTCTTCCTTTACAAAACATGGGAAAAATACAATTCTAAGTTTTATGGTACAATATTAAACGTGTTTTATGACATTAATTAGAACTGGTATTACAGATGCTTCTACAGTAGAGTAATACAATTACATGTTGTGCCCTTTTTTTTTTATCAGCTACGGAGGTAGTTTAAAGAATATAAAACTTGGTAAAAGCTGTAAAACAAATCACACTTGGAAATTCTTTTTGGTGGTCGTATGTACCAAGTTGGCCACTCCTGAGCAGAGGAATTATGGGCTACCCAGTAGAAGAAGATAAAGACACAGGAAGCAGCTGAGGTAATTGCTGAACCACTCGCCATAATCTTTCAAAATTCCTGGAGAACAGGAGAAGTGCCAGAAGATTGGAAAAGGGCAAATGTTGACCCAATCTTCAAAAAAGGGAAGAAGGTGGAACCAGGAAACTACAGGCCTGTAAGCCTGACTTCTTTATAGGGAAAGATCTTTGAGCAAATTATTAAACAGCATATATGCAAGTACTTGGATGAAAATGGAGTAATTAACCAGAGCCAGCATGGGTTTGTAACAAACAAGTCATGCTGGATGAATCTAATTTCGTTCCATGACAGAATCATCAACTGGGTTGATCAGGGAAATGCGATGGATATAGTATATCTTAACTTTAGTAAAGCATTTGACAAAGTATCTCATACCATACTTATTGAAAAAATGACCAAAATATGGGATTGACAAGGCAACGGTTAGGTAGATTCACAACTGGCTGAGTGATTGTATTCAAAGAGTGGTCATAAATGCCTGCACATCCAAGTGGGAGAATGTATCAAGTGGAGTACCAAGAATTACCAAGATGGAGAGCGGTCTGCAAATCATGTCCTATGAGGAATGGTTAAAGGATTTGGGAATGTTTAGCTTGCAAAAGAGAAGGCTGAGAGGAGGATTAATAGCGGTCTACAAATATCTGAAGGGCTGTCACAGTGCAGAGGGATCAGCCCTATTCTGACAGGGTGTGTGATCAATGAGTGGAACAGGTTACCATGGGAGGTGCCGAGTTCATCTTCAATGGAAATGTTCAAACAGAGGCTGCACAGACATCTGTCTGGGATGATTTAGTGATCCTGCATTGAGCACGGGGTTGGACCCGATGACCCTGGAGGTCCCTTCCAACTCTACTATTCTAGGATTCTATGATGCTATATATTTCAGTAGAGGTTACTTTGATTAGTGAAAATTAATTTTAAAAAAAGGGTTTAACAGGAACACAAGTAAACCTGTACAGCAGGTTTTTCAACAAAATATAGACTTTTCAAGAAAATAAATATAAATCTAGCAAATCTGTCATAAATATTTTATTGCTTGGAAACTATAAACAAGCAGGCTACCTGCCAAAAGCCATTAAACTCCATTCTCATTTTATTTTTCTTAGTTTAATTTTTGTCTCTCTGACTTTTTAAATCATCCAGTTAAGATTTATAAAATGCAAAATTCTGTACAAAGTGCAAATAACCTATGTAACATCATTACAACGGCTTTATGGATATAAAGAGGCTGCTCACCAAAATAAGTCGCTTCTATCCACAGAATAGGGTATAACGATCTGATTGGTGCCACTGATCCCAAGAACAAGGATCTCAAAAGGTCCCAGAATGAATGGAGCAGCGGTCAATCAGGTACAACCCTTCTCCATTCTTTCGATGGGACTGCTGAAGATAGCCGAGCACTTGTACTCCAATAGCTACGCAAATCCCATTTCCCATTGAACTGAATAGAGCGGCAGAGTGCATGCTCAAAAGATGCACCATTCACTTGGGGTTCCATGAGACCCTCATTCTCAGAATCCCTGGGGCCCTAGTGGTTGAATTCCCTCTGATCATAAAACTATATCCTACCCTATCCACCTACTACCTTTTGGTGGGACATGCGCTTTAATTATTGCAACAATCAAACTTCATTGATCATCAATACTGGCATTCCTTTTCATTTAGGATAGCAGCAATTCTTAACATAGAGAGAAGACAACTAGAGATGAGCGAGTATACTCGCTAAGGCACATTACCTGAGCGAGTAGTGCCTTAGCCGAGGATCTACCCGCTCGTCTCTAAAGATTCGGGGGCCGGCGGCGGCCGGGGAGGAACGGAGGGGAGATCTCTCTCTCCCTCCCTGCCCACCCCCCCGCCGCAACTCACCTGTCACCCGCGCCGGCCCCCGAATCTTTAGAGACGAGCGGGGAGATACTCGGCTAAGACACTACTCGCTCGAGTAATGTGCCTTAGCGAGTATACTCGCTCATCTCTAAAGACAACCATTTATAAACAGACAGTTTGATAGCAAAGTTAGCATTTACATCACATATCTTCAATTCAAGTTTAGTGCACTCGGGGTTGTATCTATTTCTTTACGTCTTTGGCTGTGTATCCTTCGCATGCCTTCTGCATGTCTTTTAGGAAATTTGGAACTCCACTCTATAAAAATGTAAAAAAGAAGAGAACTCCAGTTAAGAAACAAATGAGTATGTAGCACACCAATGGTCCAAGATTCCTTTTAGGAATTTGCTATATCTACATACAACAACTACAACTGTAACATAAAACCATGAATGAGAGGGTCAACTCCATTGTAAGAAAGAACATAGGACTATTAGACACTACTGGAAAAATAACCATGCTGCACTAACAAAACATTCCAGTAGATAAACTCTACGCATACGATAAACTCAATCTCTCTCTCCCTCTCTCTCTCTCTCTACGTGCCTCTTACGAGCTGCTGGTAATATAAGCTTGACAGTAACAATTTGTAGTTATTACACCTTTCCTGAAGCGATTATCCCATGTTATAGGGATTGCTACATACAAAAGAGGGTTGTTTTCCATAAACTCCACAACTTCAGCCCACACCCTTCTCCTTAAGACACAGGCATCTTGTAATCAGGTTTTGGACAATATTCCCGTCTCCCTACGTCAATGTCTTATCTGGAGCAGCAGGATACAGGAAAAATTACATCAGCACACGGAATTGTTTAATTGGCGTCTACTGCTTTAGTAGAGCAATGTAATACCATTAACCCCTTGAATGGCACGCCCGGAAATTCTCCGGGACGAGCTCCTCTGCCCATAGCAATATAGCCCGGAAGATTTCCGGGCTATGTATCACTATGGGAGCTGCAGAGCACAATGCCACAAGCTGTGGCAGTGTGCTCTGCCTGCACAGACCCACAGAGAACCAGTGCAGGACTGAGAAGCAGGAAGATATTGCCGATCTGCCGGCAATCTCCCGCCTCTGAATTCAAACTCCTGCACTGGTTTGTTTGCAGGTTGCCATAGAGATCATCAGCTTGTCAGAAGCAAGCCAATGCTCTCTGTGGCAGGGAGAGCTGATGCTTGGCTGTCAGAGGACAGTCAGGCACCAGCTCTTACAGCAGAGATCAGAGAAAACCTTTGACTGCAGTATGTAAAGGGCTGTCACCATCGGACCCCCTGAATGTGATCAGGGGGTCCTGATGCGTCTCTGTGGAAGTCCCCTAAAGAGAAAAAAAAAGTAAAAAAATAAAAACAAAAAACACTTGTCCCCCTTTACTTTGTAAAAAATTAAAGATAAAATTACACATGTGGTATCCCTGCATAATAATGACACAGAAGGAAGTTAGTACATTATTTAACCCCTTAATGACATGGCCCCTTTTTTTCCCTTTTTCTTGTTTTCCTCCCCCTGTTTAAAAAATCATAACTCCTTTATTTATCCATTGGCGTCGCTGTATGAGGGCTTGTTTTTTGCGGGACAAGTTGTATTTGTTAATGGTGCTATTTAAAGTTCAACATAATGCACTGAAAGACTTTTACAAAATTCTAAGTGGAGTAAAATGAAAAGAAAAATGACATTCCGCCATCTTACAGTGCGTTCTGTTTCTACGGCGCACAAACTGCAACAAAAATGATATGATAACTTTATTCTACGGGTCAGTACGATTACTACGATACCAAACTTGTATAGGTTTTATTTTTTACTGTAGTACTTGTATTTTTTTTCAAAGACATTTCATTTTTAAAAAATATTTTCTGCTGCATCTTCTGCGAGCAATAACATTTTTATTTTTCCGTAGACGTAGTTCAGCGGGGGCTCATTTTTTGCGAGATGTCCTGTAGTTTATGTTAGTACTGATTCTGAATACATACGACCTTTTGATCGCTTTTTATTGCATTTTTTCTGAGACACAGGGTGACTGAAAAAGTGCATTTGTAGCGTTCTTTACATTTTTTTTTCGGACCACGTTCACCGTGTGGGGTAAGTAATGCACTACTTTGATAGATCTGACATTTACGGACGCGGCGATACCAATTATGTATTTTTCTTTTATGAGTTAGATTTTGGCAGAAGGAGGGTGATTTAAACTTCTATTACTTTTTTTTTTTAAACTGTGAAAAAGTCGTGAAAAAGAAAAAAAAACTCTTACAATTTGGTATTGGCATAATCGTACTGGCCTGTAGAATTAATACATTATTTATACATAATTTTACATGTTCCAAAAAATTTGATAAATGAAGACTAAAGTTCATCCCGCAAAAAACACGGCCTTCTAGAGTGCTGGCAATGGAAAACTAAAATTAATATGGCTCTTGGAATGTGGCGACACAAAAGCAAACCTTTAAGAAAAAAAAAAATGTTTTAAATGTACAAAAATAGCAAAACATAAAAACTGTATAACCTTGGTATCGCCGGAATCGTGCCGACTAAGAGAATAACGATATCACATTATTTATTCTGCACGCTGAACGCCGTAAAAATGAAATCTAAAAAACAAATGGCAGAATTTCTTTTTTTCCCCCCTAATCTCCCTAAAAATTACAAAAGTTATGCAATACAATATATATACCCAAAAATGATGCCATCAAAAAGTACAACTTGTCCCGCAAAAAACAAGCCCTCATATGGCCGTGTCAATGGAAAAATGAAAAAAGGTTATGGCTCTTCGAAGGCGACTGCAAAATTAGTTGAAATTAAATGATTAGACTATTTAAAAAAACCTGCCCTGGTGGGTCTGACAGTGTGGTAAGAAACCTGCCACTCAAGGGGTTAATAAGCAACCACCTTCCTGCCTCCTACTTTAGAAATGGATGGAGGCACCAGGGTTAGTGGCAAAAAGTGAGCAGGCATTAAAAAGTTTAGAAAAAAAAAAGTGACTTAAAGCAAACGAATTGTCCGACAATAAAATAAACTATTAATTAGTATTTCTCCCTAAATCCCCTGACAGATAAGCCACTAATTTACTTTTCAGAGTGTTGAAAAAAAAAAACCCCACACCATTTCATTGAAAAATCGAACTCCAATAGTTCTGCAAATCCCATTCCCTACTGAAGTGAATAGAGCGGCAGTCTGCATGCTAAGAGGCTGCTCCATTTATGTGTCTGAGTAGGGGGATGGACTAGACAAAGTGGTTGTGCCAAGTTATAAAGTTATTCCCTATCTATTGGATGAAAACGGCTTTCCGTTGCCACAATTAGAGACAGGCTTTTCTTCATTAATTGGTTTGTGGACGGGCTTGTTTTTTTGCAAGGCAAACTTCGGTTTTTGATTAGTTTACATTTTGGATGCATACATTTTTCAGATCACATTTAATTTCTTTTGGGAGCTGGGATAACAAAAAAAATGCATTTCTGGCATTCTATTTCATATCTACACTGAAGAATCAATAGTGTAAGACTTTTACAAACACAGAGATACTAAACATGTAGGCTTTTCCATGGTTTAGATTTTTTATAGGAAAAAAAAATGCAGGAAAAAAAGGAATTTTTTGAACTTTTAATTTTTTTTTTTATTCCAAAAATTTTATTAAACATTATTTACATTTTTTTGTAGCTCCCATAGGGAACACGAAGTTGTGATCACTTTATCACCTGTATTATACACTGCAGTATTTAGTATTACAGAATATGATAATTTTCAATGTTGCCCGCCAAGCCCTGCCACATGCATGGCAGACCAGGGAGCCTTCACTAGGTTCCGGACTGCCTGGTAACCATCGGTCCTATTTTCGTCTTCTTGGGTGACATCTGTGTGGCGTTTTTCATGGATCATTGCTAAGCAATACTAAAATAAAATTGGGCCTCCTCTATTTTTTTTTTTGTTTGACAACAGATGACCTGTGGGAAAAAAATGGACACACAGACAGCGCATGCTGATCACAAACTGTTACAATAGGTCAGTTTTTTGCAGACGGAGATTGGACACACAACTGCATAAGGTCTCATGCCCACGGGGAAAATCGGCCCGCGCGTGGATTCTTCCTGCAGAATCCCGCAGCGGGTCCCTCCTTTCCCGCGGACATGAGGCCTAAAAAGTAAGCATTACTTACCTGTCTGGATGCAGCGGATCTGCCGTCCGTCGCGGCCGGATCTTCTTTCTCCGGCCCGGCGGATGTGCTCGGCACGCCGGCAGTGTGCCGCGTGCATGTGCTGTGCACTTTATTTTTTTTAACTCCTGCTCTCCCGCGCTGAAGAGCAGGAATTCAGCTGCAGGTGTACCGCGGATCCGGACGGCTTCCATAGACTTCAATAGAAGCCTGCGGGAGACCCGCACTAAAATGGAGCATGCTGCAGGTGATTTCCTGCACACACAATCCGCGCCTCAAGGGAAAATGACATCCGCAGGTATTTAATTGCCTGCGGGTGTCCAATGCATCCCTATGGGGCGCGGATCACGTATGCGGGACACCCGCTGCGGATCTGTCCCCGTGGACATGAGGCCTTAAGCCTAATTGTAACTTGAAAAGAAAAACAGACCACATTGTATTAGTAATCAATGCAGAAATCCAGGTAATTCCAAAGGATTCACTTACTTTTTCTGACAACTATAGCTATACAAGAAAAGAAAAGATGTTATGGCCGATTTAGAAGCCGACTGTAGACCTAATCATTACCATCTCCAAAAGAAAACATAAGATGATGCAATTTCTAAGACAATTTTTTTAAATTACACTAAAAAAGAGAAACGTTACCTTAGCCGCCCAATTAATAAGCCATGAAGGGATCATACCACCTGGATTGTCAAAGTAGTACATGAAGACTGCAAGGCAGAAAAAAAAAAAAATTGAAAAGTTGAGCACAAACTTTGTGAAGCATGACACTTCAGATTTCTTTGCAGCCACCTTCTCTTACCTCTACAGCCACCATTCCCATCACTCTCTATCGCCAAGCTCTGTTTGTAGCCATTCACCCTGATAATTCCGGATTTCTCGGGACAATGTTGAACGGATACACTCTTAGCCAAAATGACAAAGATCTTTCTACCATTTATGTCCAAATCCCTCCGATCGCGAACATATACATACTTCATGCAAATGTAAGGGAAAAAAAAATTTAAAAAGTTTTACAATATAGTCTATTGACCCAAAAGTGGCACCGATAAAAACTACAGTTCGCCATGCAAAAAACAAGCCCTTATACGGCCTCATCGACGGAAAAATAAAAAAAGTTATGACTTTTGAAAAATGGAGAAGAAAATCCGCCCAAAATCGTTGCGTCCTTAAGCCCAAAATAGGCCGTGTCCTTAATGCTAAGGGTTAATACTAAGCTGACAATCATTGGCTGAAGGGTGAGTGGTTGTGGAGGGGGAAGGGGGGGGGGGGGGTTCTGTACACTTTTCTAGTGCCAGGAGGAAGAGGCCATGACACTTTGTTCTTTTGTGACACCCCCTGATTATTTTAGGGAGGTCTTCATTATTGTGCCTGTAACTTCAATGGGCTATCCAAGAATTGAACCCGATCACTGTGTTGCATATATAGTGGCACACTTCTCCATGGCTTGTGTGTAGTACTGCAGATCATCTCCATTGAGGAGAATAGAGCTGAGCTACAGTACCACACAACCCGTGGAGAGGTGTGGAACCATTTTTGGATGATAGCGCTCATGCTTTTCAAAGTCTGGGCTCACATGGCCGTATGGGAATCCACTTTAGGAGCTTTTTATTGTCTGTATTTCCCGTGCCATCGCTTAGCGATCACACGGGTACACACAGCCCATACGCAATGCAATTGGGCATGGGCTTGGGGTATATCCGCAATCATAGAACACGGCTTTATGTTGTGGATTCTGGCGATTGGATTACACAACCCGAACCGCTAATGTGAGTGGAATTGTGTAATTCAATGCATCTGATTTAACCGCGTATTACCACGGATCAATTGCTCACGGAATCCGCAGTTACTGCCCTGATCTTCGACTGCCACCGGAAACGTTGTTGGTTTTCACTTAAACTCACAATAACTGTAAAACAATTTAACAGAAAGTCAGATATTAGACGTTTATGGCAAATCCACATAATATGCCATGAACCTTTCATAGTTAAGGGTCCTACAGAAGGAGCAAGAGAACAGTGGTCCGAAGAGTCTGTTTGCCAAATTAGGGGAACCTAATTCTCCCAAAAGAGGAGCATCCCGTCTCTAGGACCTGTGAATATGCCATTAACCCCTTCATGACGCTGCCTTTTTTTCCCCCCCATTTTCGTTTTTTCCTCTCCCCCTTAAAAAATCATAACTCCTTTATTTATCCATCGCCGTCGCTGTATGAGGGCTTGTTATTTGCGGGCTGAGTTGTATTTTTGAATGGTGCTATTTAATGTACCATATAATGTACTGAAAAACGTACAAAAAATTGTAAGCGGAGTAAAATGAAAAAAACAAACAAAAAAAACAAACATTCCGACATCTTTCAGTGCGTCTTGTTTCTATGGCGCACAAATTGCAACAACTATGACATGATAAGTTTATTCTATGGGTCGGTACGATTACTACGATACCAAACTTGTATAGGTTTTTTTTTTACTATGCTATTTTTTTTCTTCAAAGACACTTAATTTTTTTAATTATTTTCTGCCGTCATCTTTTGCGCAGAATAACTTTTTTATTTTTCCGTCGACATAGTTCAGCGAGGGCTCATTTTTTGCAGAATTTCCTGTAGTTTCCGTTAATACTAATACGGAATACGTAAGACTTTTTGATAGCTTTTTATTGCGTTTTTTCTGGGATACAGGGTGACTGAAAAAGTGCATTTGTGGCGTTCTTTATTTTTTTTCGGACGCCGTTCATCGTAGGGGTAAATAATGCACTACTTTGATAGATCGGAATTTTACGGACGCGGCAATACCAAATATATATTTTTATTTTATTATTTAGACTTTTTAATTATAGATATGGCAAAAGGACTACAATATGCGATATTTTGATCGCTCCTGCGGTATGACGTAATGCTAAAGCATTACGTCATACTGCATTCTGACAGGCAGCCTATCAAGCCACCCCACGGGGATGGCTTGATAGGCAGTCTCTCAAGGCAGCCCTGGGGCCCTTCCGAAGGCCCCGGCAGCCATGACACCTGCACGGCTCTCACCACGGGTAGTAAACAGCTGACGCCCGCGCTGTATGTAGAGAGGTCGCCTCGCAACCTCTCTGCATACATACCCCGATGCTCCAGGACGTAAATGTACGTTCTGGAGCTGGAAGGGGTTAATGGTGGAATACACCTTACAACATGCATCAATTTAAAGTTTATAGTTCCCCATCATCAATCTACAAACCTCATGCACCCATTTCCCAGTGTAAAATACAAAGGATACGTCTCTGTTGGACAGGGGGAAGGGATATTTCACCTCCCAGTATATCACCTGGTCTTCTCCATTTTGGTCTTCATGGAGAGCTACACAATTGAAAGAACAGTATGGTTCAGAAGTAATTGTAAAAAGTAACTTTTAATTCACATTTGAAATATTTCTCCATGAATGGCTCAAGCTGCAGTGTTTGCAGTTTATTATGTCTGCCGCGTTTAGTTCAGTTTTTAAAGCATTATTAAAAAAAAAAAAATTGGCATGAAAATGAAAAAAAAAAAAAAAGAGCAAAAAAAAGCCATTACTCACCCTTGCACTGTGCCTTCGATCAAGCCCTTTCAATCCAGTCACCTTCAGGTGATGTCACGTGTATTGCTCACATGACCGCTGCAGCCAATCACTGGCCTCAGTGGTCACACTCCATTCATGCTGACAAGACAGCTGAGGCCAGTGAATGGCTGGAATGATTATGTTGAGGGGCAGTTTAATCATCATTACTTTATATATAGTCATCTAAATAAGCTATAGGCCATAAGTCAGGAGGATGAACTGTGATCTCCTCTATTATAACGGTGTGATCATCATCAGTAACTGTGATAGGAGATTCTGTGTTTCTATGGAACAGCATAACAGACTGAGAAATTGACTAGTTTCAGACAGCATAACGCCAAGTAAATCTGAGCTGGTCAGAACTCAGAACACATGACCATCGGAGGAGAAAGAAGCCAGGAGTATTCAGACAGAAGGGAACTACTAACCAAGGTAAGACTAGATGATTTATATATATATTAGGGGCTAGCTATATAGATAGCAAAAAATAAAAAAAAATACACTGAAGTGGCCCTTTAAATGGATGCCATAAATAGCCAATCCTGGATGGCATCCGTCAACCATATGTTTAATGGCCATAATGGCCTAAGTCGTAACGCATACATTTAATGGATACCTGCGACAGATACCAAACAGTGGCATTATTACCCATAGGTTTGCAAGTATAAACGCACAGTATGCGGTTTAATTCCTGGATTCCGGTGGATTGAACAGCGCACTGATATATGGTCTCCCAAATGAAGGCCAGAAGATCACTCTTCTGGCCTCCGTTTGCTTAATGGACCCTTATGGATACATTTAGCATGTACAGTATATTGGGAACTTTCCTGTGCTACGTGTATGGCAAAAATGTGATGTGAATGGAGCCCAAGAGGACTTTCTCATTACTTGCTTTATAAAAAGGTATACCCTAGGTCCCTCCCAATGGGTGTCATATGGGGGGGCAGGCAGTAATATATATATTTTTTTTAAATGTAATTGAAAAGCTCCCTCATACGTGATTAAAAATATCGAAAAAGCCTTTAATATTCGGTCCGGATATGAAAGGCAGGTGTATGGGCTGCACATACCTTTTACATACTGGTCCCATTTCTTCCTGTAATCCAGATCCATGTACACATCAGCACATAACTCTGCTGGACATTCGGCCAGACCACCATAGATCTTATACTCATAGAGGCCAGTTTTCTGTAACAATCATAATTAGTGCAATGAAAAATAATGAAACAGCACAACCCGAAAACAGAAAATAATCACAAAAATGTATATGCAGGCTAGTCTTATGAGGCTAGTTCAATAATGTACAAGATCTAGAAAGGTAAAAAACAGGAATGTAGAATCAAACTAATGACGCAACCGCCACATAAATTTACATTGAAAAAGTTCTACCACTACAACATCACATGCACAAAATAAATCAGGGTGGCTGACTAACCTTTTGGGGGACAATATAACACCTAGCTGTCCCTTAGTAACCACAAAAGAAGGAGGGGCTAAATTATGAGCACCAGCAAATTTT